>NC_041382.1:405589520-405627742 GCF_002162155.2 Triticum dicoccoides | reverse complement strand
CGGAAACCCAAGGGAAAAAGAGGCTAGGTGGCAAATGGTTAAACCAAGGTTGGGCATTGCTGGAAAAGCTTTAATCAAGGCGAACTATCAAGGGGTTCCCGGAACGCAAAATCCGGGAACATAACACTGATATGACGGAAACTAGGGCGGAAGAGTGGAATAAAACACTAGGCGAGAGGCCGAGCCTTCCACCCTTTACCAAGTATATAGATGCATTAAAATAGCAAGATAATATAATGATATCCCAACAAGTAAATAAATGTTCCAACAAGGAACGGCCTTCAATCTTCACCTGCAACTAGCAATGCTATAAGAGGGGCTGAGCAAAGCGGTAACATAGCCAATCAACGGTTTGCTAGGACAAGGTGGGTTAGAGGTTTGACATGGCAATTTGGGAGGCTTGAAAGCAAATGGTAGGCATCGTAGCATTGGCATAGCAAAAGAGCGAGCAATCTAGCATAGCAAAGATAGTAGTGATTTCGAGGGTATGATCATCTTGCCTGCACAGTTGTCAGAGTTGACTGGATCCTCGAAAGAAAACTCAACGGGCTCCTCGTTAACGAACTCGTATCCCAGCTCTACCCAAACAAGACAAACAAGCAACAAGGACACAATCAACCACGTGCAAGGATCAAACAATATGATGCAAGGATGGTATGCTATGCGGGATGCATATGCAAGATGTGACAAGGAATGCATGAACCTGGCCTCAAATTGGAAATACAAGTGTGCCACTGGAAAGATGAGATGAAATCGCTTGGAAACGACATAAAGATCACCGGAATCGGAGTTACGGTTTGGAAATGGCAAGCAAAACAAATATGACACCGGTCTGCGATTTACAGCAAGTAGCCATCTAAATGCAAAGAGATGAACATTCTACAGCACCCAAACATGACAAAGAAATACATGGCAGAGATGCATTCAAGATGCTTAACAAAAGTCTAGCACTGAGCTACGGCCAATTCATCCATGAACAGGTTCAAACAAGCATGGCAAAAATGCATATGGCAAACAGATTTCAAACTTAGTGAAATAAACACTTGTCTGGAATTTCAGATCAAGTAGCACTCTTCGGAGCAACAAAACTACATGCTACAGAACCTGAACATGGCAAAGTAAAGCATGGCATGGAGCTACTCAAAGAGCTTAACAAAAGTCCCTTAGTGACCTTGAGCCAAAAGGGATCAGAAAATATACTAACAAGCACGTGAACATGGCAAAAACATAATCAGATTTCAGACAGTGAAAACTGGCACATGCTGAAACATAACTCAAGTAGGCATGTTTACAAGCTCGATGCACTCACTACGGTGCAAGTCATGACAAGATAAGCATACATCTATCGAGAACACACAAAATGCAAACTAGAAATGGCAAGAACAATAACATAGCATGCATGGATCAACTACAACAACATCGGCAAAATTGCAAACAAGTTGACAATCTGCCCAGATTCACAAAGTAGCAAAAGTAGAGCTTGATTGACTCAAGCTAGGGTGCTCCATAATTGCAAAAAAGACATGGATGGATAGAGAACTACAAGATTAACAAAACATCCTTACTGATCATCCTCAAAAGAGGCACGGATCACTAGGAATCAACATGGACATATGGCATCATGAACTAAACAGCTCAAGGACTTAGTGGAAATGCTAAGTCCCTGAAAACAGAATTACCAAGTGCCTCACTTGGCAAGCTCGTGCTAGTCACCACACACATCAAAAAAATACATGGGTTGCACCTCTGGAAAGATGGAAAACCCCTTAAGAAAACATATGTAGAGCTCATGGGCATATCATGCACACACTAATCATGGCAAAAATGACAAAAAGCTAAATGGAATAGCAGATCTGACAAATATCTCAAGTAGCCCTCTTCTAACAGCATTTCGGGCATCAAGGTGAACTCAAATGAAAATGATGCAATGGAGTGAAATGATGTACTCTCTGAGATGAACATTCTGATAGGCTATATGCCAAAAACGGAGTTACGGATGCAAAGATACGATGCTATGAACAGGAGCACATGGATCTACGATTCGAGGACTTAGAAGAAATAAACCACCTAGGGTTTACTGTTCATCCGGATCTGGATCTCGCGAAGCACTGTTCACCGGCGGCGGATCCGAGGTCGCCGGCAGGGAGGACACCGGAAGAAGGCCGGCGAGGTGCGCGGGGCCGGGGCGGCGATGGTGGCCGCAGTCCCCGGCGAGCTTCGGCAGCGGGGCGGCGCTCGGCGTCGGGGTGCGGCGGTGGCCGCGGTGGCCTGGAACGGCGCCGGCGAGGGGCTGCCAGAGCGGGGCGGCTCCGGTGGCGGAGCGGAAGGCCGGCGCGGCGGCGCGGCGTCGGTGCAGGCAGGCGGCCGCGGGCGAGAGGAGGCGGACGAGGGGCCTGGCGATGCGCCGCGGATGGGCCGCGGGGGCCGGAGGCGGGCCGCGCGGGCCTCGGCGGAGGGAGGCGGCGGCAGGCCACGTGGCAGCACGTGGTTGGGGCGGCGGTGGCGGGCGGACGCTGTCCGGCTCCGTCCGGACATGTCCAGCGGCGGCGGAGGAAGGGTCTAGGGTTTAGGGTGAGAGGAGATCCGCGAATTTCGGGAGGGGGTCTATTTATAGAGTTAGGAGGAGCTAGGGAGCTCCAAATTGAGCACGGTTTTCGGCCACGCGATCGTGATCGAATGACCGAGGTGATGAAGCAGGTTTAGGTGGGGTTTGGGCCAAATTGGAGGGGTGTTGGGCTGCAACACACACGAGGCCTTCTCGGTCCCTCGGTTAACCGTTGGAGCATCAAACGAAGTCCAAATGATACGAAACTTGATAGGCGGTCTACCGGTAGTAAACCAAGGCCGCTTGGCAAGTCTCGGTCCAATCCGGAAATGTTTAATCCCCACACATGAAAGAAAGCTAGAAATGACCACCGGAGGAGAACGAAGCGCCGGAATGCAAAACGGACAACGGGGAAAATGCTCGAATGCATGAGATGAATACGTAAGCAAATGCAATGCACATGATGACATGATATGAGATGCATGACAATGATAACAACACACGGAGACAAAAACCCGAACGCGAGAAAATAAAATAACTTAACGCCGGAAATGGCAAGAGTTGGAGTACAAATTGGGTAAGTCATATCCGGGGTGTTACAGTTTAGTAGCTTCTCCTAAAGTAATTTCCATAAAATTGCCTCCCGCGGCCGAATCTAAAAGATTTCTAGAAGCAAAATTCAATCTGGCATAAAATTTTTGTATAATCATCCACTAATTCAAACCATGAGTAGGGCAATTTCTAATCATCAATTTCATCCTCTCCCGAGATTGTGCAACATGTTCAGGATCAAGTTGCTTAAAATTCATAATATCGTTCCTAAGGGAGATGATCTTAGTGGGAGGAAAGTACTTGAAAATAAAAGCATCTTTACACTTATTCCATGAATCAATACTATTTTTAGGCAAAGATGAAAACCAAGTTTTAGCGCGATCCCTAAGAGAGAATGGAAATAGCTTAAACTTAACAATATCATTATCCACATCTTTTTTCTTTTGCGTATCGCACAAATCAATGAAGTTATTAAGATGGGATGTGACATCTTCATTAGGAAGGCTGGAAAATTGATGTTTCATAAAAAGATTCAACAAAGCAGTATTAATTTCACAAGATTCCGCATTAGCATCGGGAGAAATTGGAGTACTAATAAAATCATTGTTGTTGGTGTTGGAAAAATCACATAATTTGGTATTATCTTGAGCCATCATGACAAAGCAAGCAATCCAACACATGAGCACACAAAATGCAAGTGAAGAAGACGAATGGAAGAAGGGCGAAGGAAAGGTGAATCTTTTCAAAAATCGTTTTAGAAGTGGGGGCGAGGAAAACGAGAGGTGAACGGTGAATAATGTAATGCAAGGGATGAGAGTTTATGATGGGTACTTGGTATGTCTCGGCTTGACGTAGATCTACTCGGCAACGGCGCTAGAAATCCTTCTTGCTACCTCTCGAGCTTGCGTTGGTTTTTCCCTTGAAGAGGAAAGGGTGATGCAGCAAAGTAGCGTAAGTATTTCTCTCAGTTTTGAGAACCAAGGTATCAATCCAGTAGGAGATAACACACAAGCCACCGAATACCTACACAAACAAACACCAACCTTACACCCAACACGATAAAGGGGTTGTCAATCCCTTCATGGTTATTTGCAACGTGAGATCTGATAGAGATGGATAAATGGTAAAGTAATATTTTTTGGTATTTTTGGTTTATGAAACGAAAAGTAAAGATTGCAAAAGAAAGTAAATAGGAGACTAGAATTGTAGATCAGAAACTTATATGATGGAAAATAGAGCCGGGGCCATAGGTTTCACTAGAGGCTTCTCTCAAGATAGAAGATATTACAGTGGGTGAACAAATTACTGCCGAGCAATTGATAGAAAAGCACAAAGTTATGACGATATCTAAGGCAATGATCATGAATATAGGAATAACGTCTGTTTCAAGTAGACCAAAACGATTCTGCATCTACTACTATTACTCCACACATCGACCGCTATCCAGCATGCATCTAGAGTATTATGTTCATGAAGAACGGAGTAACGCCTTAAGCGAGATGAGATGATGTAGAGGAATTAACTCAAACAATATGATGAAAACCCCACCTTTTTATCCTCGATGGAAACAATACAATACGTGTCAGTTCCCCTTCTATCACTAGGATCGAGCACCGCGAGATTGAACTCAAAGCTAAGCACTTCTCCCATTGCAAGACAAACCAATCTAGTTGGCCAAACCAAATCGATAGTTCGGAGAGACTTGCAAAGGTATCAAAGTATGCATAAAAGAATTCAGAGGAGATTCAAATAATATTCATAGATAAGCTCATCATAAATCCATAATTCATCGGATCTCGGCAAACACACCGCAAAAGAGTATTATATCGAATAGATCTCCACGAACATCAAGGAGAACTTTGTATTGAGAATCAAAGAGAGAGAAAAGGCCATCTAGCTATTAGTTATGGACCCGTAGGTCTGTGGTAAACAACTCACGCTTCATCGGAGAGGCCATGGTGTTGATGTAGGAGCCTCCCGTGATCGAATCCCCCTCCGACAGGATGTCGTAAAAGGCCCCAAGATGTGATCTCACGGGTACAGAAGGTTGCGGCGGTGGAAAAGTTGTTTCGTGGCTCCCCAGGAAGTTTTTGGGGTATATGTGTATATGTAGGAGGAAGATCTAGGTCAGGGGGTCACCAAGGGGCCCACAAGGTTGGGGGCGCGCCCCCCACCCTTATGGTCGCCTCGTGGCTCTTCTGACTTGCACTCCAAGTCTCCTGGGTGTCTTCTGGTCCAAGAAAAATCATCGCAAAAGTTTTATTCTGTTGGGACTCCGTTTGTTATTCCTTTTCGATGAAACTCTAAAACAACGAAAGAACATAAACTGGCACTGGCTCTAGGTTAATAGGTTAGTCCCAAAATCATATAAAATAGCATATTATTGCATATAAAACATCCAAAACAGATAATACAATAGCATGTAACAATAAAAAATTATAGATACGTTGGAGACGTATCAATGCTCTGAACTCTTCTGAGTCAAAGTTTGAGCCATTGTTAGTAGTGATGCTATGGGGGACTCCATATCTAAAGACTAACTCTTTCAAAAACTTAATGATTGTCTGAGAATCCAGCTTCTTAATGGGCTTGGCTCCGATCCACTTGGTGAACTTGTCGACTGCAACAAGCAAATGAGTGAACCCACTCGTCCCTATCCTGAGGCGACCCACCACGTTGAGTCCCCAGACTGCAAACGAACAGACGAGTGGGATAGTCTTCAAAGCAGACGCAGGTCTACGTGCCAAGTTTGCATAGAACTGACAACCGGTGCAATAATGGACTATCTCTTTGGCAACTTCATTGGCATGTGGCCAGTAAAAACCGTCTTGGTAAGATTTAGCCATGATTGTCCGAGAGGACGGCTGGTGCCCACAAGTTCCCAAGTGAATCTTTTCTAGGATCAATCGACCTTCTTCTAGGGAAATGTAGCGTTGAGCCACATAGATGACACTTTTCCTGTATAGCTGGTCGCCCATAATAGTGAAAGCTTTGGACTTGCGAACAATCTGACGTGCCTCGACTTCATCCTCCGAAAACTCTTTCCTGGGCAATTACATGATGTACGTCACAGTCCTGTCGAGCATGATCACCAGAATCTCCATAGCTAGGTAAATAACTACGGGGACCTCAATTTCAGTCGGGTCAGATGGATTGACCACCCGTGGGTGCTCTTCAGTGAAGGAGTCTTCCATCATCGTCGGGGAATGAAGGTGTTCGAGGAACACATTGCTGGGAATGGGTTTTTGAGTGGACCCAATCTTTGCCAAATCATCAGCTGCTTGGTTCTTGATCCGAGGGATATGGTGAAGCTCTAGACCTTCAAAACTCTTCTCCAACTTCCTCACTGCATTGCAGTACCCTGTCATGGCAGATCTTCTGACGTCCCATTCTTTCATCACTTGATTCACCACCAGATCCGAGTCACCATAGACCATCAAGCGACGGACACCAAGTGAGATGGCCATATGTAACCCATAAAGGAGTGCTTCATACTCAGACTCATTGTTAGAGGAATCAAAGTGGATCTACAAGACATAAGTGAGCCGATCGCCTTTTGGGGACGCCAAGACCACTCTAGCACCCAAACCATTCAGCATCTTGGAACTGTCAAAGAACATGGTTCAGTGTTTCGGGTGACTCTGAGTCGGTTGTTGCTATTCTGTCCATTCGGCCAGGAAATCTGCCAACGCCTGTGACTTGATTGCCTTTTTTGCTTCGAATTTGATGTCCAATAGAAGGAGCTCAATAGCCCATTTCGCCACTCATCCAGTTGCATCGTGATTGTTCATGATCTCAGACAACAGGGATCACTGTTAACTAAAACCAAGTTGTCTTGGGTGTAATGGTCTACTTTGTTTGTCGTCAAATAAATACCATAGACAAGCTTCTGGTAATGAGGATATCTCTGCTTGGACAGAGTCAGAACTTCAGAAATGTAGTACACTGGACGCTGAACTTTGTAAGCCTTGCCCTCTTCTTCCCGCTCTACTATGAGGACTGTGCTGACAAGTTGACCAGTGGCCGCAATGTATAAGAGCAGAGGCCCTTTTTTGTTCAGAGCAGCAAGCACCGGCTGGGTGGAAAGCAGGTCTTTGAGTTCAACAAACACTGCTTGGGCTTCGGGAGTCTACTCGAATGAATTAGACTTCTTCATCAGTTGGTATAAGGGTAGTGCCTTCATACCGAGACGAGAGATGAATCGACTCAAGGCCGCAAGGCAGCCTATGAGCTTTTGT
Source organism: Triticum dicoccoides (assembly GCF_002162155.2). Taxonomy (NCBI): domain Eukaryota; kingdom Viridiplantae; phylum Streptophyta; class Magnoliopsida; order Poales; family Poaceae; genus Triticum; species Triticum dicoccoides. The sequence continues at coordinate 405,620,407 of NC_041382.1, read as the reverse complement.
ACATCATGTGGGCGCTCATGGTGCTTCATTCGACAATTGCGCCGGTTTTCTTGCGGTTGGCATCAATTCCCTTTTCGAAAACGAGGAATCTAAGTAATTTGCCACCGGTACTCCAAAGGTGCATTTTGCCGGATTTAGCTTGATTCCATACCTTCGCAAATTTGCAAAAGTATCGGCGAGGTCAGCTAGTAGGTCGGAACCTTTTCTAGACTTGACCACGATATCATCCATGTAGGCCTTGATGTTCTAACTGATCTGCGTGTGCAAACACTTCTGAACCATGTGCATAAAACTGGCACCTGCATTCTTGAGACCAAATGGCATGGTCATATAACAGAAACACCCAAAAGGGGTGATAAAAGCCGTTTTTATTTCGTCTGGCCCATACAGTCAGATCTGGTGGCACCCAGAGTACACATCTAGAAAAACAGACGCTCACACGTAGTGGAATCCACAATCTAGTCGATATGGGGGAGCGGGAAATGATCCTTAGGGAAAACCCGATTGATGTTCTTGAAATCAATGCACATATAAAGAAACTTGTCTTTCTTCGGAGCCATGATGATGTTACCGAGGCACTAGAGTGGTATACTTCATGGATGAACTCGGCTGCCAGAAGCTGAGCTATTTCCTCGCCAATCGCCTTTCTCTTTTCTATGGCCGAACTATGATGGTGTTCCTTCACTGGCTTGGCCTTCGGGTCGACTCGCAAACGGTGCTCAGCCAGCCCCTTGGGTACACCTGGCATGTCGAATGGTTTCCATGCGAATATGTCCAAGTTCTCATGGAGGAACTAGATGAGTGTGACTTCCTATTTGTGGTCGATTGTTGTTGAAATGTTGGTGAGTGTAGCATTGGGATCTTCCGGGTGAATGTGCACAGGCTTCGTCTCACCGGCCGACTGAAAAGCAGATTCTGCAGCCGGTTTCTTGGATCGTAGCAAAGCACTCGGATTGACATTTCTCTTGTACTCTTCCAATTCTACCATAGCCATTTGCTCAACAGCAATTTTTGACCCTTGATGCAAGCATTCTTAGGCGTGTTGCCTATTGCCGGAGACAGTGATCACACCTTTAGGACCGGGCATCTTCAACTTGAGGTACACATAACATGGTCGGGCCATGAAGCGTGCATAAGCTGGATGATCGAGAATAGCATGATCGGCGTTGAGGAAGTCTACCACTTTGAAGGTTAGTGTCGGTGTCAAAACCGGCAGATCTCGGGTAGGGGGTCCCGAACTATGCGTCTAAGGATCAAAGGTAAGAGGAGGCAGGGGACACGATGTTTACCCAGGTTCAGGCCCTCTTGATGGAGGTAAAACCCTACGTCCTGCTTGATTAACTTTGATGAGTATAGGGGTTACAAGAGTTGATCTACCACGAGATCGTAATGGCTAAACCCTAGATGTCTAGCCTGTATGATTATGGCTGCCCCTACGGACTAAAGCCCTGCGGTTTATATAGACACCAGAGGAGGCTAGGGTTTGTACAGATTCGGTTTACAGAGAAAGGAATCTTCATATCCAAACGCCAAGCTTGCCTTCCACGCCAAGGAGAGTCCCATACGGACACAGGGGGAGCCTTCTATCTTGTATCTTCATGGCCCACCAGTCCGGCCCAAGTCACCTAGCTCGGACACCTGGGGACCCCCTAATCCAAGACTCCCTCAGTAGCCCCTGAACCAGGCTTCAATGATGATGTGTCCAGCGCACAAATTGTCTTCGGCATTGCAAGGCGGGTTCCTCCTCTGAATACTCCAAAGTAGTTGATCAAAAGAACTATATCCGGCTCCGCACAATAGTTACAACCTTGGGCCACAAGGGCAAAACACTTTAAGCAAAAATAGGTTATGTCTTCTGACAACTTTTTCGGCGAGGTATTGTGTTCCGGCCTTATTATTATTTCGAACCATTTTCCAGCCTCCTGTTTCGCGTTTCAAGACGCGGTATTCATTAACACATCTTGTCAAAGCAGAGACTGTGTCCCCTTATTGTGGGATTCTTATCAATACGGATTTGGGTAATCCAACCATGCCACTCGCACGACTCCTGGGGAGTAGGCAAGTTTTAAGGCTCATGGGGGGACGCTTGATATTCACTGCCTTTATAAGGAGACAAGGATCCACCTTTTTACCCCACACCTTCTTCCTCCTCGGCCCATCTGCTCTCGAGCTCCAGCGCCCAAGCTTCAACCCTTTCTGTCCCCAGCAAATGCTCCAACCATGTCCGGATCTGGAGCACAGGGCAAGTGGATGGCCTGCTCCGTCACAGAGGAGCACATCAAAGAACTGTGGGAGGCGGGGTATTTAGCCAAGGAAATCTCCCATTGGCTCCCTGCCAAAGGCATATCATTCCCACACCAAAGCCCAATGAGAGCGTAGTATTCATTCCCCACTTCCTTCGCGGGCTAGGGTTTCCTCTCCATCCTTTCGTCCGCGGACTCATGTACTATTACAGGCTAGATTTCCATGATCTAGCCCCAAATTCATTCCTCAACATCTCGGCGTTCATCATCGTGGGTGAGGCGTTCCTCCGCATCCCCCCCCACTTCGGCCTATGGCTCAAGGTATTCAAAGTGAAGCCAAAGGTGGTCGGGGGTCAACATGTGGAGTGCGGCGGCGCCATGGTGAGCAAGCTCCCTAATGTCACCTGGCCCAAGGGGACCTTCATAGAGACCGTGAAGGGGTGGCAACAGGAGTGGTTGATACGGAACCTTGTGATGCCACATGGGCCGCCACTCCTGAGTTTATAACCGGTCCACCAATGCGGCTCACATCATGGCTCAAGAAGGGCCTAAATTGGGCGTCATCCGACGAGGTGATGACACTTCAAAAGCGCATCAAGAGCATGGTGGACAAGAACACCAGCCTTGCCAGCGTGATCCAGGTGATGCTGTTTCACTGGATTCTCCCCTGCCAACGCCAAACTCTCCATATCTGGCAGTTTGATTTGGCAAGTCACCGGACCTTGCAGCGGTTCTTTGGCACGAAGCACGAAGATATATGGAAGCTTCTTTTTAAAACCCAGAAGACGTGGCCGCCGACGACTGAAGACCTCGGCCACGACTACGCTCATCCAGCTACTCTAGTGAGTCTTTTAGATTTCTAATCATATCCTTCATTTGTAGATCCAAGGGGTAAGTTTAAACCTTCCCCTTGTCCCCCAGGGCTGGACAAAGAAGGCAAAGAGAATCAAGTGTCCGGCTCCCTTGCCCAAAGACCCAACCATTCCTCTTATGATGAAGATGTTGGTTCCGGCGCCATACCAGGCACCGGAAAAGAAGGCCAAGAAGAAGGGCAAGGAGGTCCGAAGTGGCCTTCGCCGCAAAGGTGCCTCGGACATATCGTCCGAAGATACCGAAACTCTCTCCTGCCACGATGAAGATGAGGAGGAAGTGCAGGAGAACAATTCTCCCCTTAAGGGGGGAAAGAAGGAAAGGGGAGCTTCCATAGATCTAGACGTGGAAGCGTACAAGAAGGGGAAACTCTCCCTTTCAGACAATTCAGAACCGGACGCCGAAGCCGTCCCCGAATGGAACCCTAGGCCAAAGCCTTCGCCGAATCGTAAGTATTTAAGGATAATGCATGTATCTATCTTTATGCCTTGTGATCCTAACACACAGAATCACGTATTTTAGTCCGGCATGCGATCTCCCCCGGCAATCATCGTCTTTTGGGAATTCGCTGGGCTCACACATGATGGAGAGCGAGTCGCCTCCGCCAGTGTCGCCACCCACTGCTACGGACAACACTGAAGGGTTGTCCCGAAGGACCCCTCCAGGCCATGGAGAGGTGCGGGAAGCCGTCAAGGTGGCGCCAGAGGGTAATACCTCTGGCGCTGAAAACATGAGGGAACCGACCGCCATGGAGACTGGCAACGGGGGCCATGCCCAATTCGGCCCCCAACCGAATATCATTCTGGAGGCCGACACGGCTCCAGAATCGGGCGAGCAGCCTACTTTGAAAGAAGGGGGTGCGTTAACTCCGCCGGCGACCTCTGTCAATCCGGAGGCGCCGAACACTCTGGTGGAAGCGCTTCAAAGCGCCTCCATTATTGAGGAACATTATGCCCTTATGGGTACGGTGGTTGAAAAGGTTCGGTCCGCTAAAAGCGGATTGAACAAAGCCTACACCAGCCTTTTAACAGGCTTTAAGGTATGGGATGTAGTACTTTTTATCTATGTAAAAGGATGCCTGTGTATAGTTAGTAGCCCCTGAGACTCTGTTCGGCATTCATGAAGAGAGGCCGAACAGAGGATCGGATATTTCACAGGAGATGATCATACGTGTCTATTTGAACAAACAGGATTGGAAGTTAGCGGCAACTGCTCATACCGCCGAAGTATCCGAACTAAAGCGAAGGCTAGAGCGGGCAGATGAAGAGCTCATCTGCACCAAGAAACGATTGGAGGAGAATCAAGGTATGTGATACCTATTCATATCTAAAATGATATGACGTGCTAGTTTATTATCTTGCTGAGTTTTGTAATTATGCTTACAGTTGATGCGTCTGAGGTCGAGACCCTCAAGAACACACTGGCCGAAGCCAAGGAGGAGGACGAGGAACGAGCCACCCGCCAAAAGCATGAATCGGGGTAGAGGAAGTTCAGCAAGAGCTATGGGATGCCATAAGAAAATGTGAGTCCTTGGAGTGCAAGATTACGGAGCAAGATGCCGAACTTGCTAAGGCCCTCCAAAGCACGCAGGAGGCCCGGGTTGAAGCCCAAGGCGCCTGTTGGGAGATTCAAGAGGCCAAGAAGATTGCGACGGGTAAGGCCTTTATTATGCAGAGCAAATTTGTGAGGAGAAGGTACGTCTTACTGACCCAGGTTTGGAGTTCTCCAGGAGCATTTACGGATCTGCCCTAGAGTATTGCTGATGCTGCGGAGTTCTTCCGATCCAAAGAGGGGAGCTAAATAGAGAAGTTCTTTTGGTTGCACTACCTTGCGCCAGAGCATCCGGTGCCCCTCAGTGATCATCTGAAAGAGTTGACCGAACTGCATAGGGTGGCCGGGTTAGCCATGAGGGATATTATAACCTGTCTCTGGCCTACCGAGCCCATACCCGACAACTACTTCGGGCTCGTGAAGTGGCTAGTCAGTGCCTGCCCCCGGCTGTATGCCATAAAGCGGTCGGTCTGTATCGAAGGTGCTCACATGGCCTTCGCCCGTGTCAAGGTACAGTGGGCAAAGATGAACGCCGTCAAGCTGGCAACCGAGGGACCGCCCGCAGGCAAGGAGCACCGCACGCCGGAGTGGTATTTTGATGAAGTCTTGGAAGGTTCCCGCATTGTAGAGGGCCAGTGTTCGAAGGACATTATCTTTGAATGAATGTATCCGTGCTGCCCAAACTTTGTATTATGAAACAAGGCTTATGTATAATATGTTGCTTGTTTTACTTCTAATGCTTTTCCTCCTGTGCGGCCGTTTACGGTATTTGAGAGTTGGCCAGTTGTCGGCTTTTCCCCCACGTAGGTAGTACGGGGGTGTTCATAATGGCACCTGGACACACTTGACCCAACGGCTTGGTCCTTGAAGGAAGTGTTAGTGTGGCGAACCAGGCAATCAGACTATGTGGCTTTATCGCTCTCACTTAGCCATAGGAGTGCAACCCCTGGTATTATTCAATTATCCGAACTTGGGTGCTGTAGACGCCCGCCTGAGTGGAGACCGGTCCTTCGCGTAATGCGGAAAAAATCACGAGATATTTATACTTAGTCACCGAATAGCTGACCAGCTCTCGCCGCATCATAACAGTCAGTTTTTGGCTTTCTCTACTGAGGTATTTATCCGGATGATCAGAAACACAACCGCAGTAGTTCTCCCTTTACTACCATAGCCGAACAAGCGGAACGTACGGTAGTAACCACACGAGCCGGGCAACCCAACTATTGACCAAAGACATGATTCGGAGCCGATGCATATAATGCTATATTCGAGACGTCGAACTGTACTATAAAAGTGTTTGGACTTATTTTATTGTTCAAGAAATGTACATGGCCGAATGGAGCCCCTGGCGATTTAAGTCGTACCGAGGTGTACGTGGCCATCAGACGAAAAAAAGAGGGAATACGGATTAGGAAATAAGCCAGTACCAAATATGTTGGGCGAAAAATGGTTTCCATTATAGTCTGATTCATACGTCAAAACGTATTTTTATAGATGATGCGATAAGCATCGAGGCTATTTTACATGCCTGGCACCAGGCGAAGCTATGTGCGGGTCCTAAAAAGGAAGAGGTGATCTTTAAAGATCCTTTAGATATTCTGCCACATGTCTATGTTGTTTTTCCTCCTTGGTGTATTATCCTTTGAAAGGATCAACGAGCGGGTTCTCATGAGGGACCTGGAAAAAAATAAGAGACAAGAAACATGAGGGTCCATATAGGGTCGAGCCGTATTGTGGACCTTGTCTTTACTATGCGCCCGTCTTGGCCCATGGTATCTTTAGTGCGTAGTTATGTACGTGTGGCACATATGCCGCAATTTGGTTGGGGCTAAGACGGAGGCTGAATTGCTAATCGAGCTCAACGAGCTGGACCATTGCTCTGCCGAGTAGTCCGGACGCATTTAACAGTGTCCGGGTGCTTGACTGCCAATGTAGTGTTTGGCTTGATAAGGCTGTCCCGGACTTCCGTTGCAAGGGCCGCGGTGTGCTCCTCAGTATGGAGGGAGCGCCCTGTGTTTCCATTGACTGTTATAACACCACGTGGTCCGGGCATCTTCAGTTTGAGGTATGCATAATGTGGGATCACATTGAAGCGAGCGAACGCGGTTCGTCCGAGCAGTGCATGATAGCCGCTACGGAAGGGGACGGCGTCGAAGATCAAGTCCTTGCTTTGGAAGTTGTCCAGCGAACCAAAGATGACTTCCAATGTGATTGAGCACGTGCAACGGGCCTCTACACGAGGTATTACTCCTTTAAAGGTAGTTTCAGTGGGTTTCATTCTTGATGAATCAATACCCATTTTGGGAACCGTGTCCTGATAGAGCAGGTTAAGGCTGCTGCCGCCATCCATGAGGACCCGTGTAAGGTGGAATCCATCGATAATTGGGTCGAGTACCAACGTGGTCGAGCCTCCGTGATAGATACTAGTCGGATGGTATCTGCGATCGAAAGTGATCGGACAAGCTGACCATGGATTGAATTTTGGGGCAACTGGCTCTATCGCATAGACGTCCCTTAGAGCACGTTTGTGCTCCAGCTTGGGGATGTGAGTAGAGTATATCATATTTACCGTTTTGACCTTGGGGGGGGGGGATATCTTCTATCCCCCAGTGTTCGGCGGGTGAGGCTCATCATCGTCGTCCTCATTGGGCGACCCCTTCTCCTCATGTCCGGTGTTTAGCTTACAGGCTTGTTTAAAGACCCAACAACTTCTATTGGTATGGTTGGCAGGCTTGTCGGGGTGCCATGAATTTGGCAAGGTCGATCGAGTATTCGGTCCAGGCTTGATGAACCGTGTTTATTTCTTTTAAATGGCTTCTTCCTTTGACCGGATTGGGAGCCATTGAATCCGGCATTGACCGTCGTGTCTTTGGTATTATCATTGTTACTTTGACGCTTGTGTTTGTTGCGTCAGGGCCTGCCGCTGCCATTTCTGGTTTCAGAAGTACCAGGGTCGCTGGTACCGTTGTTCCTACGGGCTAACCAGCTATCCTCTCCCGCGCAAAAGTGGGTCATGAGTGTTGTAAGAGCTGCCATGGATTTTGGCTTCTCTTGGCTGAGGTGTTGGGCGAGCCATTCGTCATGAAAGCTGTGTTTAAAGGCCGCTAGGGCTTCGGCGTCCGGATAGTCGATGATTTGGTTCTTTTTAATTAAGAACGGTCATGGAATTGTCACAGTAGATGTCCTAGTGTGAGGACTTAGTCATGGAGCCATCGCAACTAGGTTAGCTTAAAGGGGTTAAATGGGATGAAGGATACAAGGAGTTTATACTGGCTCGGCCCCTTGCGGCAAAGGTAAAGGCCTAATCCATTTTCAGGTGGTATTGCTTATGTTTCGATTACCAGTGTAACGACCCGTGACCGATGTGCCAGGTGTCCTCCAGTTTTTCGCTGTTGTTGCCATGTCATTCGCTTGCGTGTTGCATCTTGTCATGTCATCATGTGCATTGCATCATCATGTTTTCAAAACTTGCATTCGTCCGGGGAATCCCAGTTCTCCCCGTTGTCCGTTCTGAGCCCAGACACACTTGCACGCGCCCGCGGCATGTCCGAAATATTATTTTATAAGTGGCCGAGAAATGTTCTCGGAATGGGATGAAAGTTGGCGTGTGGTGTTGTTTTGTTGTAGGTAGACCGCCTACCAAGTTTCATCGTGTTCGGAGTCCGTTTGATGCCTCAACGTTTAACTATAGCGGCAGTATAGCCGGTCTAACATTGGATGTTTTCGGTCTCCGGAGACAGACGCCGGACCTCCCTCACTCTTCTCTCGTCTCAGTCCGAGGCCTTCTGCACAGCCCACAAGGTCCAACCTACCTCTCCTCGCGTCCGGAGCCATCGGATCGCGATCGGAGGCTCCAAAAACCTCTCCTAACCCCTCAAACCCTAACCCTGCCTATAGAAGGAAACCCCTCCTTCCAAATCTGGTCATTCCTTCCCCTCCACCTCCATTTCCGCGCCCCTAATCATCAGCGCCGCCGACCACCTCCATTTCCGTGCCGGCCGAAGCCCCCTCCGCCACTTGGCGCATCTCCACTGGCTAGCGCCACCGAAGCCACCGGCCTCCACAACTCCTATGCTGCCACATCGCCCCTGCCTCCCTCCTCCTCCCGCAGGGCCCGCCGAAGCCCATCTCAGGCCCGCCCTGGGTCGATCTGGGCCCGAGGCGCCCGCGTCCTGCACCGCTGTGCGCCCGCTCGTCCGCTTGTAGCGCCGCCCAGTTGACCGGCCTGAGCCACCGTCGCCCGCTACACCAGCACCCCCACACCTCCGCCCAACCTTGCCGCGGTCCCGCGCCAGCGAGCGCCACCGGAGCACCACCGGATCCACCACTAGGTGCCACCTCTGCTTCCCCTAGTGTTCGCCCTGCTCCTGTCTCTCTCTCCTGTAACCTCTCTCTCTTCGTGGCCAGGGAGCCGAGCCGTCGTCGCTTGCCGCCGACCCCGGTGGCGCCGTCATCTGGCCAGATCCGGTGCCCAGGGGCCGGATCTACCCATTCTCGTCGTCAGCTAGTCCCATGCCCGCCACCTGTCGTCGTCTTCTTGCCGGAGTCCGCCAGTCGTCGCCGCATTGGCCTTTCTCTGCTTCCCACTCGCTCGTTCCGGTTGACCGTGCCATGCCTCCTCTCGCCTGGACCGTGTCTCCCGACGGCCCAATTGGCCACCCAACGGCCTGCCTCCTCTTTCACAGTACCGAGCCGTGGCCCATGGTGAGCAGCGCTCCATACCTCCCCTTCTCTGTTGGGCCAACCATTTTTGACCCATGGCTTGTTTTTTTCCTGTTCTATGATTTGTCAATTTTTCCAGAGACTGCGGTTTTACAGAAAAACCCCCAACATCATATATATAATAACTTTTCACCCATGCATCAGAACCCAATAAACTTTGTATGTAAAATGCTTAGAATTTTGTGTAGATTAACAATTTCCAACTTTCATGCATGTTTGAAATGTTTAAAATGTTGTTTGTTTAAGTTTTGCTTAATTGCCATGTTAAAATGCTTTAATTCATAACTAAATAACCGTAACTCGGATTTTAATAAACTTTATATGTAAATGGGGTAGAAAAATGCCTAGATTTACTTGGTGCACTCGTCTTGCATGTTTAACAACCCTAAAATTGTGTTTAGGGCAGAACAGTACCAAATCTATAATATGCATATGGGGATTTACCGAAATTGTTGTTTGTTGTTTCGGCCTCATTTAAACTTGCCTAGATGTGTAGTTTTATTATGCTTCACCTCTTGCCATGCTAACAACATTTAATATTGTTGGGTACATAAACAAGGGAGAACTAAATAAGTCTTGTGGTGTTTTGTCAATATGCATCCCGATGCATATTGAGATCCACTTAATTTGTAGGTTTGCTTGTGCACTTTGCCATGCCATGCTTCATTAAACCGGACATGCATCATACTTGGTTGTGCATCATGCCATGTTTATGTGAGGGTTGTTTACTATGTTGTGTGCTTCTTTCTGGTGTTTGCTTCTTCGGGTTGGTTCCCGTAACGTCGCGTTTGTGAGGATTCGTTCGTCTACGCCCGTTTGTCTTCTTCATGGACTCGTTCTTCTTCCTTGCGGGATTTCAGGCAAGATGATCATACCCTCGAAATCACTTCTATCTTTGCTTGCTTAGTTGCTCGCTCTTTTGCTATGCCTATGCTGCGATACCTACCACTTGCTTATCATGCCTCCCATATTGTTGAACCAAGCCTCTAACCCACCTTGTCCTAGCAAACCGTTGTTTGGCTATGTTACCGCTTTGCTCAGCCCCTCTTATAGCGTTGTTAGTTGCAGGTGAAGGTTGAAGTTTGTTCCTTGTTGGAACATGGAGATGTTGTTCCTTGTTGGAACATGTTTACTTGTTGGGCTATCAAGATATATCTTATTTAATTAATGCATCTATACACTTGGTAAAGAGTGGAAGGCTCGGCCTTATGCCTAGTGTTTTGTTCCACTCTTGCCGCCCTAGTTTCCGTCATATCGGTGTTATGTTCCTGGATTTTGCGTTCCTTACGCGGTTGGATTATAATGGGAACCCCTTGACAGTTCTGTTTGAATAAAACTCCTCCAGCATGGCCCAACCTTGGTTTACCATTCGCCACCTAGCCTCTTTTTCCCTTGGGTTAGGCCAGCCCAAGGATCATCTTTATTTTAACCCCCCCGGGCCAGTGCTTGTCTAAGTGTTGGTCCGAACTGAGTAGATTGCGGGGCCACCTCGGGGAAACTTGAGGGCTGGTTTTACTCGTAGGATGTCTCATCCGGTGTTTCCCTGAGAACGAGATATGTGCAGCTCCCATCAGGATGTCGGCGCATCGGGCGGCTTTGCTGGATTTGTTTTACCATTGTTGAGGATGTCTTGTAGAACCGGGATACCGAGTCTGATCGGAATGTCTCGGGAGGAGGTCTATTCCTTCGTTGACCGTGAGAGCTTGTGATGGGCTAAGTTGGGACACCCCTGCAGGGATTTGAACTTTCGAAAGCCGTGCCCGCGGTTATTGGCAGATGGGAATTTGTTAACGTTCGGTTGTAGAAAACCTGAACTTGACCTTAATTAAAATGAATCAACCGCGTGTGTAACCGTGATGGTCTCTTTCCGGCGGAGTCCGAGAAGTGAACACGGTGTTGGAGTTATGCTTGATGTAGGTTGTTTTAGGATCACTTCTTGATCATAGTTTCTCGACTGTGCTTTGCCTTCTGGTGTCGCTCTCATTTGCGTATGTTAGCCACCATATATGCTAGTCGCTTGCTTCAGCTCCACCTCTTACCTTTACCTTACCCATAAGCTTAAATAGTCTTGATCGCGAGGGTGCGAGATTGCTGAGTCCCCGTGGCTCACAGATACTTCCAAAACCAGCTTGCAGGTGCCGAGGAGTCCATGCAGATGATGCAACCCAGCTCAGGAGGAGCTCATTGAAGATCTTGTCCTTCGTGATGTTTCGTTCTAGTTGATCAGTAGTGAAGCCCAGTTGGGGTCGACCGGGGACCTTTGTCGCATTTGGGGTTCTTCTTTTATTTTGGTTCCGTAGTCGGACCTTGATTGTATTTGAATGATGTAATGCTTTATTCATGTTTTGTGTGAAGTGGCGATTGTAAGCCAACTATGTATCTTTTTCCCTTATGTATTACATGGGTTGTGTGAAGATTACCTCACTTGCGACATTGCTTTCAATGCGGTTATGCCTCTAAGTCGTGCTTCGACACGTGGGAGATATAGCCGCATCGAGGGCGTTACAACAAGGGAGCGAATACACTTGACCTGGCTTTCAATCTCTGTTTTCTTGCCATAAGTCGTCGCCGGGTCGTCCCTTTATATACACAGGTTGACGCCCGGTGGCTCACGGAGTCCCAGACGACTCATAAACGATCTGTCCGGCTCGGTGACTAACTGTACATGCCTTATAATACAAGTTATACTTATATGGCGGTTTACACTTGTTGGGCCTTAAGTCACCCTTGGGCTTCGGGCCCTCAACGAGTCTGCGTAGTGAACCGCCATCTTTAGCATCTTCATGGGCTTTGTCTTGATAAACCGCCATGAGCATAACCTTGTAACTCGCCGTGACGTCATCTTCTAGGATCGTGGTAACCCATCACGGCATCACCTGTCATTTATATTATACAAAACCAAAATCTTTAATGTATTTCCTCTCTTTTAACCCTAGCACTCGAGCTCTGCCGCCGCTGTCGACCTTTGCCTCTGCCTCAACAACGGTCGCTGCATCAACCTGTTTTGACCAGATTTCGTTTGCGCGCCTCCACTATCAGACAGCCCTGGTACACTTTCCTTCTTCCTCTTCTCATAGATCCATTAGGGTTTCCATGAGTTCATTAGAGTTCATCTTCACTTTCCACTGCAGTTTGCAATTTTTTGATTCGAACTTGGTACTCCTCCTATGTCGTGGTAGCCGTAGCACTCCTTTTTACTATTTAAAACACCTCCTCTGTATAAGAAAACCAATCTGGACCCATGAACTGCTCGTGTACTGATATTTAGGTCTGAATATTTTTCCATTAACTAAAGTGTTGTAGATCCGAAATCATAGCATCAATCTGTGAAACCTGTTTTTCTCAATACTTAGCGACTTGTTCATCCTTAGATCTGTACTTTCAATGTCTTTATGGGTGGCTTAACTCAGAAATAGTAACCCGCCAGGTATCATTAGTCCCCTCTTAAGCCGCCAATGGTTCTTTATAACTTTGTAATACCAATCTCCAACATGCTTCATTATTGTTTGCCTCTTAATAGTAAGCCAGCTTAGCCATGTAATCTTGAACCGGCATAATCCTTTTTTCAGATCATTGAGAAAATGGCTAAGACATATACTTCTTGCAACTGGGTCCAATCTTGGGTTACCTAAGAAGAACTGAACAACTTTGTCGCCACTCGCGCCTTAGCCAAGAAAGAGGACATCCACTAGAGGGCCCCTGGTGAAGAAGTCCCTCCTCAACCGAAAGATGGAGAAGTAATTGTTTTTGCTGATCATTTGAATCGGGGGTTCAGCCCACCCATCTCAAAGTTTTTCCGTAATGTGCTTCATTTCTTCCAACTGCACCCTCAAGACATCGGACCCAACTATGTGTCCAACATCTGCTATTTCCAAGTATTCTGTGAAGCTTCTCTTCAAGAGGAGCCCACAGTCGATCTATTCGGGGAGTTCTATTACTTAAACCACCAAACTGAGTTTGTCGACGGGCCATGTCAAGAGCTCGGTGGAGTCTCAGTTCAGAAGAGGAAAGAGGTCAGCTTTCCCCATGGCAAGCTACACAGTCACCCCAAAGACTGGAACCAAACTTGGTTCTATAGCCAAGATACATCTCCACCCGGTGAGAATCTTCTGCCGGGTTACCGTGACCACCGACTTAGCAACAAACATCCACTACCCCAACGACTCAATGCCAAGGAGTGGGCCAAATACTCGCCAGCCTTTTCAAAGCTCAGAGCCTTTATGGCCAATGGCTTAACCGGCATCGAATTTTTCTGGTGCTGGCTGTCTTGGAGTATCTTGCCATTAAGCCGTCGCCCCGGCTTAATGTGCGAATACACTGGTGACGTAAAGGATCCTCAGCGCCATTGTGACATTCAACTATCTCATGCTGAAGTCACTGAAGCCACCAAAAAATTGCTGAATGAATCTTTAAAGGAATGCAGCAAAACCGGACTTAGCCCTTTCTGCACTTTCAACAAGCCGCCAGCTGTAAGAGTTGCACACCCTCTTCTTAATCCACATTTTTTATACCTACTTATGATATTTTCAATCTTAACAGGCTGATGATCCATTTTGGAAGACGAAGATGCAGGATAAGCCGGCCAAACCAGCTCGTACCAAAACCAAAGCAACCAAGAAATCTACCAAGAAGACCATCGAGCCCGCCAACTTAAGCATTGATGATGACAATGATAATGAGTCAGAGGTAGAACTCGACTCTCTTGGCTCTTTTTTTATACATCTCATTGACAATGATTGTTATCAGGACGACACAGAGGCCAGCCATGCAGGTGACACAGAGGTAATTATTCTTTCTTCCGGCTCAAAACCTCAGCCAACACAGAAAACTCAACAAGAAAGCCAGAAAGTAAGCTTTTCTCACCCTCTAGCTCACTTGGATCCCAACTTTCTTTTGAAGAAACAGCAACACGAAGCTCGCCGAGTCACCCGGCATAGTGGTGGACAAATCACCTCCTCCGACTTACCAAATACACCGGTTTGCAAACGCCGCCCAGAGGTCTTTCCTGCTTCTGATATACTTTATCCTAAGGCAGGTCATTTTCGACAACCTCTTAACCCATCTGATTCAAACTATCAGGGGACTCCTCATTCCTCTTCTAGCGAGTCAACAGGCACTCAAATCCCGGCTTTCAAGACTGTACCTGGGTAAGAATAATTGAACCATCCAAACCTTATATCTGATCATTATACTGACCTCTTTATGTTTCTTATTCTCAGGGGCCAAGCAAAACCCAGCAAGAAGGCTAAGCTGAACAAGCCAGTCGACAATTCTAACCCGTCTGAACCAGAAAAACAACAGTCAGAACCTGCTAGCCCAAAAGCTGATGCCACCCCTAATGATCCTCCACAACAAGATCATGAAGTTTCTCTAGATGATATAGATGTTGAACCGGCTCTCTCTAAGCCGCCAAGCCCAATTAAACCCGCCGAGAAAAAGGCTGGCGATGTTCATGTCACTGGATTTGGATTCACAACTCTGGGTCAACCCCCGTCTTATCTAAGCACAGCGCAAAAGAAGAGATTTCTGCTGAAGATAAGGGCAAGTGGAAGGTAGACTTGGAAAGCTACACCCATTACAGTGCCCAAGACCTCCACTCCGGTTATCTGAATCGTCTGTACACCAGCCGTGACTTTGAAGTTGGCTTAGTAAATCTGATGAAGGAACGCTATGAGGTAAATGCTGCCACTCTTTACGTAAATATACTTCCCTTAGCCGCCAAGTTTATTGTACATGATAGAATAGAATGGGCTGTAAACTTTCAAATAGCTGCATAGATCAACTCCAGTAGCCCCCAAGGGCCGGTTTATACTTTCAACTGGGACTCTATAATACCAGCACTTCAACTTTGCATCTGTAGCCCCTAACGGTCGGCTTAACAAATATGTTAAGTCGACACTTTAACTTGGAAAAAATAAACATTGCATTCATAGACCCCAAGGGTTGGCTTAACAAATATGTTAAGTCGACACTTTAACTTGGAAAAAATCAACATTGCATCCGTAGCCCCCAAGGGTCGGCTTAACAAATATGTTAAGTCGAGACTACTCATCTTGCAGGAAATCCATAATCCCATGCGTAGCCTTCGTAGGCCGGATCACCACCATTTGTCCGTGTCAACAAATAAATTCGTCTTTGACAAGAGCAATATGCATTAGCCCACAAGTGCCAAGTATAATACTTGTATTGTGCTTGGGACTTCATAGTATTTTAAGGAGCAATAGACATTAGCCCCCAAGTGCCAAGTATAATACTTGTATTGTGCTTGGGACTTCAAAATAAATTCATTGCCATCTCTTTAATTGTTTATCTCTTGTAGGCTGAGCTAAGCAGGAAAGAATCCCAAGTCACCGACCTTCAAGAAAACATCAAGTCTCGAGAAGAAGAAACCTCCAAAGCCAAGAATGAATTGATCAGTGCTTTAGCAGTGATCGAGAAATTGAAGGAAAACTTCAAAGCTGAACAAGCAGGTTGGGATACAGAGAAGATGCTGAAGCGGCCCTTAAGCCGGTAGTTGTAGAGCTTGTTGGCTTAAAATAGCAAATAAATGCCATGACTGTTGCAGTCTTTGGTAAATAGCTTCCTCTTAATCTTTTGAACATATGTTAACCAATATGCTCCCGGCTTACAAACGTCCTTGATGATACAGGATCCGAGTTACCCACCTTGGCTCAGATATGCGAAAAAACTGAAAGCCGCGTACACACTCATAGAGCGGTTATATACTGGGACACAACAGGTCATGTGCACAACTGCTCACAACAAACTGGTTCCAACCCTTATCAAGGATACGTTGGAGAGACTATCCATGTTGCCTGCACAGATCGAAGAGTTAAAGAAATCAGCTGCGAGAGCCGGTGCACTTACCGCGCTAACCCAGGCCAAAGCATGGCTAGCTGATCTTGAACCGGCAGACTTGGCAAATGGTTGTTCGAGCATAAAAGAAGATGGGTCACCCTTCAGCGCAGATGACTTTGCTGCCATTACGAGGGAAATGCTTCCTCTGGCTAGTAAACTGGCTACAGACACTGATCTTACACATTACCAGACGGTTTACGATGCCAACAATAAGAAGATCAAGGCACCGACTCATGATGCTCCGGACCTGACTCCTCCGATCGGTAAGCACAATTATGCCCCTGATGTTGATCCATCGACACTTATAAGTGATGAGGTTGTATTCAGAGCTTTAACTGGGATCGACTAGACAACCACTAACTTCCAGCCATTGGGTGAAGAGAAGGAAGATGAGCCGGCACTGGACGATCCACAATCTTCAACTCAGCAAGGCCAAGAGTCATAAGCCATAGGACAGCTTAACATCTGCTTTTCGGCGGAACTGCCAAGACAATTATTCCTTTGGGGCATCAGATGCCTTTGGAATAGACTAGTTAAACTCTTGATCTACCATGCCATTGTGCATGTTTTGTTGTGCAAACATTGTTGATCCGCCAAAGGAAAATCTGCTACTTATGCTTATAATACCATCACTTTGAGTCTGTTCCTGCATACAAACAGATCACAAGTGCCCTGGCGGTTTACCACAGGACGGGTCATAATACCCTATATAAAACCACTGGTGACTAAAATAGTTCATAACCAAGGCCGGTTTAATCATAACCATATAGAATCAAAAAATATCATACCTGTGATATTTGATCACACTGTCGGTTTATCGTACCAGTGCAGTAAGGGTGACAACCCAAAAAGATTGGACACATAATGCCCTGTTTAATTGTCATATACTGCCGGCTTACAACGCCGGATGCAGCAAGGAGTAATATCCCAGAACTTAGAACATAATGCTTCAAGTATTTAATATCATCATATACTAGCGACTTATAGTCTGCCATCATGGCAGGTTATAAAAAACCCAAAGATGCACAAATATGAGACAGACAGGGTTGCTTGGCCCGATTTGTGAAAACCATATGGTGAGAAAAATGAGTGATATAAATCCAAGATAAATAAAACCCATAAAAACGAGGCTGTTATAAATCTCCAAATCCAAATCTCAACATAAAACTTCAATGAAACTAGCATGATAGCCACTGGAGTATCCTCGCTTTCCGTAAGCCGGCTCTCACATGACATGACCCAATCCATGTTTTAACCTGGATAAGTTCAGGGTCTTGTTTAAAGATAGACTTATCGAGAGTACACGAGGTCGGAGTATCATCATGCAACCAGGCAGGTTTAACCAAGTTTCAATGAAGGCGGCTTAAGAGTCTGGATTCATCCTTGCTATCCGTAAGACGTGCCCTCACATGACAAACCGACATTTTAACCTTAACAAGTTCAAGGTTTTATTTAAAAGATTGACTGTTAAGAGTTCGGCGGGTCAATCAGGATTACCTGATGGAGAAGCATCTGGCATACAGGCAGGATAACCTGGAAGGGTTGTGTCCTCTTTGGTGAACACACTGAAAGTGCAACTATCCCTGGGTGGTTTTGGTAATTCCTAACAACATATAGTTCATTGAGCTAATACTATTTCAAGATAAATATTTTAGGAAAGCTCAATGGTTGGCATGGCATGGATTAGAAATGTGGACCCCTTAAAATGCTAATGACAAACTGTTGGCTCAAGCTCTAAAGCTCAAGACTCCACATTTTACTTTCTGTGATCCAAGATCACATTGAGTCCATAGGAAAAGCCAATACTATTAAAAGGAGATGAGGTGTTGCTTAATGGGTTACTTGCTCAAAATGCTTAGTAATATGCTCCAAAACCCTCAACCACTTTCTCATATCCACATATGTCCCAAACCAAAAGTCAAACTCGGCCCCACAGAAACTTTCTATCTGCCGACACCGAGTTCAGTTGACATAGCCACTGCCACAAAACCCTAGTCTTTTCGGTCTCATCAATAGGGATCTCGGTCTCACCGAGATGGGATTGCAAACTCTCTGTTTCCCATCGTAATGTCTCAGTCCAACTGAAATGAGCGACTAGTCCCACCAGTTTGCAATGCAAACTCTCTGTTTCCCCTTCGTAACGTTTCGGTCTCACCGAGATGAGCGAATCGGTCCCATCAAGTTTTCCTGACCAACTCTCTGGTTAGCTTATTACCAAAATCGGTCTCATGGAAATTACGTTATGCCCTAACCCTAATGAAATCGGTCTCACCAAGTTGACATGTCGTTCCCACCGAAAATCCTAATGTTGACATTTTAAACTAAATCGGTCCAACCGAGTTTCATTATTCGGTCCCGCCGAGTTTGGTGATTTGTGTGTAACGGTTAGATTTTGTGTGGAGGCTATATATACCCCTCCACCCACTCTTCATTCGTAAGGAGAGCCATCAGAACATGCCTAAACTTCCATCATACATTTTCTGAGAGAGAACTACCTACTCATGTGTTAAGGTCAAGATATTCCATTCCAACCATATAAATCTTGATCTCTAGCCTTCTCCAAGTTGCTTTCCACTCAAATCATCTTTCCACCAAATCCAAATCGTGAGAGAGAGTTGAGTGTCTGGTAGACTATCATTTGAAGCACAAGAGCAAGGAGTTCATCATCAACACACCATCTATTACCTTTTGGAGAGTGGTGTCTCCTAGATTGGTTAGGTGTCACTTGGGAGGCTCCGTCAAGATTGTGGAGTTGAACCAAGGAGTTTGTACGGGCAAGGAGATCGCCTACTTCATGAAGATCTACCCTAGTGAGGCAAGTCCTTCATGGGCGATGGCCATGGTGGGATAGACAAGGTTGCTTCTTCATGGACCCTTCATGGGTGTTGCCCTCCGTGGACTCGCACAACCGTTACCCTTCATGGGTTGAAGTCTCCATCAACGTGGATGTATGATAGCACCACCTATCAGAACCACGCCAAAAATCTCCTTTAGTACATTGCGTTTGCTCCCTCCAAACTCCTCCCTTTACCTTCATGTGCAATACTTTACATTCCGCTGCTATACTCTTAGACTTGCATGTGTAGGTTCATTGCTTGACTAGTGCTAAGTTGCTAAAATCTGCCAAGACTTAAAATTGGGAAAAGGCTAGATTTTTATTTGGTCAAGTAGTCTAATCACCCCCCTCTAGACATACTTTCGATCCTACAAGTGGTATCAGAGCTTTGGTCTCCATTTGCCTTGATTTCCATAGCTTTTGGTGATCATAGCCTTGGTTTCACAACCTAGGACAGTATGGCGTCTAGCGAGGGAAATTACCACCGTAGAGGTCCTTACTTTGATGGTACTAATTTTGCTAGTTGGAAGCATAAGATGAAAATGCATATTCTTGGACATAACCCCGCCATTTAGGCTATTGTGTGTATTGGCTTGCAAGGGGAATTCTTTGATGGGAGAGAACCGAACCGCGAAGCTAGCGCGGAAGAGTTGAAGATGCTGCAATACAATGCTCAAGCTTGTGATATTCTCTTCAACAGATTGTGCCCCGAAGAATTCAACAAAATTAGCCATTTGAGAATGCAAAGGAGATTTGGGATACTTTGATTAATATGCACGAAGGTACTGACTCCGTCAAGGAATCCAAATAGGATGTGCTTCAAAGTCAACTTGACAAGTTCAAAATGAAGGATGGTGAAGGTGTCGCTGAAATGTACTCTAGGCTTGCTCGCATCACAAATGAGATTGCCGGCTTAGGAAGTGAAGAGATGACCGATAGATTCATCATCAAGGAGATCATAAGAGCCTTGGATGGAAAATATGATACTGTGTGCACATTGATCCAAATGATTCCCAATTACAAATATCTCAAGCCAACGGAAGTCATTGGAAGAATTGTTGCTCATGAGATGTCACTTAAGGATAAGGAAGAGCTTCACAACAAGTCAAGTGGTTCTTACAAAGCCTCACGTGATGCTCCCACATCATCAAGTGAGAAACAAACCTTCAATGAAGAATTGAGCCTAATGGTGAAGAACTTCAACAAGTTCTACAAGAGTAGAAGCAAGGAGAGAAGTTCCAAGTCAAGGTCCTACAATGACAAAAGATCTTCGAGTCGCGAACGTAATTGCTACAATTGTGGAAGACCCGGACACTACTCCAATGAGTCATGAACCTACAAAAGAAGAGAAGATTCTCCCAAAAGAAGAAGTAGAAGAGAAGAATCACCACCAAGAGAGAGAAGGAGTAGAGATGACCGTTATGAATGAAGAACATCACAGAGAAGCAAGGATTGGGAAAGGAAGGACAAATCATCAAGGAGCTACACAAAACGAAGACATCAAGCTCATGTTGGTGAATGGGTATCCGACTCCGACTCCGACAATCACTCCGAGAGAAGTTATCACTCCTACTCCGAATATACTCAAGATGAAGGTGTTGCCGGTCTAGCACTTGTGTCAACCAACTCCTACAACATATTTGAGTCACCAAATGAAGGAATTGGAAGATGCTTCATGGCTAAAGGCCCAAAGGTATCACACCCCAAGTATGTTGATTTCAATAGTGATGAAGATGATTTGCTAGGTGATGATGATTTACTTGTTGACAATTCTAGTGATGAAAACTATGATGAACTTTCTATTAATCATGCTAATCAAGATAAAATGAATGACGATGATAAGAAGGAGATTGAGCATCTAACTAAAGAACTAAACACTCTTAAGTTAGCTCATGAAACGACCTTGGAAAATCATCGAGTGCTTTTAAAGACTCATGAAAAGTTACGCTTTGAAAAGCTCAACCATGAGCAAGAGCATGGGTTCTTAAAAGTGATCAATGATGATCTTCGCAAGAAAAGTTCTTATTACATTGTCAAGCGTTTACTCTTGTCTACTTACGTGCCACAAGTTAATTCTAGCAACAAGAGTAAGAAAGATTCTTCTTTTAGTAGTAACAATAATCATGCTAAATCCAATATTGTTGCTTCTGGTAGTTCTCTTGATTCCACTAATGATTCTCTTAGCCAAGTTACACTTGAGCAAGAAAATAGCTTATTGAAGGGAATTATAGAGAAAGGTGTCTACAAGAGCCTTTCCGAAAGTAATCAATTTGAGGAAATTGTACGCAAGCAAGGAATACACCGGAAGAATCAAGGAATTGGTTTTGAACAAAGGTTCAATGCCAATGGAGTTGAGTGGGAAGAAGATCAATACCCCAAGAACAAATTTGGTCCTCAACAAGAGAAGTGTGATCTTACTTCTTTCCAAGGAACACAAGCTCAAGATGATCTTCCACCACAAGACCACAAGCAAAAAGGCAAGGACAAGCTTCAACAGGAGATTGATGCATTTGAAGAAGCTCCCAAAGCCTTGGTCAAGTGGGTTCCCAAGACTACATCAGGTTCCACTTCATCAAGTACGATTACAACTCCAAGGATTCCCATCAAGATGGTGTGGATCCTGAAGAAAAAGAACTAGAGAGTTCTTGAGGGTGACTCTGCCAACATACTTCACTCATATCTTTTGGCAAGGACATGTGCAAACAACTTCCATATCTCGCACTAGTTCAAGGAGTCACAAACCCTCTTGTTGGTAAGACAAAGGACAAGGTAACCTAATGCTTTCATGGACATCATCTTATGTGAACATCACTCTATGTCTATGGATATCCTTGTTTGTTCCTTGTGGGACTAACCCGTGTAGGTATTGAAAGTGCAACTCACTCCAATGGAATGCTCCAAATGATCTACATCAACATTGAGCATCTACATCTTCAACACCTACACGAAGTCATCATCGACAAAATCCAAGGTTAGTAAATCCATCTTAGGGGCAATATCACATCTAGGGGAGCTTTAATCTAATAAATTGAGATAAAGCAACTCTAATGGTGTGAACACAACAGTGCTTTATGTAAAAGTGGCAACCCTACTTGTGCTTAAACGATGAGTATGACCTACGATCAAATGTTCTCATTTGACTCCTCAGTCAATATACTCATATATAGATGACCTAGTCATCGCCAATTGCTTGATAGATGCTAGAGTGTTTGTGCATGCTTTGCCACATATTTCATTTGCCATTTTATTGTGTGACCATGTTGATTGCATATTTTGCTCATTCGAGCACATCCACTTGTTTTTCTGATTGTTTGGTGTTTTTCACTTTTTCCAAGTGGATGGACAAGAATTCCTAAGAACCCCCTCTAGCTATCTATGCTTTTCTCGTCTCAAACTCTATTCATGCTACATCACAAAGTTTGATCAAGTTAGATTCGAACCACTCTGTGTGAGGAGCATTCGGAGTCCCCGATTCATCATAGACTTAAACTTCCAAAACCTCTTTGTGCATTTCGGTATGACCGAGTTATCCACTTCGGTCACACCGGGTTCAATAAGTTGATCTAGGTTTTCTATCTCGGTGCAACTGATTTGAACTTTTCGGTCACATCGAGTTACAGTAACCGCTTGCGATTCTGCACTCCGTGCCACCGAGTTGTTCCACTCGGTCACACCGACAAGGTCGGGATATATATACCCACGGGTGAGATTTTGGAAATTTCTTCAAACTCCTCAGCCCGCGTGTGTGTCCTGCTCTGCCTCCTTAGGTCACCGGATCATCTCCTCGTCGCCAGCGACCTCCCGCCGCTGGTTTCCATCGCCGTCAATGGAAATCTACTCCGTCGTTGCCGCCGTAGCGAACCTCCGCCGAACTAGGGTATGGTTTCGACTCTATGTGCTAACTCCTTAACTTTGACTCATAGCACATTGATTTGCCATGATCATGACCATGTATGCAAATAGTCCATCCACTGAAAACTCCCTTTAGATTAGATTGGATTTGAAAATTTAGGGTTAGGTCTCCGCCGAACTCATCTCGGACCGACCAAATTGTAGAAATTGGTCTCACCGATTTGGCTTAGGCCATAGCACATGCATTTTCAGTCTGACCGAAAATTGCAAATCGGTGTTACCGAGTTCGATTCTCTGTGAAAGCCTAGCAGTCTCGGTGCCACCGAAATGTGACTCAGTCTAACCGAGTTCATTAGTTTAGGTCCAAAATCTGCTTTAGTATCACCGAGTTTATCAACTCGGTAGCTCCGAAATGCTTTCTGTGGAGAACTAAAACTAAGTTTTTAAGTCATCTGTTTTGCAAAAACTCTGCACATTGTGATGCTCATCCACTCTACCTCATCTACATCTATTCATAGGGTTTGCTGTCAGTGATTGCCAAGATGTCTGACCAGAGTGTCAGTCAGAACAGATCTGAAGAACATGTGCAATTGAGTGAGGGTTCAGATCCCTCAAGCAGCTATGATGAGGGCAGTAGAAGCACACCTAGTAACTTGCGAAAGGCAGCCACTAGAGCAAGGAAGAAGAGAACCTCAGACTCTGAGGATGAAGACTATGTCGCTGTTGAGGATGAGGCCACCTCAAAGAAGAAAGTGCTGAAGAAGGAATATGGCACAACTGCTACAACAAAGCCAGGGATGCACAAGAAGGCACTTGCCAAGAGAGTGCCAACATCCAAGCCTAGGAAAGTAGCCTTGGAAGAAACTATGGAGTTCACTCTTGAACCCAAAGAGGCTAGAGAAGGCAAGAAGAGAAAAGAGAGGACCAAGAAGACCACTGCTAGAGTCCTAGGGGGATCATCCATGTTTAAGGATCCAGCAGAACAAGAGGAAGAGGATGCTCCAGCACCCAAAGCACAGAAGCTTATGGGAGATGCTATCAAGTCAGGGCCTGCAACATCAAAGCCTAAGTCCGCTCCCAAAGCTCAAGCTCAGAAACCCCCAAAGCCCAAGAGAAACACTAGAAGTATTCCTGCAGAAGAGAAGAACAAGGCCCCAATGCCTCAAGCTGAAGAAGAGGATGATGAGCCTCTTGTTTTGAGGAAATTGAAACCCAAGAACCCAGACCACAATGATGCTCATTTCTACCTCTTGAGCACTGCGTTGGTTTTCCCCGAAGAGGAAGGGATGATGCATCAAAGTAGCGTAAGTATTTCCCTCAGTTTTTGAGAACCAAGGTATCAATCCAGTAGGAGCCTACGCGCCAGTCCCTCGTACCTGCACAAAACAAATAAATCCTCGCAACCAACGCGATAATGGGTTGTCAATCCCTACACAACCACTTATGAGAGTGAGATCTGATAGATATGATAAGATAATATTTTTGGTATTTTTGTGATAAAGATGCAGAGTAAAATAAAAGCAAAGGAAATAACTGAGTATTGGGAGATTAATATGATGAAGATAGACCCGGGGGCCATAGGTTTCACTAGTGGCTTCTCTCAAGAGCATAAGTATTCTACGGTGGGTGAACAAATTACTGTCGAGCAATTCACATAATTGATCATTGTTATGAGAATATCTAGGTATGATCATGTATATAGGCATCACGTCCGAGACAAGTAGACCGACTCCTGCCTGCATCTACTACTATTACTCCACTCATCGACCGCTATCCAGCATGCATCTAGAGTATTAAGTTAATGAAAACAGAGTAACGCCTTAAGCAAGATGACATGATCTGGGGGGTAAACTCATGCAATATGATGAAAACCCCATCTTGTTATCCTTGATGGCAACAATACAATACGTGCCTTGCTGCCCCTACTGTCACTGGGAAAGGACACCGCAAGATTGAACCCAAAGCTAAGCACTTCTCCCATTGCAAGAAAGATCAATCTAGTAGGCCAAACCAAACTGATAATTCGAAGAGACTTGCAAAGATAACCAATCATACATAAAAGAATTCAGAGAAGATTCAAATATTGTTCATAGATAGACTTGATCATAAACCCACAATTCATCGGTCTCAACAAACACACCGCAAAAAGAAGATTATATCGAATAGATCTCCACAAGAGAGGGGTAGAACATTGTATTGAGATCCAAAAAGAGAGAACAAGCCATCTAGCTACTAACTATGGACCCGTAGGTTTGAGGTAAACTACTGACACTTCATCAGAGGGGCTATGGTGATGATGTAGAAGCCCTCCGTGATCGATGCCCCCTCCGGCAGAGCTCCGGAACAGGCCCCAAGATGGGATCTCGTGGATACAGAAAGTTGCGGCGGTGGAATTAGGGTTTTGGGTCCGTATCTGATCGTTTGAGGATACGTAGGTATATATAGGAGGAAGGATTACATCGATGGAGCAACAGGGGGCCCATGAGGGTGGAGGGCGCGCCCCCTGCCTTGTGGCCTCCTCTTTTGTGTCTTGACGTAGGGTCCAAGTCTCCTGGGTCTTGTTCGTTGAGAAAATCATGTTCCCGAAGGTTTCATTCCGTTTGGACTCCATTTGATATTCCTTTTCTTTGAAACCCTAAAATAGGCAAAAAAAACAACAATTCTGGGCTGGGCCTCCGGTTAATAGGTTAGTCCCAAAAATAATATAAAAGTGGATAATAAAGACCAATAATGTCCAAAACAATAGATAATATAGCATGGAGCAATCAAAAATTATAGATACGTTGGAGACGTATCAAGCATCCTCAAGCTTAATTCCTGCTCGTCCTCGAGTAGGTAAATGATAAAAACCGAATTTTTTATGCGGAGTGCTACTTGGCATAATTTTAATGTAATTCTTCTTAATTGTGGTATGAATATTCAGATCCAAAAGATTCAAGATAAAAGTTCATATTGACATAAAAATAATAATACTTCAAGCATACTAACTAAGCAATTATGTCTTCTCAAAATAACATGGAGAAAGAATGTTCATCCATACAAAATCATATAGTTTAGTGATGCTCCATTTTCTTCACACAAGAATGCTCTCATCATGCACAACCCTGATGACAAGCCAAGCAATTGTTTCATACCTTAGCAATCTCAAACCTATAAACTTTCACGCAATATATGAGCGCGAGCCATGGACATAGCACTATGGGTGGAATAGAATATAATGAGGGGGGTTATGTGGAGAAGACAAAAAGGAGAAAGTCTCACATCAATGAGGCTAATCAATGGGCTATGGAGATGCCCACCGATTGATGTTAATGCAAGGAGTAGGGATTGCCATGCAACGGATGCACTAGAGCTATGAATGTATGAAAGCTCAACAAAAGAAACTAAGTGGGTGTGCATCCAACTTGCTTGCTCACGAACACCTAGAGCACTTGAGGAGGCCCATTGTTGGAATTTACAAGCCAAGTTCTATAATGAAAATTCTCACTAGTATATGAAAGTGACGAAACAAGAGACTCTTTCTCATGAAGATTACGGTGCTACTTTGAAGCACAAGTGCGGCAAAGGATAGTAACCATTCTCTCTTTTTCTCTCATTTTTTTATTTGGCCTTTTCTATTTTTTTATATGGCCTTTCTCTCTTTTTTTATAATTCCTCACTTGGGACAATGTTCTAGAAAATGATGATCATCACACTTCTATTTATTTTACAACTCAATGATTACAACTCGATACTAGAACAAAAAAATGACTCTATATGAATGCCTCCGGTGGTGTACCGGGATATGCAATGGACCAAGAGTGACATGTATGAAAGAATTATGAACGGTGTCTTTGCCACAATTACTATGTCAACTACATGATCATGCTAAGCAATATGACAATGATTAACGTGTCATGATAAACGGAATGGTGGAAATTTGCATGGCAATATATCTCGGAATGGCTATGGAAATGCCATAATAGGTAGGTATGGTTGCTGTTTTGAGGAAGATATAAGGAGGTTTATGTGTGAAAGAGTGTATCATATCACGGGGTTTGGATGCACCGGCGAAGTTTGAGCCAACTCTCAATGTGAGAAAGGGCAATGCACGGTACCGAAGAGGCTAGCAAGGATGGAAGGGTGAGAGTGCGTATAATCCATGGACTCAACATTAGTCATAAAGAACTCACATAATTATTGCAAAATTCTACAAGTCATCAAAAACCTCGGCACTACGCGCATGCTCATAGGGGGATAGATTGGTACGAAAAGGCCGTCGCTCGTCCCCGACCGCCACTCATAAGGAGGACAATCAAATAACACATCATGTTTCAAATTTGTTACATAATGTTTACCATACGTTCATGCTACGGGACATGCAAACTTCAACACAACCATTTCTCAATTTCACAACTACTCAACTAGCACGACTTTGATATTACCTCCATATCTCAAAACAATCATCAAGCATCAAACTTCTCTTAGTATTCAAAACACTCATAAGAAAATTTGACTAATCTTGAATACCTAGCATATTAGGATTTTAAGCAAATTACCATGCTATTTAAGACTCTCAAAATAATCTAAGTGAAGCATGAGAGATCAATAGTTTCTATAAAACAAATCCACCACCACGCTCTAAAAGATATAAGTGAAGTACTAGAGCAAAACAATATAACTCAAAAGATATAAGCGAAGCACATAGAGTATTCTAACAAATCCCAAATCATGTATGGCTCTCTTAAAATGTGTATACAGCAAGGATGATTGTGGTAAAATAAATAGTAAATACTCAAATCATACAAGACACTCCAAGCAAAACACATGTCATGTGGTGAATAAAAATATAGCTCCAAGTAAAGTTACCGATAGAAGTAGATGTAACGCCCCAGTTATAACTTGCCCAATTTGTACTCCAACTCTTGCCGTTTCTGGCGTTAAGTTATATTTATTTCTCGGGTTCGGGTCTTTGTCTCCGTGTGTTGTTTTCGTTTTCATGCATCTCATATCATGTCATCATGTGCATCGCATTTGCATACGTGTTCATCTCATGCATTCAAGCATTTTCCCCGTTGTCCGTTTTACATTCCGGCGCTTCGTTCTCCTCCGGTGGTCATTTCTAGCTTTCTTTCGTGTGTGGGGATTAAACATTTCCGGATTGCACCGAGACTTGCCAAGCGGCCTTGGTTTACTACCGGTAGACCGCCTGTCAAGTTTCGTGCCATTTGGACTTCGTTTGATACTCCAACGGTTAACCGAGGGACTGAAAAGGCCTCGTGTATGTTGCAGCCCAACACCCCTCCATTTTGGCCCAAAACCCACCAAACTCTGCTCCATGTCCTAGAGCGTTCGATCACGATCACGTGGCTGAAAACCGCACCTCGTTTGGACTCTCCTAGCTCCACTTATGCCTATAAATAGACCCACCGTTTTTCGGATCTTCTCCTCCCACGAAACCCTAGCAAAATCCGCTCCTCCGCGCACCGGACGTGTCCGGCCCGGATCGGACACTTCGCGCCGCCGCCCCGCACCAGTGGTGTTCCGCCACATGGCGCTCGCCGCCCGCCGCCGCTGCGGGCCGGGAGGCCCGGATCCGGCCCCCGCGGCCCGTCCTCCGTCGCCCAGCGCCCGCGCCTCCACCGTCCCTCGTCCCCGACGCCGGTGCCGGCCGCCTCCGCCGCGCAGCTCGCCGGCTGGAGCAAGCTCCGCCCCGCCGCCTCCTCCACCGCGGGCCACCGCCGCCGCCGACCCCGCGGGTCGTCTTCACCGTCGCCGGCCGCCACCACCAGCGCCGCCCGCGACCTCGCCGCCTCCTCCTTACCCCGCGACGCGCTCCGGCCGCCTCGGCTTCCTCTCCGGCAAGATCTCCGGCCATCGAACCTCGGGAGTCGCGCCGGTGAACAGTGCCAGATCTGGATCTGAGGATCCCCGGTTGACTTTTCCTCTGAAAACCCTAATTTTTTATGTATGCTTTGACCGGCTATATCTCCACATCCGTAGCTCCGATTTGGACATATAGTATATCATAATGTTCGCCTCGACGAGTACATCATTTCATTCCATTGCATCATTTTCATTTGAGTGCATCGTGATGCCCGAAATGCTGTTAGAAGGAGGCTTCGTGAGTTATTTGTCAGATCTGCTAGTTCATCTTAGACTTTTGTCATTTTTGCCACGATTGTTGTGTGCATGATATGACTGTGAGTCCTTCATATGTTTTGTTAAGCATTTTGTTATCTTTCTAGACGTGCAACCCATGCATTTTTAGGATGTGTGTGGTGTCTTGTGCAAGCTTGCAAAGTGAGGCACCCGGTAAATCTGTTTTCAGGGACTTAGTAGTTTTCACTAAGTCTGGGATTATTTAGTTCATGATGCCATATGTTCTTGCTGTTTCCTAGTGATCCGTGCCTCTTTTGAGGATGATCAGTAAAGGAGTTTTGTTAATCTTGTTATGCTCTATCCATCCATGTATTTACTTGCATTTATTGAGCACACTAGCTTGAGTCAATCGAGCCCTACTTGTGCTTCGTTGTGAATCTGGGCAGATCGTTAACTTGTTTGCGATTTTGCCGGAGTTATTGTAGTTGATCCGTGCATGCTATGCCATTGTTCTTGCCATGTCTAGCTAGCATTTTGTGCCTTCTTAATGGATGTATTCTTGCCCTTCCATGACTTGCACCGTAGTGAGTGCATCGAGCTCGTTTACATGCCTTCGTGAGTTATATTTCAGCATGTCTCAGTTTTCACTAAGTCTGAAAACTGATTGTGTTTTAGTTATGTTCGTGGGCTTGTTAGTATATTTTGTGAACCCTTTTGGCCTCAGGTCACTTTGGGTCTTTTGTTAAGCTTGTTGAGTAGCTCCATGCCATGTTCTTATTTATCATAATCAGGTCATGTATCATGTTGTTTTGCTGCTCCGAAGAGGGCTTCGTGATCTGAGATTTCAGACAAGTGTTAATTTCACTGAGTCTGAAATCTGTTTTGCATTTGCGTTTTTGCCATGCTTGTTTGAACCTCATAATGGATGAATTGGCCGTGGCTCAGTGCTAGTCTTTTGTTAAGCATCTTGTGTGCATCCCTGCCATGTATTTTGTTGTCATGTTTGGTGGCTGTAGCATGTTCATATCATTGCATTTAGATGCCTACTTGCTGTAAATTGCAGACCGGTGTCATTCTTAAAACGCTTGCCATTTCCAAACCGTAACTCCGATTCCGATGATCTTTATATCGTTTTCAAGAGATTTCATCTCATCTTTCCAGTGGCACCCTTGGATTTCCAAGTTGAGGCCAGGTTCATGCATTTTCCTGTCATATCTTGCATTTGGCAGCCCGCATCGCACCCCGCATAGCATATTATCTTTGCATCGTGTTGATTGAGTTTGCACGTGGTTGATTGTGTCCTTGTTGCTTGTTTGTCTTGTTTGGGTAGAGCCGGGAGACGAGTTCGCTAATGAGGAGCCCGTTGAGTTTGCTCTTGAGGATCCAGTCAACTCTAACAACTGTGCAGGCAAGATGATCATACCCTCGAAATCACTACTATCTTTGCTATGCTAGTTTGCTCGCTCTCTTGCTATGCCAATGCTATGATGCCTACCTTTTGCTTGCAAGCCTCCCAAATTGCCATGTCAAACCTCTAACCCACCATTGTCCTAGCAAACCGTTGATTGGCTATGTTACCGCTTTGCTCAGCCCCTCTTATAGCGTTGCTAGTTGCAGGTGAAGATTGGAGGCCGTTCCTTGTTGGAACATCTTTTATTTACTTGTTGGTATATCATTATATTTCCATGTTATCTTAATGCATCTATACACTTGGTAAAGGGTGGAAGGCTCGGCCTCTCGCCTAGTGTTTTGTTCCACTCTCGCCGCCCTAGTTTCCGTCATATCGGTGTTATGTTCCCGGATTTTTTGCGTTCCTTACGCGGTTGGGTTATAATGGGAACCCCTTGATAGTTCGCCTTGATTAAAGCTTTTCC
>NC_041382.1:405542042-405589323 GCF_002162155.2 Triticum dicoccoides | reverse complement strand
AACTGAGCGGCCTGTGGGGCCACCTCGGGGAAACTTGAGGGTTGGTTTTACTCGTAGCTACTCTCATCTGAGTGTGCCCTGAGAACGAGATATGTGCAGCTCCTATCGGGATTTGTCGGCACATTCGGGCGGTGTTGCTGGTCTTGTTTTAACCTGTCGAAGTGTCTTGAGTTACCGAGATACCGAGTCTGATTGGAACGTCTTGGGAGGAGGTCTATTCCTTCGTTGAACGTGAGAGCTTGTCATGGGCTAAGTTGGGACTCCCCTGCAGGGATTGAAATTTCGAAAGCCGTGCCCGCGGTTATGGGCAGATGGGAATTTGTTAATGTCCGGTTGTAGATAACTTGAACCTTAATTAATTAAAATAAATCAACTGAGTGTGTTACCATGATGGCCTCTTCTCGGCGGAGTCCGGGAAGTGGACACGGTGTTGGGATAATGTTTGCGAAGGTTGCTCTCTAGTTTCTCCCTCGCGCTTTGCCTCCCCTTCTCGCTCTCTTTTGCGAATAAGATAGCCACCATATATGCTAGTCGCTTGCTGCAACTCCACATATATTTGCCTTACCCTTCCTATAAGCTTAAATAGTCTTGATCGCGAGGGTGCGAGATTGCTGAGTCCCTGTGGCTCACAGATACTATAACTCCAGATGCAGGTCCAGGTGATTTCGCTCCAGGTGACGAGTACGAGCTCAAGTGGGAGTTCGACGAAGACTCTCAGCGTTACTACGTGTCTTTTCCTGAGGATCAGTAGTGGTGCCTAGTTGGGGTTTGATCGGGACCGTTGTCGCATGTTGGGTTTTCTTCTATTTTGGCGCCGTAGTCAGGCCATGAGTGTTTTGGATGATGTAATGTTAGTTATGTACTTGTTTGACGTGGTGAGTGTAAGCCAACTATGTTCTCCCCTTATTATTCTTATTACATGGGATGTTGTGAAGATTGCCAAACTTGCGACATATGCCTTCAATGCGATTATGTCTCTAAGTCGTGCCTCGACACGTGGGAGCTATAGTCGCATCGAGGGTGTTATAAGTTGGTAATCAGAGCCTTCCCCGACCTTAGGAGCACCATTGCTTGATCGTTTTAGCGGCCGAGTTGTGTCTAGAAAAAAAATGTTTTGAGTCTTTTAGGAATTATATATCGGAGAGTTTAGGAATTCTTTTTACTTCCCAGTCTCCTCATCGCTTTGGTAAGGCATCCTGACGTAGAGTTTTTACTCTTCTATTCTCAAATGTCACAAAAAAAATTAGGATCACGCGAGTATCTTGGAATAGTTCCGATGGCTTACGGGGAGTTGAGCTCTGAGGTGTTGTCATCATAATTTTATCGTTGCAATTCTGGAATACTTGAGATATGTTCGCCGACATAGAAAATCTCTTTTATGCAGTTCGTTGGTGAGATAACCTCGACGCCACCCAGTACTGGGGCGGGAGTTCGGGAGTATCGTCATAACTTGTATAACGGATGCTTTTCGAAGGTTGAGGTAGATGGTTTCCGAAGGTTTCTTGGTTATGTGTTGAAGGAGGGATACAGCTGGATGTAGGATTTTCTAGTTTGGGTGAGATATTATGCTTCCCCTGTATCCCCAACACCTGATTGCATAACCGGAAAAGTTCGGGAGTTTCATAGGTGGGAATTCTAGTAGCTCTAGTTCTTCTTTCACGGATATTGGTTTGAGATTGGGATTTCTTACCGATTATTCGTTCTTGATCCGTACCTTGTTGATTTATTTCTCTACCTTAATTCTACGTGGCTTCTCAATTTATGGATATGTGACCATTTCAAGAGGAATGCATTCGTTCATTTTGTTCGGATGTGAAGACTATATGTTGCAATTTTCATTCCGTTGGATTCAGCTTCAATATTTATCTATCAATGTGCTAATGGTGGTCAACCTCTTCAGGATGGTTCCTCCAACGCGCACGACTCCGAATCCTGATCCGCCACCGCCTCCACCTCCTCCAGAGGCATGGCAAGCTGTGATGGCCGCAACCAATGCAAACACATAGCTGATCATGCAAATTCTTCAAGAGCGCAATCAAGGCAGTCAAGGGAATCAAGGCAGCAATCAGAGTCACTTTGCTACACTCAACCAGTTCCTTGCTAACGGGCCAAAGACTTTCAGCAATTGTGTTGAGGCAACCGATGCTGATGATTGGCTTGTGGATCTGTGTAAGCATTTCGAGTGCAGTAACGTCAGGCCTGAGGACTTTGTCAAGTTCGCTTCCTTCCAACTCAAAGATCAAGCTGCGGAATGGTTCCAGCAGTACAAGGATTCCAGAGGTGGACGTGTTATCACTTGGGATGATTTCCGTCGAGATTTCCGAGCTCATCATATTCCGCAGAGCGTGGTTGAAAGCAAGCGTGAGGAATTCCGCAATCTGAAGCAAGGCTCTTTGTCTGTCTATGACTATAACAAGTTGTTCCAGAAGCTTGCCCACTTTGCCAAGCAGGACGTGCCTGATGAGAAGAGCATGATATATCAGTTCAGGGGTGGTATCAGAGAAGAAATTCAGCTCACTCTTGTCCTCTTTGAGCCCTTGAGATGCGATGAGTTCTACAACATGGCACTGAAGCAAGAGGCTGCTCAGTTGAGGTGTGATGCTTCCAGGAAGCGAGTCATAGATGTTAATCCTTCTTCCTCGACTCAAGTGGCCAAGCAGCAGAAGTTTTGGCTTCCTCCTCCTCCGTTCCGTCAACCGTATCAGCAGAAGAGCAAAGGTGGCAGTGGTTCTTCCCACCCACCCAACCCTGGCTTTCAGAACAAGACTTCGTCTCAACCTCCAAGATCGAGTGCTCCGTATCACTGTCCGCTTTCAGAGGTCACGTGCAACAAGTGCCAACAGAAGGGTCACTATGCCAACAAGTGTCTCAACCAGAGGCGTCTTCCTCCTCCTCCTCCTGTCAAATCGGCAAGTACAGCTGTGGTCAAGCATAACCCCAAGCACGCCAAGGTCAATTTGATGAATGCAGCTCAGGCAGAGGACTCGTCAGATGTGACCATGGGTAACCTTCCTGTTAATGATATTCCCGCAAAAGTACTTTTTGACTCTGGTGCATCACATTCGTTCATGTCATTCCCATTTGCATCGGTGAACAATTTTAGTACTAAGGCTTTACATAGAGCTATGCAAGTCGTCTCTCCAGCTAAGCGTCTGAGTCCTAGTTTGATGGTTCCGGATATTTCTATCTTGATGGGTGATTTCAAGTTTCTGGCTTCTCCAATGGTTCTTGGAAACTCGGATATTGATCTTATTCTCGGGATGGATTGGCTTTCTAAGCACAAGGCTCAGCTTGATTGTGCAGCCAGGCAGATTCAATTGACTCATTCGTCTGAGGATGTAATTGTCTTTGCCGCTCGGGATAATACTATCCGTCTGTTTTCTCTCAATGAGAAGGGTGAATTGCATGCCATCTCTCAAATTCCAGTCGTTTGCGAATATCAAGACGTCTTTCCAGAAGAGCTCCCAGGAATGCCTCCGCACCGGCCAGTTGAATTCATTATTGAACTTGAGCCTGGCACGGAACCTGTGTGCAAGCGTCCGTACAAGCTCGGACCTGAAGAGTTGAAGGAGCTGAAGAAGCAACTCGATGAGCAAGAAAGAATGGGTCTTATCCGGCCTAGTTCTTCTCCGTGGGGTTGTGGTGTTCTTTTTGTGAAGAAGAAGGATGGAACGGACCGACTTTGTGTTGATTACCGTCCAGTGAACAAGAAGACCATCAAGAACAAATACCCACTTCCCAACATCAATGAGCTCTTCAAACAACTCAAAGGTGCCCAAGTATTTGTCAGACCCTAGCTAGTTCAAGCATTAGAATGTGCATCATGTTTAAATTCTTCTTAAATTTGAATTGGGGAAGACAGAACCCCCAACACCCCCCTGGAAACAACTAGGGTTTACTAAAATTATTTTCAATGAACCTGAAATGCCCTTCTAAAAAGTTCACCCTCTTTGCCTTAGGTTAGAACCTCTGGCAAAATTGGTGCACAATTTTCTAGGTCAACAGAAGGTCATTGAATTAAATCATAAGTATTTGAATTTGGGCATTTAAATGCTATAAAATAATCTAAGTGCTCAAATAATTCTGGGAATAAATGTTTCTTGTTGGAAATAATCTAAACAGAGGCCACATTTATTTTCAGGATTTTTGGAAACGTTTTAGTATTTTATTTAAAGCCCAACAGTTGCAGTTAAATAGAAAACAGAAACTAAATAAAAAAAGAGGAGAAAGAAGCCCACCTGGGCCTTACCTGTGCTGGCCCAGCCACCTGGCTCGGCCCAGCCTACTGGCGCTGCCAGTCGTCGTCCTCCTCGCGCCAGAAGGACGCGGGGCGCGTGCTCGCCGCGCGCCGGCCACCTCCTGCTTCTGCCGACGCCGGGAGACGCCCAGAGGACGCCACACGACCCCCACGTCTCCCTCTCATCCTCTCTCATTCTCCCCCTCGTCCCCCTCATCCTCTCCCACGATGGCCGAGCGCGTCCCTCGCCGCCGATCGCCGTAGTCACCGCCAGAGACCTCCCCTCGCCCCTCGGACGAGCCCATCAACTCCGCCTCGACTCCCTCGTCCTCCCCACCGAGCTACACTTCGCCGGAGGCCCTGCAACGCCGCCTTCGCCCTCGTCTTCAACCTCGGGCACCCGAGCCATCTCCGGGCGATTCGCCTCCGCCAGGACCTCCCCAAGCTTGCTGACCCCCTTTCCGACTCCGCTGTGAGCTCCTCTTCCTCTTCCCCTAGCTCCCGTGCTCGTTTGGCCCCTGTAGCCGCCGTTTCCACTGCACCCGAGAGCTCCCCGCCGCCGGCCATGGCGCCGTCGTGGCTAGAGCCACTGTGGCTCGAAGCCAAGCTTGCAGTTGTGCTCAGTGCAGCACCAGGAACCCGTAGCCACCACCAGCTCCTTCTCCCGTGCACCGTAGCCTCGAAACCGTCCTCACCCGACTCCGGCGACCGCCAAGCTCGTGGCCGGCGACGTTTCCGGCCACCCCGAGCCCAACTACCGCTACCAAACGCTGCGGCTCGTTCCCAGCTACCCGTAGATGGTCTCCGTCGTCGATTTGGTCGCCTGAGGGCGTTTTCCGAAGCCCTCCGCTGTCTCGGTCTCGCCGGCGACTCAACGCCGGCGGGATTAGCCCTGTTGACCGGTGGTTTGACCACTGACGTGGACTGGGTGGGCCCAGGTTGACTCCTTTGAGTCAATGTCAAGTGGGCCCCCCTGCTAATTATCCAGATTAGTTTCTAACTAAAATTAGTTAGTTTAATTAGTATAGTCACTGACTAGTGGGCCCCGCCCAGTAATTAGGCTAACTAAACGTAGTTAGTGCACAGAGTCACTGACCAGTGGGCCCCACCAGTCAGGTTTGACCTGGGCTGGCGCCTTTGACCTGCTGAGGTCAGCATGACGCAATGCTGACGCATAATGCATTTTCTGGATTTATTTTTTATTCAGGAAATTCCAGAAAATGTTTAAAACTTCTAAAAATCATAGAAATTCAACCGTAACTCCAAATGAAATAATTTATATATGAAAAATTATCAGAAAAATTCAATCTATCCATCTGTAATGGTTTCATGCATGACAAAACAAGTTTACCTTTCTGTTTAAGCAAAATAAGGAAATGCACTATTAAGGCCATGTTTAATGAGCTAATATTTGAATCTTTGATTCAAATGAGTTCATTCCTTTCTATTCTAGCTTGCATTAGGCCAAAACACATTCATATTGCCATGTCATAGCATGCATCATATTGTTGCATATCGTCATGTGTTGATTGTGTTCCGATGTGTTCCCCGTGGTAGGTTCTGCCTCCGAGGATATTCACGAGTATCCAACTGAAGGGAAGTATCCCGCTACCACTCCATCAGGCAAGCAACCATTGATCATTCCGATACAAACCCATGTTCTCGCTTCTGCTCTTGTTTACTGCATTAACACAATGCGATTCAAACTGCTGTGTGCTACGGTAGTTGAACCCTTATCCTCTGCATGACCTGTCATTGCCACAGTAACTAGATGAAACCCACTAGCATGTGTAGGAGTTGATTGAGCCATGTATGTGATTCCTACCTTGCTATGCCTGCTATGCTTAGAGTTGTGTCAGGTCTGGTTCATCTGGGTGATGGGCTAGAGCGAAATGGTTATGTCGGTAATGTGAGGGATGTGTTGAACATGTTTTGGTAAAGGTATCGATGAGAGGCCATGTAGGAGTACATGGTGGGTTGTTTCATTGAGGCCGTCCCTAAGAACTGAGATCTGTATGTGTGATTTTAAGGTTCAGCTACTACCATGCATTGGGATCCTTAATTGACCCTCTCGGCTTCTTAATCACCCTAGTACTCTGTCCAGGAGTTGCAAATAGTTTTTGGTGTTTGTAGGTTATGTGTTGGCGGCCGTGCGTAGCGCTGACCCTAGGGGTGG
The DNA here is from genome assembly GCF_002162155.2 of Triticum dicoccoides. NCBI lineage: Eukaryota > Viridiplantae > Streptophyta > Magnoliopsida > Poales > Poaceae > Triticum > Triticum dicoccoides. The sequence continues at coordinate 405,582,910 of NC_041382.1, read as the reverse complement.
GCTATGTTGCGGTAGATACACCGTGGCCGGGTATGCCGGGCGCCCGTTTGGCGTCTCGGGACCCTGTTCACATCGTTCGGGGCCGTATGTGGAAACCTCGGCCGGACTCCTTGCGGATGGAACCTGGATAGGCGATAAACCTGGACTAGAGACTTAAGTGTTTAGGTAGGCCGTGGCCAACACCCTCGCTGGGCTTCCGCTTGAAGGTTGCCGAGTACATGTCGTGTAAGCGGCGGTAAGTGGTGAAAGCGTGTATGAAGAAGTACACCCCTGCAGGGTATAAAACTATTCGAATAGCCGCGTTCGCGGTAAAGGACTACTTGGTTGCCTATATAGTTCATAGACAAGTTAATGGATACTACTAAAAGACTCAAGAGAAGTGTGAGTACCGAGGATGGCTCTCTCGTAGGTTGACGAGGGAGGATCCCCGGTGGAGTATTGTGTTGGTGAGTAGTGGACTCGTGTGCGAAAACTATTTTACTAGAGAGGTTCCGTAGGATAGCTTAGCCAAGAGTCAAAGCTGGCTTGCTGCATCAACCCCACCACCTTCTTGAGAATAAGCATGTATAGTAGGTTCTGATGTAAGACTTGCTGAGTACCTTTGTACTCATGTTTGCTTAAATACTGTTTCAGACGACACCGCCCACTCCGATGGGTTTTATGTAGACCTTGACGTCGACGAGTGACTAGCCACCTAGGTGGTGATCCCGGCCATGGAGGGCCCTATGTAGATAGACGGGCTTCGAGAAGCCTTCTTTCTTTCTAGAGTCTGTACTCAGACTAGTTGCTTCCGCATGTGCTTGTATGATTGTATGACCTGAGTGTCGGGTCATGTGACCCCTGTCTGTATGATATCTTATGTATGGCTCTCTGGAGCCTTTAAATAAAGTACTTGAGTTGTAGAGTTTTGTTGTGATGCCATGTTGTATGTACTCATATCGGGCATATTGCGTGTATGATTGAAATGCTTGGTATGAGTGGGATCCGACAATCTAGTTGTTTATTCTTGGCAGCCTTTCTTATGGGGAAATGTAGTCTAGTGTTCCTCGAGCCATAGTAGTCCGCTACAGCACGGTTTACCGGAGTCCTGCTAGCCCAGCACTACTGTTCAGGACACTTGACTGGCCGGCATGTGTTTCATTTCGTTACTATGTCTGTCCGTTTGGGGAAATGTCACGCGGTGATTTCCGGAGTCCTGCCTAGCCTGCTACAGCTCGGAATTCCCCGGAGTCCTATTAGCCCAGTGCTACAGCCCGGAATCACTCGTTGATGACCGACATGCTCGATGTGATTCATGTATGCCTGTCTCCATAGGTCTGTGCCGCTTTGGGTTCATGACTAGCCATGTCGGCCCGGGTTCTCTGTCATATGGATGCTAGCGACACTATCATATACGTGAGCCAAAAGGCGCAAATGGTCCCGGCCATGGTAAGGCGACACCCGTGGGATACCGTGCGTGAGGCCGCAAAGTGATATGAGGTGTTACCGGCTAGATCGATGTGACTTGGAATCGGGGTCCTGGCAGTATTCTCCAAGATTGATCTTCGTATGGGTTATCACCAGATTCGCATTCGTGAAGAAGATATCCCCAAGACAGCATTCAGAACAAGCTTTGGTTCATATGAATACACTGTCATATCTTTTGGCCTCGCCAACGCTCCTCCGACGTTCTCTCGCATGATGAACTTCATCTTCAATGCCTACACCAATGACTTTGTTTTGGTCTATCTCGACGACATTCTGGTTTTCTCCAAGAACAAGGAAGATCATGCCAAGCACTTGCGTTTGGTTCTTGATAAGCTCAGAGAACATCAGTTCTACGCTAAGTTCTCCAAGTGCGAATTTTGGCTCGATGAGGTTCTTTATCTTGGTCATATCATCTCTGCCAAGGGCATTGCCGTGAATCCTGAGAAGGTGTCCGCAATTATGAATTGGGAACCTCCTCAGAACGTGAAGCAACTCCGCAGTTTTCTCGGTCTCGCAAGCTATTGCCGAAGATTCGTTGAAAACTTTTCTAAGATCGTGAAGCCTCTCTCAAATCTTCTCCAGAAGCACGTCAAGTACGTTTGGTCTCCGGAGTGTGATATTGCTTTCAACACTTTGAAAGATAAATTGATCACCGCTCCAGTTCTGACTCCACCTGATGAATCCAAGCCGTACGAGGTCTTTTGTGATGCCTCTCTCCAAGGTCTTGGCGCAGTATTGATGCAAGAAAAGAAAGTTGTTGCTTATACATCTCGCTAGTTGAAGCCTAATGAGAAGAACTACCCCACTCATGATCTCGAGTTGGCGGCAGTTGTGCATGCTCTTTTGACTTGGAGACATCTTCTATTGGGAAGAAAAGTGGACATTTTCACTGATCACAAGAGTCTCAAGTACATCTTCACTCAGCCTAATCTCAACCTCAGGCAAACTCGATGGGTCGAAATGATTCAAGAGTATAATCCGAGTATCGAGTACACTCCAGGCAAGGCCAATGTGATTGCTGACGCTTTGAGCAGAAAGGCCTACTGCAGCAGTTTGATTCTTAAGCCTTATCAACCCGAGCTTTGTGAAGCTTTCCGCAAACTTAATCTGCAAGTTGTTCCTAAAGGTTTCCTCGCCAACCTTCAAGTCTCTCCTACCTTAGAAGACCAGATTCGCCAAGCCCAGCTTCTTGATGCTATGGTGAAAAAGGTGAAGATTGGGATTGCCAAGAGTCAGTCCAAGTACAAGTGCTACCGCCTTGATGACAAGGACACTCTCTTCTTCGAGGATCGTATTGTTGTGCCCAAAGGTGACCTCCATAAAGTGATCATGAACGAGGATCACAATTCTCTCCTCTCCATCCACCCTGGGAGCACGAAGATGTATCAGGATCTCAAGCAAGCTTATTAGTGGACTCGAATGAAGCGCGAGATCGCTCAATTCGTGAATGAATGTGATGTCTGCAGAAGAGTGAAGGCAGAACACCAAAGGCCAACAAGTCTCCTCCAACCTCTTGCCATTCCAGAATGGAAGTTTGACCACATTGAAATGGACTTCATGACTGGGTTTCCAAAGTCCAAGCATGGCAATGATGCTATATTTGTTGTCATCGACAAACTCACCAAAGTGGCTCACTTTCTGCCTATCAAAGAGTCGATCACTGCAGCTCAATTGGCGGAACTCTATACCTCTCGCATTGTCTCTCTGCACGGTATTCCTCAAGTGATATCTTCAGACCGTGGCAGCATCTTTACCTCCAAGTTTTGGGATTCTTTTCAGAAGGCCATGGGCACCAACATCCGCTTCAGCATTGCTTTCCATCCTCAAACAAGCGGTCAAGTCGAGCATGTCAACCAGATTCTTGAAGATATGCTCAGGGCTTGTGTGATCTCCTTCGGCATGAAGTGGGAGGATTGTCTTCCTTATGCTGAATTCTCTTACAACAATAGTTTTCAAGCAAGTTCGGGCAAGGCCCCATTTGAAATTCTGTATGGCAGGAAGTGCCGTACCCCTCTCAACTGGTCTGAAACCGGTGAACGTCAGCTTTTGGGTAATGACTTAATCATAGAAGCAGAAGAAATGTGCAAAGTCATTCGTGATAACCTCAAAGCAGCCCAATCCCGCCAGAAGAGCTACTATGATAGTAAGCACCGTGATTTGGCTTTCGAGATCGGAGATCATGTTTACCTCCGTGTCTCTCCTATGAAAGGTACTCGTCGCTTCGGTATCAAAGGGAAGCTTGCCCCTAGATACGTGGGACCTTTCAAGATTGTCAGCAAGAGAGGCGACCTCGCCTATCAACTCGAGCTTCCTTCAAACTTTGCAAATGTTCATGACGTGTTCCATGTATCTCAGCTTCGAAAGTGCTTCAAGACTCCTAACCACACCGTCAACTTTAAGGACATTGAGCTCCAAGAAGATCTCTCTTATCGTGAGCACCCAGTTGCTATTCTTGAAGAGACTGAACGCAAGACTCGCAACAAGTCAATCAAATTTCTCAAAGTCAAGTGGTCGCACCATTCCGACCGTGAAACTACCTGGGAATGCGAGGATCACCTCCGTTCTGAGTACCCGGAGTTCTCTCAGTCCTAGATCTCAGGACGAGATCTTTTCCTAGTGGTGGAGTGTTGTAACGCCCAAGTTATAACTTGCCCAATTTGTACTCCAACTCTTGTCGTTTCCGGCGTTAAGTTATATTTATTTCTCGGGTTCGGGTCTTTGTCTCCGTGTGTTGTTTTCGTTTTCATGCATCTCATATCATGTCATCATGTGCATCGCATTTGCATACGTGTTCATCTCATGCATTCGAGCATTTTCCCCGTTGTCCGTTTTGCATTCCAGCGATTCGTTCTCCTCCGGTGGTCATTTCTATCTTTCTTTCGTGTGTGGGGATTAAACATTTCCGGATTGGACCGAGACTTGCCAAGCGGCCTTGGTTTACTACCGGTAGACCGCCTGTCAAGTTTCGTGCCATTTGGACTTCGTTTGATACTCCAACGGATAACCGAGGGACCGAAAAGGCCTCGTGTGTGTTGCAGCCCAACACCCCTCCATTTTGGCCCAAAACCCACCAAACTCTGCTCCATGTCCTAGAGCGTTCGATCACGATCGCGTGGCCGAAAACCGCACCTCGTTTGGACTCTCCTAACTCCACTTATGCCTATTAATAGAACCCCCGTTTTTCGGATCTTCTCCTCCCATGAAACCCTAGCAAAATCCGCTCCTCCGCGCACCGGACGTGTCCGGCCTGGATCGGACACTTCACGCCACCGCCCCGCACCAGTGGCGTTCCGCCACGTGGCGCTCGCTGCCCGCCGCCGCCGCGGGCCGGGAGGCCCGGATCCGGCCCCCGCGGCCCGTTCCTCCGCCGCCTAGCGCCCGCGCCTCCACCGTCCCTCGTCTCCGACGCCGGTGCCGGACGCCTCCGCCGCACAGCTCGCCGGCCGGAGCAAGCTCCGCCCCGCCGCCTCCTCCACCGCGGGCCACCGCCGCCGCCGACCCCGCGGGTCGTCTTCACCGTCGCCGGCCGCCAACACCAGCGCCGCCCGCGACCTCACCGCCTCCTCCTCTCCCCGCGACGCGCTCCGGCCGCCTCGGCTTCCTCTCCGGTGAGATCTCCGGCTGTCGAACCTCGGGAGTCGCGTCGGTGAACAGTGCCAGATCTGGATCTGAGGATCCCCGGTTGACTTTTCCTCTGAAAACCCTAATTTTTTATGCATGCTTTGACCGGCTATATCTCCGCATCCGTAGCTCCGATTTGGACATATAGTATATCAAAATGTTCGCCTCGACGAGTACATCATTTCGTTCCATTGCATCATTTTCACTTGAGTGCATCTTGATGCCCGAAATGCTGTTAGAAGGAGGCTTCGTGAGTTATTTGTCAGATCTGCTAGTTCATCTTAGACTTTTGTCATTTTTGCCATGATTGTTGTGTGCATGATATGCCTGTGAGTCCTTCATATGTTTTGTTAAGCATTTTTTTATCTTTCCAGAGGTGCAACTCATGCATTTTTAGGATGTGTGTGGTGTCTTGTGCAAGCTTGCAAAGTGAGGCACCCGGTAAATCTGTTTTCAGGGACTTAGTAGTATTCACTAAGTCTGGGATTATTTAGTTCATGATGCCATATGTTCTTGCTGTTTCCTAGTGATCCGTGCCTCTTTTGAGGATGATCAGTAAAGGAGTTTTGTTAATCTTGTTATGCTCTATCCACCCATGTCTTTACTTGCATTTATGGAGCACACTAGCTTGAGTCAATCGAGCCCTACTTGTGCTTCGTTGTGAATCTGGGCAGATCGTTAACTTGTTTGCGATTTTGCCGGAGTTATTGTAGTTGATTCATGCATGCTATGCCATTGTTCTTGCCATGTCTAGCTAGCATTTTGTGCCTTCTTAATGGATGTATTCTTGCCTTGCCATGACTTGCACCGTAGTGAGTGCATCGAGCTCGTTTACATGCCTTCGTGAGTTATATTTCAGCATGTTAGTATATTTTGTGAACCCTTTTGGCATCAGGTCACTTTGGGTCTTTTCTTAAGCTTGTTGAGTAGCTCCATGCCATGTTCTTATTTATCATAATCAGGTCATGTATCATGTTGTTTTGCTGCTCCGAAGAGGGCTTCGTGATCTGAGATTTCAGACAAGTGTTAATTTCACCGAGTCTGAAATCTGTTTTGCATTTGCGTTTTTGCCATGCTTGTTTGAACCTCATAATGGATGAATTGGCCGTGGCTCAGTGCTAGTCTTTTGTTAAGCATCTTGTGTGCATCCCTGCCATGTATTTTGTTGTCATGTTTGGTGGCTGTAGCATGTTCATATCATTGCATTTAGATGCCTACTTGCTGTAAATTGCAGACCGGTGTCATTCTTAAAACGCTTGCCATTTCCAAACCGTAACTCCGCTTCCGATGATCTTTATATCATTTTCAAGAGATTTCATCTCATCTTTCCAGTGGCACCCTTGGAATTCCAAGTTGAGGCCAGGTTCATGCATTTTCCTGTCATATCTTGCATTTGGCATCCCGCATCGCACCCCGCATAGCATATTATCTTTGCATCGTGTTGATTGAGTTTGCACGTGGTTGATTGTGTCCTTGTTGCTTGTATGTCTTGTTTAGGTAGAGCCGGGAGATGAGTTCGCTAACGAGGAGCCCGTTGAGTTTGCTCTTGAGGATCCAGTCAATTCTGACAACTGTGCAGGCAAGATGATCATACCCTTGAAATCACTACTATCTTTGCTATGCTAGTTTGCTCGCTCTCTTGCTATGCCAATGCTACGATGCCTACCTTTTGCTTGCAAGCCTCCCAAATTGCCATGTCAAACCTCTAACCCACCATTGTCCTAGCAAACCGTTGATTGGCTATGTTACCGCTTTGCTCAGCCCCTCTTATAGCGTTGCTAGTTGCAGGTGAAGATTGGAGGCCGTTCCTTGTTGGAACATCTTTTATTTACTTGTTGGGATATCATTATATTGCCATGTTATCTTAATGCATCTATACACTTGGTAAAGGGTGGAAGGCTCGGCCTCTCGCCTAGTGTTTTGTTCCACTCTCGCCGCCCTAGTTTCCGTCATATCGGTGTTATGTTCCCGGATTTTTTGCGTTCCTTACGCGGTTGGGTTATAATGGGAACCCCTTGATAGTTCGCCTTGATTAAAGCTTTTCCAGCAATGCCCAACATTGGTTTTACCATTCGCCACCTAGCCTCTTTTTCCCTTGGGTTACCGGAGCCCAAGGGTCATCTTATTTTAACCCCCCCGGGCTAGTGCTCCCTCTGAGTGTTGGTCCGAACTGAGCTGCCTGCGGGGCCACCTCGGGGAAACTTGAGGCTTGGTTTTACTCGTAGCTAGTCTCATCTGAGTGTGCCCTGAGAACGAGATATGTGCAGCTCCTATCGGGATTTGTCGGCACATTCGGGCGGTGTTGCTGGTCTTGTTTTAACCTATCGAAGTGTCTTGAGTTACCGAGATACCAAGTCTGATCGGATCGTCTTGGGAGGAGGTCTATTCCTTCGTTGACCGTGAGAGCTTGTCATGGGCTAAGTTGGGACTCCCCTGCAGGGATTGAACTTTTGAAAGCCGTGCCCGCGGTTATGGACAGATGGGAATTTGTTAATGTCCGGTTGTAGATAACTTGAACCTTAATTAATTAAAATAAATCAACTGAGTGTGTTACCGTGATGGCCTCTTCTCGACAGAGTCCGGGAAGTGGACACGGTGTTGGGGTAATGTTTGCGCAGGCTGCTCTCTAGTTTCTCGCTCGCGCTTTGCCTCCTCTTCTCGCTCTCTTTTGCGAATAAGATAGCCACCATATATGCTAGTCGCTTGCTGCAGCTCTACATATATTTGCCTTACTCTTCCTATAAGCTTAAATAGTCTTGATCGCGAGGGTGCGAGATTGCTGAGTCCCTGTGGCTCACAGATACTATAACTCCAGATGCAGGTCCAGGTGATTCCGCTCCAGGTGACGAGTACGAGCTCAAGTGGGAGTTCGACAAAGACTCTCAGTGTTACTACGTGTCGTTTCCTGAGGATCAGTAGTGGTGCCTAGTTGGGGTTTGATCGGGACCGTTGTCGCATGTTGGGTTTTCTTCTATTTTGGCACCGTAGTCGGGCCATGAGTGTTTTGGATGATGTAATGTTAGTTATGTACTTGTTTGACGTGGCGAGTGTAAGCCAACTATGTTCTCCCCTTATTATTCTTATTACATGGGATGTTGTGAAGATTGCCAAACTTGCGACATATGCCTTCAATGCGATTATGTCTCTAAGTCATGCCTCGACACGTGGGAGCTATAGTCGCATCGAGGGTGTTATAGTAGACGAAAGAGGGGATGCCTTCCGGGGCATCCCAAAGCTTTGGCTATTAGGTGTCCTTAGATTATCTTGGAGGTGCTATGGCCATCCCCAAGATTAGGCTCTTGCCACTCCTTGTTCCATAATCTATCAAATCTTTACCCAAAACTTGAAAACTTCACAACACAAAACTCAAAGTAGAAAATCTTGTGCGCTCCGTTAGCGAAAGAAAACAAATGACCACTTCAAGGTACTGTAATGAAATCATTATTTATTTATATTGGTGTTAAACCTACTGTATTCCAACTTCTCTATTGTTTATAAACTATTTTACTAGCCATAGATTCATCAAAATAAGCAAACAACACACGAAAAACAGAATCTATCAAAAACAGAACAGTCTGTAGTAATCTGTAGCTAGCGCAAGATCTGGAACCCCAACAATTATAAAATAAATTTCTGGAAGTGAGGAATTTATCTATTAATCATATGAAAAAAGAATTAACTAAATAGCACTTTCCAAATAAAAAAGGCAGCAGTTCTCGTGAGCGCTAAAGTTTCTGCTTTTTACAGCAAGTTTAACAAGACTTTCCCCAAGTCTTCCCAACGGTTCTACTTGGCACAAACACTAAATAAACACAAAAAACACAACCAAAACAGAGGCTAGATAAATTATTTATTACTAAATAGGAGCAAAAATCAAGGAATAAAAATAAAATTGGGTTGCCTCCCAACAAGCGCTATCGTTTAACGCCCCTAGCTAGGCATAACAAGCAAGGATAGATCTAGGTATTGCCATCTTTAGTTTTCAACTTTTTAGCGGAATCAAGCTCGAATCCGGGAGGTTCTTTATGTTTCCCTTCATATTCTGAAATTTTTAGATCTAACGAATCCATCCGCTTATTGCAAAGGGTAATCAACATATTCATGCGGTGAATATTTCCACTAATGTTCTTAAGAGGTTCAAGAGACTTCTGTAAAATTTTAGTAACTTCACAATTTTTTTCAAAAACTTGCGTCTCTTCCTGAGTAGGATGAGGTCCCTTTTGTTGTGATAGTGTTCCCACTATACCTTCTATAATTTCAAGCGCAATATGGGGATCGATTTCAATAAAATTGCCTTTGGCAACACAATCGAAGAGTTGTCTATGAGACATATTTAATCCAACATAAAAATTGCGAAGCAAAATTCTCAGGTTTATTTCAGAGGTACAATTATGATAAGACTCCATTATTCTCAACCAGGCATCTTTTAAGTTTTCTCCTAGTCTTTGTTTGAAGTGAAAGATTTCGAACTCAGGGGACAACGGAGAAGATAATGGACTAGCCATAACGACAAGCAAACGAACTAACACATAAGCAAACAAAAAGCAAGCGGGCAAAAAAGACGCAAACGGGAAAGAGAAGGAGGATAGAGAGATAGGGCGAATAAAACAGCAAGGGTGAAGTGGGGAGAGGAAAACGAGAGACAAATGGCAAATAATGTAATGCGGGAGATAAGGGTATGTGATGGGTACTAGGTATATTGACTTCTGCGTAGATCTCCCCAGCAACGACGCCAGAAATCCTTCTTGCTACCTCTTGAGCACTGCGTTGGTTTTCCCCAAAGAGGAAGGGATGATGCAGTAAAGTAGCGTAAGTATTTCCCTCAGTTTTTGCGCACCAAGGTATCAATCCAGTAGGAGGCTACGAGCCAGTCCCTCGTACCTGCACAAAACAAATAAATCCTTGCAGCCAACGCGATAAGGGGTTGTCAATCCCTACACGGCCGCTTACAAGAGTGAGATCTGATAGATATGATAAGATTATATTTTTGGTATTTTTGTGATAAAGATGCAAAGTAAAATAAAAGCAAAGTAAAAAAGCAAAGGAAATAACTAAGTATTGGGAGATCAATATGATGAAGATAGACCCAGGGCCATAGGTTTCACTAGTGGCTTCTCTCAAGAGCATAAGTATTCTACGGTGGGTGAACAAATTACTGTTGAGCAATTGAAAGGATTGAGCATAGTTATGAGAATATCTAGGTATGATCATGTATATAGGCATCACGTCCGAGACAAGTAGACCAACTCCTGCCTGCATCTACTACTATTACTCCACTCATCGACCGCTATCCAGCATGCATCTAGACTATTAAGTTAATGAAAACAGAGTAACGGCTTAAGCAAGATGACATGATGTAGAGGGATAAACTCATGCAATATGATGAAAACCCCATCTTGTTATCCTCGATGGCAACAATACAATACGTGCCTTGATGCCCCTACTGTCACTGCGAAAGGACACCGCAAGATTGAACCCAAAGCTAAGCACTTCTACCATTGCAAGAAAGATCAATCTAGTAGGCCAAACCAAACTGATAATTCGAAGAGACTTGCAAAGATAACCAATCATACATAAAAGAATTCAGAGAAGATTCAAATATTGTTCATAGATAGACTTGATCATATACCCACAATTCATCGTCTCAACAAACACACCGCAAAAAGAAGATTACATCAAATAGATCTCCACAAGAGAGGGGGAGAACATTGTATTGAGATCCAAAAAGAGAGAAGAAGCCATCTAGCTACTAACTATGGACTAGTAGGTCTGAGGTAAACTACTCACACTTCATCGGAGGGGCAATGGTGATGATGTAGAAGCCCTCCGTGATCGATGCCCCCTCCGGCGGAGCTCCGGAACAGGCCCCAAGATGGGATCTCGTGGATACAGAAAGTTGCGGCGGTGGAATTAGGGTTTTGGCTCCGTATCTGATTGTTTGGGGGTACGTAGGTATATATAGGAGGAAGGAGTACGTCGGTGAAGCAACAGGGAGCCCACGAGGGTGGAGGGCGCACCTGGGGGGGTAGGCGCGCCCCCCTACCTCGTGGCCTCCTCTTTTGTGTCTTGATGTAGGGTCCAAGTCTCCTAGGTCTTGTTCGTTGAGAAAATCACGTTCCCAAAGGTTTCATTCCGTTTGGACTCCGTTTGATATTCCTTTTCTTCGAAACCCTAAAACAGGCAAAAAACAACAATTCTGGGTTGGGCCTCCGGTTAATAGGTTAGTCCAAAAAATAATATAATAGTGGATAATAAATCCCAAGAATGTCCAAAACAGTAGATAATATAGCATGGAGCAATCAAAAATTATAGATACGTTGGAGACGTATCACTCATCCAGTGGCTGAAGACATGCACATCAGAAAGTATGCTGGACTGAGATTGTGGAGACAGTCTGATCCCTATGCTGTGAGGAGAAGGACTACACTTGATTACAGATTTCATACCAAAGAACAGAAAAACTTCTATGAGACAATTTTGCTTGGCAAGGAGCCCATTGTTTGTGACATGAGATGGGTTGATTGGGAATTCATCAAGGAGAATGAAGATCAATTCCCAGAAGTATATGACAGCTTCAAAGCATGTGGAGTAGATGAGTTTGTTGGACAAAAGCTCACAAAATGGAATGATGAGCTGATCATGTAGTTTAACTCCACTACTCACTTTTACCCAGATGGGAAGATAGTTTGGATGTCTGAAGGTACTAGGTACCAATCCACTATTGAAGAATGGACCAAGCTGATCAATGCCCCAGAGGAACATGAGGATGACTTGGATGTGTATGCCAAGAAGAAGAAAGACCACAACTCCATGGCAAACATGTCCAAAGAGATCTCAGATAAAGCTTTGGAGACTCACAAGCTTGGATTAGTACATTACTTGTTGTTTGGTCTGCCTACCATCAACACCATCCTAAGGCACACATTGCTACCCAAGTCTGGAGATCACAAGATGGTTAGAGGACATTCCATCAACTTGCTACAAATCTTCTATGTCCCTCAAAAGTTCAAAGTCATGAGTTTGATTGTAGATACAATCAAGAGGACAGCTGCTGACCAAAAGAGAAGCTGTGGGTATGCTAAACATATTCAGGAGCTCATCAATTCTAAGATGGGCATAGGAACATACTTGTTGGACAAGGAGCATCTACCCCTATATCCTGAATTTGAAGATAATTAAGTTGTCATGAATGAGAATGAACCGTCATCAGCTCAAGCACAAGAGAAGAGAGCTAAAGCTCATGCTGAGAAAGCTGCCAAGATGCCTAGTTTAGAGGAAGCATCTCAAGTTTTCCTGAAGATCAAGCAAAATCAGCTTACATACCTCATCCAATCTACTTTGAGGATTGAGAAGGGCTTGGCCACCCTGACACAGAATCAGGAGAGCTTGGAGAGGATTGTTGAGACAACAATTCATGATCTTGATCTAAAGGTAACTGAGATATAGACTACAGTTGAGCAGCTCCAGGAGGAAGCTGAGGAGAGGAGAGGAAAGGAAACTTGTAACACCCATAATGCGGCTATATCTCCCACGTGTCGGGGCACGACTTAGAGGCATAGCCGCATGGTAGGCTTGTCACAAGAGGGGTAATCTTTACACAACCCATTACTGAATAAGAAAGGGATAAAGAGTTGGCTTACAATCGCCAGTTCACACAAATACAAGTTAACCATACATCATCCAGAATACAATCAAGGTCCGACTACGGAACCAAAGAAAAAGAAGACAACCCCAAATGCTAGATCCCCGGTCATCCCAACTGGGCTCCACTACTGATCAACAGGAATCGAAACAAAACAATGATCAAGATCTTCATCAAGCTGCCACTTGAGCGCGGTTGCGCCACCTGCACTGGTATCATTGGCACCTGCAACTGTTTGGAAGTATCTGTGAGTCACGACTCACCAATCCCACACCCACGAGATCAAAACTATTTAAGCTTATGGGTAGGAAAGGGTTGTGAGGTGGAGCTGCAACAAGCACTAAGCATATATGGTGGCTAACTTATGCAAATAAGAGCGAGAAGAGAAGCAATGCAACGGTCGAGAAGCTAGAAGTGATCAAGAAGTGATCCTGAAACTACTTACGTTCAAGCATAACACAAGACCGTGTTCACTTCCCGGACTCCACCGAGAAGAGACCATCACGGTTACACACGCGGTTGATTCATTTTAATTAAGTTAAGTGTCAAGTTATCTACAACCGGATATTAACAAATTCCCATCTGCCACATAACCATGGGCATGGCTTTCGAAAGTTCAAACCCTGCAGGGGTGTCCCAACTTAGCCAATCACAAGCTCTCACGGTCAATGAAGGATATTCCTCCTCCCGAGAAGACCCGATCAGTCTCGGAATCCCGGTTACAAGACATTTCGACAATGGTAAAACAAGACTAGTAAGACCGCCCGATGTGCCGACATCCCGATAGGAGCTGCACATATCTCGTTCTCCGGGCAACACCGGATGAACACTGCGTACAGCTAAAACCAGCCCTCAAGTTTCCCCGAGGTGGCGCCCCAAGTGGATCTGGTTCGGACCAACACTTAGAGAAGCACTGGCCCGGGGGGGTTAAAATAAAGACGACCCTCGAGAGCGCGACTCCCAAGGGAAAAGTAGGTGGTGGTGAGGCAAATGGTAAAACCAAGGTTGGGCCTTGCTGGAGGAGTTTTATTCAAAGCAGACTGCAAAGGGGTTCCCATAACACCGAACCGTGTAAGGAACACAAAATCAAGGAACATAACACCGGTATGACGGAAACTAGGGCGGCAAGAGTGGAACAAAATACCAGGCATAAGGCCGAGCCTTCCACCCTTTACCATGTATATAGATGCATTAATTAAAAGAAGAGATATTGTGATATCCCAACAAATCCATGTTCCAACATGGAACCAGCTTCATCTTCACCTTCAACTAGCAATGCTATAAGAGGGGCTGAACAAAAGCGGTAACATAGCCAAACAATGGTTTTCTAGGAAAAAGTGGGTTAGAGGCTGGACATGGCAATATGGGAGACATGATATAACAAGTGGTAGGTAGCGCGGCATAGCAATAGAGCGGGCAACTAGCAAGCAAAGATAGAAGTGATTTCGAGGGTGTGGTCATCTTGCCTGAAATCCCGCAAGGAAGAAGAACGAGTCCATGAAGAAGACGAACCAACATAGTCGAACGAATCCTCACAACTCCAGAACGAAACCGAAGCTAACGAGAGAAGCAACCCGGAAAGAAGCAAGCAACCTAGTAAACAACCATCACATAAACATGGCATGATGCACAACCAAGTATGATGCATGTCCGGTTTAATGAGGCATGGCATGACAAAATGCACAAACAATCCTACAAATTAAGTGGAGCTCAATATGCAACTCCGTTGCATATTGACGAAACACCACGTCAATTATTTAGTTCTCTCTCGTTTATGTACCCAACAATGTTAAATGTAATTAAACATAGAAAGGGGTGAAGGACAACAAAATTACCTATCTAGGCATTTTAAATGAGGCCAGAAACATCAAACAACGATTTCGATAAACCCCCACATGCAAATTTTAGAGGTGGTACTGTGCTGCCCTAAACATAATTTTAGAGTTGTTAAACATGCGAGAAGAGTGCAACATGTTAAACTAGGCATTTTTTCACCCCATTTACATATAAAGTTTATTAAATTTGGAGCTACGTTTATTTAGTTATGAAATAAATCATTTTAACAAGTTATTTAAGCAAAATTTAAACAAACAGCATTTTAAACATTTTTTAACATGGATGAAAGTTGGATATTAGTAAACTAGATGAAATTCTAAGAATTTTTCATATATAAGTTATTTTAATCCGATGCATGGTTCTGAAGTTATTATATGCATGAACATGAGGGTGCAATCTGCAAAACTGCAAATCTCTGGATAAATAGAAAATTCGTGCTGGAAGGAAAAAAACATGGCAGGCCGAATCTGATGGAACTGGGATGCTCACATTGGGCCAAGCCCAGTCAGTGAGGAGGCCGCGACACAAGCTGGGCTGGGCTTGAGGGGCCATGGCGCCAGTCGGTGATGTTGGGCTGCAAAAGACGAGGTGAGCTAGGCGCGAGGCCGGTCTAGGCGCAGTCAACAAAGGGACGGCATGCTCGTCCTCCTACTCGAAGCCGAGGATGCAGGGGCGACGACGATGGACTTGGCGCGATCTCGGCGACTCTAGGCGAGGGAGGGCGACGAGGAGGTGTGGGTCCAATCTGGACAGAGTGATCGCCGAGAGGGATCGGATCCAGCGGCCGGCACCTTGACCTGAAGAAGAGGACAGCCATGACGTGGGCTCTGCAGAAAAACAGCGGCTGTTTCAGCAGAACTCGAGGGGTGAAGAGAATAAGGGAACGAGGGGAGAAGGAGGAGGACGGGGATAGTGCTCATCTGTTGGTTCGGCAATGCGGTCGTCGGAGTATAGGCGGCAGCAAGAGGAGTCGACGCTTGCTGGAGGGGCCCGGGCCACGGAGGAGCTCAGGGTCGCGGATGAAGTGGTTGCGCTCGGGAGCAGAAAATCGAGCAGGAGGAGCTCGGGAGCAGAGGATGGGAAGACAAGGATAACAATGGGGCCGGCCTGGTGGTGGAGGACGCCGACGAGCGAGGCCACCGGAGGGAGCGATCACGGGGTTGGTGAGGCGACACGCTCGGGAGGCTTGGTTCGACGCAGAGCACGAAGTAGTAGAAGAGGCGGCGCACAGATGGTTGGCCAGAAGGTCGAGGTCGGGCACGGTCAGCTCTCGGGATGAGCAGGGATCGCGGGACGAGCTTGACCCGCGTGGCGGCCGGCCGGATCGACGAAGAGGATGACGAGAGATGGAGTCGGGGCAGCGGAGGCGCATGCAAGGTGGTGGCTGCTCCTGCGATCGAGCGATGACGAGCGAAGTAGAGGAGACAGTGGTGTCTTCGGGATTGGGTGGAGGAGGAAAAACGAGGAGAAGGGGATCTGGGAGGATCCCGATGTGGGATTTGAGTGTGGCAGCGGCGGGTCCGAGGAGGAGAAGGTTGTAGGTGGCGGCTAGAGGGGACAAATGACCTAGTTTTTAGGGTTTGATCTAATATATAAAGCAAATGGATTTTCAGGTAGGGGCATTTGGTCCCTCCGATCTTAATCAGCCGGTCCCGGATAAATAGGTTAGGGGCCCAATTAACAAAATGAAGATGTTTTACGGATGTTTGGGGATGATCCGGACCCATCGGTGACGACTGAGTGGGTCGGGTTCGGGGAAGTTTCGGACACATGCGAGGGGTCCCGGATAAATAGGTTCGGGGAAGTTTCATGATCATCATCATTAGCTTCCTCACTTACTAGTGTAGGAATCACTGGAACCGATTTCAGTGATGAACTACTTTCCAATAAGGGAGAAGGTACAATTACCTCGTCAAGTTCTACTTTCCTCCCACTCACTTCTTTCGAGAGAAACTCCTTCTCTAGAAAAGATCCATTCTTAGCAACAAATATCTTGCCTCCGGATCTGTGATAGAAGGTGTACCCAACAGTCTCCTTTGGATATCCTATGAAGACACATTTCTCCGATTTGGGTTTGAGCTTATCAGGTTGAAGCTTTTTCACATAAGCATCACAGCCTCAAACTTTAAGAAACGACAACTTGGGTTTCTTGCCAAACCACGGTTCATAAGGTGTCGTCTCAACGGATTTAGATGGTGCCCTATTTAACATGAATGCAGCCATCTCTAAAGCATAACCCCAAAACGATAGCGGTAAATCAGTGAGAGACATCATAGATCGCACCATATCTAATAAAGTGCGGTTACGACGTTCGGACACACCATTACGTTGTGGTGTTCCAGGTGGCGTGAGTTGCGAAACTATTCCACATTGTTTCAAATGAAGTCCAAACTCATAACTCAAATATTCACCTCCATGATCAGATCACAGAAACTTGATTTTCTTGTTACGATGATTTTCCACTTCACTCTGAAATTCTTTGAACTTTTCGAATGTTTCAGACTTATGTTTCATTAAGTAGATATACCCATATCTGCTCAAATCATCTGTGAAGGTGAGGAAATAACAATATCTGTCGTGAGCTTCAATGTTCATTGGACCACATACATCAGTATGTATGATTTCAAATAACTCTGTTGCTCGCTCCATTGTTCCGGAGAATGGAGTTTTAGTCATCTTGCCCATGAGGCATGGTTTGCAACTACCAAGTGATTCATAATCAAGTGATTCCAGAAGTCCACCAGAATGGAGTTTCTTCATGCGCTGTACACCAATATGACCTAAACAGTAGTGCCACAAATAAGTTGCACTATCATTATCAACTCTGCATCTTTTGGCTTCAATACTATGAACATGTGTATCACTACTATCAAGATTTAGTAAAAATAGACCACTCATCAAGGTGCATAACCATAAAAGATATTACTCATATAAATAGAACAACCATTATTCTCTGATTTAAATGAACAGCCGTCTCGCATCAAACAAGATCCAGATATAATGTTCATGCTCAATGCTGGCACCAAATAACAATTATTTAGGTCTAAAACTAATCCCGAAGGTAGAGGTAGCGTGCCGACGACGATCACATCTACTTTGGAACCATTTCCCACATGCATCGTCACCTCGTCCTTAGCCAATCTTCGCTTAATTCGTAGACCCTGTTTCGAGTTGCAAATGTTAGCAACTAAACCAGTATCAAATACCCAGGCACTACTGTGAGCATTAGTAAGGTACACATCAATAACATGTATATCAAATATACCTTCCACTTTGCCATCCTTCTTCTCCGCCAAATACTTGGGGTAGTTCCACTTCCAGTGACCAGTTCCTTTGCAGTAGAAGCACTCAGTCTCAGGCTTAGGTCCAGACTTGGGTTTCTTAACTTGAGAAGCAACGGGCTTGCTGTTCTTCTTGAAGTTCCCCTTCTTCCCTTTACCCTTTTTCTTGAAACTGGTGGTCTTGTTGACCATCAACACTTGATGCTCCTTCTTGATTTCTACCTCCGTAGCCTTTAGCATTGCTAAGAGCTCAGGAATCGTCTTATTCATCCCTTGCATATTATAGTTCATCATGAAGCTCTTGTAGCTTGGTGGTAGTGATTGAAGAACTATGTCAATGACACTATCATCAGGAAGATTAATTCCCAGTTGAGACAAGTGGTTGTGGTACCCAGACATTCTGAGTATATGTTCACTGACAGAACTATTCTCCTCCATCTTGCAGCTGTAGAACTTATTGGAGACTTCATATCTCTCAATCCGGGCATTTGCTTGACATATTAACTTCAACTCCTGGAACATATCGTATGCTCCATGACATTCAAAACATCGTTGAAGTCCCGGTTCTAAGCCGTAAAGCATGGCACACTGAACTATCGAGTAGTCATCAGCTTTGCTCTGCTAGGTGTTCATAACATCTGGCATTGCTCCTGCAGCGGGTTTGTCACCTAGCGGTGCTTCCAGGACGTAATTCTTCTGTGCAGCAATGAGGATAATCCTCAAGTTACGAACCCATTCCATGTAGTTGCTACCAACATCTTTCAACTTAGCTTTCTCTAGGAACGCAGTAAAATTCAACGGAACAACAGGACGAGCCATCTATCTACAACAACATACACATGCAAAATACTATTGGGTACTAAGTTCATGATAAATTAAAGTTCAATTAATCAAGTTACTTAAGAACTCCCACTTAGATAGACAGCTCTCTAATCATCTAAGTGATCACGTGATCCATATCAACTAAACCATGTCCGATCATCACGTGAGATGGAGTAGTTTTCAATGGTGAACATCACTATGTTGATCATATCTACTATATGATTCACGCTCGACCTTTCGGTCTCAGTGTTCCGAGGCCATATCTGCAAATGCTAGGCTCGTCAAGTTTAACCCAAGTATTCCGCGTGTGCAAAACTGGCTTGCACCCGTTGTATGTGAACGTAGAGCTTATCACACTCGACCATCACGTGGTGTCTCGGCATGACGAACTGTAGCAACGGTGCATACTCAGGGAGAACACTTATACCTTGAAATTTAGTGAGAGATCATCTTATAATGCTACCGTCGAACTAAGAAAAATAAGATGCATAAAGGATAAACATCACATGCAATCAATATAAGTGATATGATATGGCCATCATCATCTTGTACCTTTGATCTCCATCTCCAAAGCACTGTCATGATCACCATCGTCACCGGCTTGACACCTTGTTCTCCATCGAAGCATCATTGTCGCCTCGCCAACTATTGCTTCTATGACTATCACTACCGCTTAGTGATAAAGTAAAGCAATTACATGGCGATTGCATTTCATACAATAAAGCGACAACCATATGGCTTCTGCCAGTTGCCGATAACTGTGTTACAAAACATGATCATCTCATACAAGAAAATTTAGCATCACGTCTTGACCATATCACATCACAACATGCCCTGCAAAAACAAGTTAGACATCCTCTACTTTGTTGTTGCAAGTTTTACATGGCTACTACGGGCTGAGCAAGAATAGTTCTTACTTACACATCAAAAACCACAATGCGGTATAGTGATTGCTTTTGATCTTCAGAAAGAAACATGTTCATTGAATCCGATTCAACTAAAGTTGGAGAAACTAACACCCACAAGCCACCTGTGTGTGAAGCACGTCGGTAGAACCAGTCTCGCGTAAGCGTACGCGTAATGTCGATATGGGCCGCTTCATCCAACAATACCCCTGAATCAAGAATCAACTAGTGATGGCAAGCAATATGTATATACCCACGCCCACAACTCCTTTGTGTTCTACTCGTGCATATAATATCTACGCATAAAACTGGCTCGGATGCCACTGTTGGGGAACGCGGTAATTTCAAAAAATTCCTACGCACATGCAAGATCATGGTGATGCATAGCAACGAGAGGGAAGAGTGCTGTCTACGTACCCTCATAGACTGTAAGCGGAAGCGTTATGACAAAGCAGTTGATGTAGTCGTACGTCTTCATGATCGACCGATCCTAGCACCGAAGGTACGGCACCTCCGTGATCTGCAAACGTTCAGCTCGGTGACGTCCCACGAACTCATGATCCAGTAGAGCTTCGAGGGAGAGCTTCATCAGCACGATGGCGTGATGACGGTGATGATGATGCTACCAGAACAGGGCTTTTCCTAAGCACCGCTACGATATGACCGAGGTGGATTATGGTGGAGGGGGGCACCGCACATGGCTGGAAACAATCAACTTGTGTGTTCTAGGGTGCCCCCTACCCCCGTATATAAAGGATCAAGGCGGAGGCCGGCCGGCCTAGAGGCGCGCCAAGGAGAGGGGGAGTCCTCCTCCTAGTACGAGTAGGACTCCCCTTTTCATAATCCAACTAGGAAGGGGAAAGGGGAAAGGGGAAAGGAAGGAGAGGAGAGAGGGAGGAAAGAGGGGGCGCCCCCCCCCCCACCACCATCCTTGTCCAATTCGGACTCCCAAGGGGGGGCAGCCCTAGGCCCTCTCCTCTCTCTCCCACAAGGCCCATGTTGGCCCATTAGTTCCCCCGGGGTTCCGATAACCGCCCGGCACTCCGATAAATATCCGGTGACCCCTGGAACTCATCTGATGTCCGAATATAGTCATCCAATATATCAATCTTTATGTCTCGACCATTTTGAGACTCCTCGTCATGTCCGTGATCACATCCGGGATTCCAAACTATCTTCAGTACATCAAAACACATAAACTCATAATATCGATCATCACCGAACGTTAAGCGTGCGGACCCTACGGGTTCGAGAACTATGTAGACATGACCGAGACATGTCTCCGGTCAATAACCAATAGAAAAACCTGGATGCTCATATTGGCTCCTACATATTCTACGAAGATCTTTATCGGTCAAACCGCATAACAGGATATGTTGTTCCCTTTGTCATCGGTATGTTACTTGCCCAAGATTCGATCATCGGTATCTCAATACCTAGTTCAATCTCGTTATCAGCAAGTCTCTTTACTCGTCCGTAATGCTACATCCCATAACTAACTCATTAGCTACATTGCTTGCAAGGCTTATATTGATGTGCTTTACCGAGAGGGCCCAGAGATACCTCTCCGACAATCAGAGTGACAAATCCTAATCTCGATCTATGCCAACTCAACAAACACCATTGGAGACACCTATAGAGCACCTTTATAATCACCCATTTACGTTGTGATGTTTGGTAGCACACAAAGTGTTCCTCCGGTATTCGGGAGTTGCATGATCTCATAGTCATAGGAACATGTATAAGTTATGGAGAAAGCAATAGCAACAAACTAAACGATCATCGTGCTAAGCTAATGAATGGGTCTAGTCAATCACATCATTAGAGAATGATGTGATCCCGCTAATCAAATGACAACTCATGTCTTTGGTTAGGAAACATAACCATCATTGATTCAACGAGCTAGTCAAGTAGAGGCAAACTAGTGACACTATGTTTGTCTTTGTATTCACACATGTACTAAGTTTCTGGTTAATACAATTCTAGCATGAATAATAAACATTTATCATGATATAAGGAAATATAAATAACAACTTTATTATTGCCTCTAGGGCATATTTCCTTCAAACCAAGCATCTAAGCTTGGGGATGCCTCGGATGTCATCCCCTCTTTCGTTTTCAATCCATCGGTAAAATTACTTGAGGCTATATTTTTATTCACCACATGATATGGGTTTTGCTTGGAGCATCTTGTATTATATGAGTCTTTGCCTTTTAGTTTGCCAAAATCATCCTTGTTGTGCATACCTTTTGAGATGGATGATGTCTACTACACAACCTTCTTCTTGTAGACGTTGTTGGGCCTCCAAGTGCAGAGGTTTGTAGGACAGTAGCAAATTTCCCTCAAGTGGATGACCTAAGGTTTATCAATCCGTGGGAGGCATAGGATGAAGATGGTCTCTCTCAAGCAACCCTGCAACCAAGTAAAAAAGAGTCTCTTGTGTCCCCAACACACCCAATACAATGGTAAATTGTATAGGTGCACTAGTTCGGCGAAGAGATGGTGAAACAAGTGGTATATGGATAGTAGATAATAGTTTATGTAATCTGAAAATATAAAAACAGCAAGGTAATGAATGATAAAAGTGAGCGTAAACGGTATTGCAATGCGTTGAAACAAGGACTAGGTTTCATACTTTCGCTAGTGCAAGTTCCCTCAACAATACTAACATAATTGGATCACATAACTATCCCTCAACATGCAACAAAGAGTCACTCCAAAGTCACTAAAAGCGGAGAACGAACAAAGAGGTTATGGTAGGGTACGAAACCACCTCAAAGTTATTCTTTCCAATCAATTCGTTGGGCTATTCCTATAAGTGTCACAAACAGCCCTAGAGTTCGTACTAGAATAACACCTTAAGACACAAATCAACCAAAACCCTAATGTCACCTAGATACTCCAATGTCACCTCAAGTATCCGTGGGTATGATTATACGATATGCATCACACAATCTCAGATTCATCTATTCAACCAACACATAGAACCTCAAGGAGTGCCCCAAAGTTCCTACCGGAGAATCACGACGAAAACGTGTGCCAACCCCTATGCATAGGTTCATGAGCGGAACCCGCAAGTTGGTCACCAAAACATACATCAAGTGAATCACGTGATATCCCATTGTCACCGCAGATATCCACAGCAAGACATACATCAAGTGTTCTCAAATCTTTAAAGACTCAATCCGATAAGATAACTTCAAAGGGGAAACTCAATTCATTACAAGAGAGTAGAGGGGGTTGAAAACATCATAGGATCCAACTAAAGTAGCAAAGCTCGCGATACATCAAGATCGCATCACCTCAAGAACACGAGAGAGAGAGAGAGAGAGAGATCAAACACATAGCTATTGGTGCAGACCCTTAGACCCGAGGGAGAACTACTCCCTCCTCGTCATGGAGAGCACCGGGATGATGGATATGGCCACCGGAGAAGGATTCCCCCTCTGGCAGGGTGCCGGAACGGGTCTAGATTGGCTTTCGGTGGCTACGGAGGCTTCTAGCGGCGGAACTCCCGATCTATTGTGCTCTCGGATGTTTTTAGGGTATATGGAGATATATAGGCGGAAGAAGTACGTCAGGGGGGCCACGAGGGTGGAGGGCGCCCCCCTGCCTCGTGACCTCCTCGCAGATCCCCCGACGTGCACTCCAAGTCTTCTGGGCCTCTTTTCTTCCAAAAATGAGTTCCGTGAAGTTTCAGGTCAATTGGACTCTGTTTGGTTTTCCTTTTCTTCGAAACCCTAAAACAGGGTAAAAACAGAAACTGGCACTGGGCTCTGGGTTAATAGGTTAGTCCCAAAAAATGATATAAAAGTGTATAATAAAGCCCATAAACATTCAAAACGGTAAATAATATACCATGGAGCAATCAAAAATTATAGATACGTTGGAGACGTATCAGCATCCCCAAGCTTCATTCCTACTCGTCCTCGAGTAGGTAAATGATAAAAACAGAATTTTTGATGCGGAGTGCTACTTGGCATAATTTCAATGTGATTCTTCTTAATTGTGGTATGAATATTCAGATCCGAAAGATTGAAGACAAAAGTTCATATTGACATAAAAATGATAATACTTCAAGCATACTAACTAAGCAATCATGTCTTCTCAAAATAACATGGCCAAAGAAAGTTCATCCCTACAAAATCATATAGTTTAGTCTTGTTTCATTTTCGTCACAAAGGAATGCTCTCATCATGCACAACCCCGATGACAAGCCAAGCAATTGTTTCATACTTTAGTAATCTCAAACTCATAAACTTTCACGCAAGACATGAGCGTGAGCCATGGATATAGCACTATGGGTGGAATATAATATAATGAGGGGGGTTATGTGGAGAAGACATGAAAGTGCGTTATATCGACTAGAGGGGGGGTGAATAGGCGATTTTTATGAAAGTCTTCAAAACATGGGAGTTTTGAAGACAAACAATAAAATTAAACCTATTACCATGCAGCGGAAGGTAGGCTACACTAGGCAAACCATAGTCAAGTATTCAATGAAGTGAATGCACAAAGACTAATAGCAGCTAGGTAGTAAGGATCAGTTAGGAAGATATTGTGAAGCCAAACAGAACACGCAGTCACTCAATGAAGACAAATGATAGAGCAAACATACAATGTCTTCACAAGGAGGAACAGTAAGTAAAGTGAAGTGAACATGAAACCAGTGACTCGTTGAAGACAATGATTTGTTGGACCAGTTCCAGTTGCTGTGACAACTGTACGTCTGGTTGGAGCGGCTAGGTATTTAAACCTTAGGACACACAGTCCCGGACACCCAGTCCTCACCGTATTGTCCTTGAGCTAAGGTCACATAGACCTCGCCCAATCACTCTGGTAAGTCTTCAAGGTAGACTCCCAAACCTTCACAGACTTTGTTCACTGGCAATCCACAATGTCTCTTGGAAGCTCAGAACGCGATGCCTAACCGGCTGGAGGATACACAGTCCTCAAGTGTAATAAGTCTTCAAATCACACACACAAGAAGACTTAAGTGATGCCCAATTCTCTCTGGCTCTGGGTGGTTAGGGCTTTATCCTCGCAAGGAATTCTCTCTCAAAGGCTTCGAGGTGGGTTGCTCTCAAACAACAAAAGTCATACTCTCAATCTGAGCAGCCAACCATTGATGGTTGTAGGGGGTGGGCTATTTATAGCCACTTGGCAACCCGACCTGATTTGTCCGAAATGACCCTGGGTCACTAAGGAACTGACACGTGTTCCAACGGTCAGATTTCAAACTCACATGGCAACTTTACTTGGGCTACAAGCAAAGCTGACTTGTCCGACTCTAGACAAGATTTGCTCTCATTGTCTTCACTCGAAGACATAGGTTTTTGGTTTAGGCATCACTTCAGTCATTCTGACTGGTTCTCTTAGACCCCACTTAACAGTACGGTGGTTCCTATGACTCAACACAAAAGAAAAAGAACTATGAAAGATCTAAGTCTTCAAGCTCCATAGGCTTCATATCGTGTCTTCTCTTGTCATAGTCTTCAATGTGAATATCTTCATACACCACCTTTGACTTCAATGTCTTCATACAATTTTAGGGGTCATCTCTGGTAGTAAAACCGAATCAATGAGGGACTTCTACCTGTGTTATCCTACAATTCTTACAAACACATTAGTCCCTCAACTAGGTTTGTCGTCAATACTCCAAAACCAACTAGGGGTGGCACTAGATGCACTTACAATCTCCCCCTTTTTGGTGATTGATGACAAACTAGTTGAATTTTTCAACGGGGAATATAAACTGTGAAATTTTGAAGGATAAGGAATTGTCTTCATAAGATGCAAGGGCTCCCCCTGAAGATGTGCATATAAGTTAATTTTCTTTTGGAATGCAAATGCACATGGCAGGTTGTACTTGTGGAGATCCTCTTCAGCTTATGATGACAATCCACTATGCATGTAAAAGTATATGAAGATAATGACATGCATAATGGAAAATGGACGTCTGTAGAATGAGCTAAGTGCGGAATTTATCGTCGCACATGCGGAATTTATCTTCGCAAAACAAGGTGGCAAATAAGTAGCAGACGACCATCTAGTTTAAGTGTTACAAATCATAAGAACCAAATGTAGCAAAAAGGAGTTGTAAGCACGAAGCAAAATATAAGGCACCCGCCCATATGAACCCGCTTGAAGACTATCAATCGCATATGCTTCTCCCCCTTTTGTCAGTAATGACCAAAAAGGTTTGAAGACATAGAGTCTCTACTTGTTCCCATGAGGAGTAGATGAAGTTGCAGGGTTGTTGGTGTTGTTTGGCGCTGCAGAAGAGCTTGGAGGTGCTGAAGAGTATGGCGGTGAAGTAGCATCGTCTTCTTTGTCAATAATTTTGGCAGTGACTGTGGCAGCAGAGGAAGAGTACTCTGAGTCTTCAAGGGATGGAGTTCCTAGCAGCACAGCCCTTCGAGGAGGTGTGAAGTCAAACTTGAATCTCTCAGTGAAGCCATCCTCTTGAAGATCAGCTTCAGAAAGCATCATCGTTAGCCCTTTCCATGTGCGGCGAAAGGTTTCATGGGCAACGAACGCATTCTTGGTGGCAAGATTTCGAGTGCGATTCACATCCACCAAGAGGCTTTTCATCTGATGCTTCAGCCAGTCATGATGCCTATCTTGTTTCTGATGAAGGGCCACAAGAAGCTCTCGGTCGTTGAGAACACGAGTGCGCTTCTTGGGTCTTGAAGCAGTGGCACTGTCAGTGGCTTCAGTTGATGCAGGGTGTGGTGCACGTGTAGTGCCAGCCAAAGGATACACCCGAGAAATTGCTTCAACACCTTCAACGTTTTGTGTAAAACTCTGATGTTCTGCATTCTGAAGACTTAGGGGTTGCTTAGCAGGCTCAGAATATATGGCTTCAGCAGACATGTCCACGTCGGGCAAGAAGATCCGATGGTTGCGGGCTGAGGGCTGATACGAGATGGCGGAGTGTAGCTTGATCAGCCGCATGACCCAAGGGGCGTAGAACTTCAAACCAAACAGATCCATGCCTGATGCAGCAAGTTGGCGTATGAAGAAGTCCTGTGCATTGAAGCATTTGCCATGAAGTATATAGAAGACCATAGTCTTCATTGCACCCTAAAGCTTGGCATTTGGAGAGTGCCCTTTGATAGGCCAGAGAGTTCGCCTGATGATGTGATAGATAGTTCTAGGCAGGTACTCAAGGTCTTCAACAGAGAACTCTGTGGGATACGCAGCATCTGGGGGAAATGGCTTCATCATGCTGAGCATTTGACTCATATTGGGTTCTGGCCGCTGAAAGATGCTCTCAATAGCTTCAGTATGCAGCTGACAGCCTTGCTCGAAGAGATCGCCAGGAGTGGGCAAGCCAGTGAGCTCAATGATGCCAAATGCATTGGCTTCATGATGAACGTTGCCAGTCATCCACTCCAGGACCCAAGTCTTCGGATCTCTGCTGTACCCTTTGATGTGAAGTGTGGCATAGAATTGTAGCAGCAGCTCTTCATTCCAATGCTCTTCATCTGTAACAAACTGCAGCAGACCTACTTGCTTGAAGCAATCCAACGCTTCTTCTAGACAGGGCAGACCAGCTATAGCTTCAACATCAAGGCGCTTGTGTGGGAAGATGCGACCTTGGTTGTAGAGAATGCAAGAGTAATAGCTTCGCTGATGATAGCTCCAGAACCGATCAGATGATATTCTTTCCCTTGAATAGGGGTTCTTGGAGCTATCGAAGAACGTGTTGTCTGCCCTGAAGCCATTGATGTTAAAGGAGCCAGGTGCTGATGCAGGACCTGGAAACCTTGGCAGTCTTGGGATTGGCTTCTGGACCTGAGGCCTGTGCTCAACATGATAGTTGAATTGGGGACCTGCAGCAGACTCAGGAACAGAAGTGGCGGGATCAGTGGCTTCGTTGTCTTCTAAAGCTTTTGCTGGGGAGGGCTCCACATTAGCTTCGTTGTTGGTTGTGGCAGCCTCAAGATTTTCATCCCCCACTTGACTCGCTGGAGGGTCGGTCACAGGCACGTTCTCCTGGAGAACTGCTTCTTGGTGGAGTAGGGGAGTGGGCTCTGGTGGTACATCTTCTTCTGTGGCTGATGCAGCCGGAATGTCTTCAGCATAGACTTGAGGCCTTGGACCTTTGCGAAGCCTGCGGAACGCAGACGATGCTGGTGGAGTTGGAGTGGGCTGGGCCTCATAGTCTTCTTCCTCTTGAGGGCGATCCGCCCATGAAGCATTCTGTGCAATTGGCGTCAGTGGACGACCAATGCTGATGAGTTGGCTGTTTTCGAACTGAGGAAGGACTGCATCATCTTCTACATTGTCATGATGACCAATGTCTTCAGCAGCGATGGGATCGGCTGCTGGAATGTTTTCAGCTTCAGGAGCCTCTGTGGAAGCAGGCTGATGAACTGTCAGTTGACGTTCTGCGTCAGGATGAACCATAGAAATGGGTTCAACTAGCAAGGGCTCTGTGGGAGCAGCCCGAGTTTTCTTGGTCTTTATCTTTTTCTTTGTGGCAGTAGGAGAGGCTTCAGAGTGTTTCCTCTTCCTGGCTTCAGCCTCAGCAGTTCTTGTCTTCTTGAGCTCTGAAGCTGTTGACCGGCTCTTTGGCTTCGATCCAGTCGTTCTTGTTGGGAAGACAATTGGAACTACTTCTTGCCTTGGTGCATCATCTTCAGCTGTAGCAGGCTTCTTCTTCTTTGCGGCCATCCTGGGGTCGATGCCAGGACGCCCAAGTGCTTTGCGCTTCTCAGCCTCATTATAGGCTTGTACACAACTGTCAGCCAGAGTCTTCATGCGCTCACGTGAACCCTGAGCTTCTGCGCGCTTCTTCACAAAGGCTTCCTTGAGCTCGTGCATCATTGTCTTGAAGTTCTTCACTTCTTGCACGCTGAGCTTGGCCATATGCTTCTTGAACTGAGCCTTTTCATAGTCAATCTTCTGCTTCAGTTCAACAATGCGCTGGGCAATTGCAAGTTTTGAAGCAATTACGCCTTGGAAGGAGACACTGAGGCCAATGGGCAGCTGCAGATCTTCAAAGCTGATATTTGGCGTGTCAAACCACTTTTCAATGAAGTTGTGGATGATGTTGACATCAAAGAGAGGCAGATCATTGAAGATTTCTGCTTCTTCTTTGCTCTTGATGAGTTGCTCAAGAGCGTCATCTGCAAGATCTTCATCACTTGATAGATCAATGCCTTCGTTGCGCAGAATGGCAGCAGCTGTTAGCTCTTTGCCAGTGTGAGATAGAGGCATCTTGGCCTTCTGGGACTTGGAGACGCGGGATACATCTTCAGACTGCACATTGTCTTCAGGAGGTGCAGTTGCAAGTGGCTTCACCCTTGAGATTTTTGGTGAAGGGGCTGACTTTGAAGTTTTTGGCTTCTTCTTCAACTGCTTTGGCTTCGGCACTGCAGGCGCGTCATCAGACTCAGTGTCAGCCGCAGGCTCATTTACTGCAGCCCCTTGAACCAGGATGTAGGTGATGAGGCCGTCAAGGTTGGCGAAAGGACCAATGACATTGGGTTCTACATCACGTGTGCCATCTGCCCTTGGTGCTGAGGGACCAGGGTTGAAGTCTAACCCAAACTTCTTCTTGTTCTGCTTCGCTGAGTTTTGGGCAAACTCGAGGTTGCGCTTGAACAGATTGTCATCACGACACCAGAGTAGTGACGACGGATGTGCATCATCAGGCTGTGGCCCACGAACCATGCATGGATAGAAGCTTTGGGCAATAGCTTCATCTCTGGACCTGGGTTGAAGATTCCTGTATAAGATGTCTCCCCACGGTCTTTCGATGGCACTTTTCTCAGCATACTCTTGGGTTGTGAAGCGGTATTTGAACCATTGTTCTGCCCAATAGCGTCGAATCCATTGGATTCGGGTCTTGCGCTGACCATAATCCTCTTCAGGATCCATCTTATACATTTCTGCGAGTTCATCAGGCAGATCTTTGGATGTTCCGCCACGACATTGTCTGCCCCCTTTCCTTGCTACTTTCTCTGAAGCCATAAACTTTAACTTGAAAGGCTTCAAGACGTTCAAAGGCTTCAAAGGCTTTCTCTTGCTGGACCAACAGGAACTGGCTTCAGGAGAATTTATGTGTTGCTGTAAGAATTCTGCAAAGGAATGCAGACTATGAGAATCAAAGGATTCTCCCACGGACATGTACCTGTGACAGCATTAAGGTGCAAGGGAAGGGGAAGAGGTCATATGCATTCTCAGAAGATTTTGAAGATAAATCAGTTTAGAAGACATTGACCTCATTGTGCGAAGACATTCACTCATACATAAGAAGTTGGTTCCAGATTTGTACGAATCCACAGATTAGTACAAGTGAGGAATCTAACTACTTTGTGAAGCACAAGTGAATATACTAGGCATGTTATGAGATGCAGTGTGAGAGAGATCTAGCTTGTGTGAACAGAAACTTCTTGTGGTAGAAAGTGACAGATCAATAGGATCAACAGTGTTGTAAAAGGGAGTTTTATTTACCACACTGAGAACTGCTAGACGGAGTGGGAGATGAGGCCGAGCAGTTCGATCTTCCGTGCCCTAACTTGGCGACGGAGAACACCTACGGCAACGGCGGAGAGGACGATGTCCGCGGTCAGCGTGAAGACGGCGTCGGAGAGGTTGCGGCAGCGAAGCGCTTCGTCGCCGGCGTCGTTGAGAGCTAGCGGTGGCGCTAGGGTTCGTGCGAGGGTGGAAGAAGAGATAATTACCGTTGTGAGTGTGTATTTATAGGCACAGGGGCGGCACTGTGCTATTACACAGGTGCCCCTGGCGATTCGTATCTGAGGAATACGTGGCCAGTATGCGAAATTTTGGGGTTTGTTCCATGTCCCACGCACGCCTGGATTGTCGGGTGGTCGTTCCTACTTCTCTGGATTTCATGTGTAGGAATGAGCATTGAAAACGGACTTAATGGTTGTCTCTGTATCTTCTGCTGACAAGGACGCAGTGAAGACATTCGACAGTTTCAATAGAATGCATATGACTTGGAGAGATAGAGTTTGAGATAGAAAGCATAGAGAGGTTGGGGTCCGATCACATTCATTTAGTTCAAAAATTCAACACGAAGACATAGCTATAAGTGAATGCTGTAGAGGACAGAACACTAACATATATATATATATATATCTATGATCAACATAGTGAAGATAATCATGAAAACTTGTTGAGTTCGAAGCCAAACCAAATGTGAAGACATTGCAAGGTAACGCCATGAGTGAAACACTTCAAAATAGAACGTTTGGTGGTGGCGTTACCCACCGTATAGGAAGTATTAGACCAAGACACATCGCACAATTATCGTGGCGCTCCGGAGTCAAATTCCACATTAATGTATTCACACTTAGAATGTATGTCTTCATTGATTGAAGATATACATTACTTCGTGTGTTGTGCATCTAAGTCATCAATTTGCATAAGGGTTAGGATGTGTGCCTGATCACAGGAGATTTGAGGATTCTAGGATATTTAGCTCACACCGTAACTTGCAAAACCTCTTCTCATCCAAGGGCTTGGTGAAGATATCTGCCAATTGCTCTTCAGTGTTGACGTGTATGATATCAATGTCTTCCTTCACAACATGATCTCTGAGAAAGTGATGACGAATTTCAATGTGCTTTCTCTTCGAGTGCTGAACTGGGTTGTTAGCAATCTTGATGGCGCTTTCGTTGTCGCAGTAAAGTGGCACTTGCTTCAGATGAATGCCATAGTCCTTGAGTGTTTGCTTCATCCACAGAAGCTGAGCGCAGCAAGATCCAGCAGTAATGTATTCAGATTCAGCAGTGGAGAGAGATACACAGTTCTGCTTCTTTGAAGACCAACATACAAGTGATCGTCCCAGAAAGTGACACGTGCCTGATGTAGACTTGCGATCAACTTTGTCACCAGCAATATCAGCATCCGAGAACCCAACCAGATCAAACTCTGAGCCCTTTGGATACGATAATCCTAGAGTTGGGGTGTGAGCCAAATATCGAAGAATTCGCTTCACAGCTAAGTGATGCGACTCCTTTGGTGCCGCTTGAAATCGAGCACACATGCAAACACTAAGCATAATATCTGGCCTAGATGCACATAGATAAAGTAAAGAACCAATCATGGAGCGGTATACCTTTTGATCGAACTCTTTACCATTGTCGTCAGGACCCAGATGATGTTTGGCTGGCATTGGTGTTGTGAAGCCTTTGTAGTCTTGCATACCAAACTTCTTCAGGCAATCTTTGAGATACTTTTCTTGAGATATGAAGATGCCATTGTGTTGTTGTCGTATTTGAAGACCAAGGAAGAACTTCAGCTCCCCCATCATGGACATCTGATATTGCTCTTGCATCATATATCCAAACTCTTCACTGTACTTCTGATTGGTGCAGCCGAAGATAATGTCATCCACATATATTTGGCACACAAACAGTTCACCATCATATGTCTTCGTGAAAAGAGTGGGATCTAGGGAAGCAGGTATGAAGCCTTTGCTCTTCAGGAAGTATTTGAGTGTGTCATACCAGGCCCTAGGGGCTTGTTTGAGGGCATACAGTGCCTTGTTGAGCTTGTATACCATATCAGGATGTTTTGGATTTTCAAAGCCAGGCAGTTGTGCAACATACACTTCTTCTTCAATCTTGCCATTGAGAAAGGCACTCTTCACATCCATTTGATATAGAAGTATGTTATGATGATTTGCATAGGCCAGCAGTATGCGTATGGCTTCAAGTCTAGCTACAGGAGCAAATGTTTCATCGAAGTCAATGCCTTCCACTTGAGTATATCCTTGAGCAACGAGACGAGCTTTGTTTCTGACAACTTGACCATGCTCATCTTGCTTGTTGCGGTATATCCATTTGGTGCCTATTATATTGTGCTTCCGTGGATCAGGATGCTTAACCAGTTCCCATACATTATTCAGCTCAAACTGTTGAAGCTCTTCTTGCATAGCTTGAATCCATTCAGGTTCCATGAAGGCTTCTTCAACTTTCTCGGGTTCTGATATTGAGACGAATGCGAAGTGCCCACAGAAATTTGCTAGCTGAGTGCCCTTGAACGAGTGAGTGGACCAGGTGCATTGATGCTATCAATTATTCTTTCAATCTGCACTTCATTGGCCACGCGAGGATGTACAGGGCGAAGACTTTGCTCTTGCTGTTCATTGTTGTTGTTGGAAGGAATGTCTTTAGGCTGAGCATTGTCTTCATGTTGATTAGGTGCTGAAATGATAAGTTCTTCTTCAGGATAAGCTTCAGAAGGTATAATTTCTCCAGTTCCCATTAGCTTAATTGATTCACTGGATGGAACTTCATCTAGCACATTTGGCAGCTGCTCTCTTTGTGAACCGTTGGTCTCATCGAACGGCACATCCACTGTTTCAACCACATTGTAATGAAAGAGATTGAAGACTCTGTAGGAGTGCGAATCCTTTCCATATCCAAGCATAAAACCCTCATGTGCTTTTGGTGCAAATTTTGAGGTGTGATGTGGGTCCTTGATCCAGCACCTTGCGCCAAATATTCTGAAGTAACTGACATTTGGCTTTTTGCCAGTAAGGAGCTCATAAGATGTCTTGTTCAGTAGCTTGTGAAGATAAACACGATTGATTGTATGGCATGTAGTATCAATGGCTTCGGGCCAGAATTTTCTTGGGGTCTTGTATTCATCTAGCATCGTTCTGGCCATCTCAATTAGTGTTCTGTTCTTGCGTTCGACGACGCCATTCTGCTGTGGTGTGTACGGGGCTGAGAATTCATGTGTTATGCCCACGGTATCAAGATATGTATCAAGGCCAGTGTTCTTGAATTCAGTGCCATTGTCACTTCTGATGTGCTTTATCTTGGCGCCAAAATTGTTCATAGCTCGATTGGCGAAGCGTCTGAAGACATCCTGCACTTCAGTCTTGTAAAGGATTATGTGCACC
The DNA here is from genome assembly GCF_002162155.2 of Triticum dicoccoides. Taxonomy (NCBI): domain Eukaryota; kingdom Viridiplantae; phylum Streptophyta; class Magnoliopsida; order Poales; family Poaceae; genus Triticum; species Triticum dicoccoides. The sequence goes on along the minus strand of NC_041382.1, from coordinate 405,549,444 downwards.
CAAGTGTATCTAGAATAATCATCAACAATAACGAAGCCATAGAGGCAAGCAGTAGTAGTTAGAGTTAAGTAATGAGTGGGACCGAAAAGATCCATGTGAAGCAGTTCGAAGGGTTGAGTAGTAGTCATGATTGTCTTCGAGGGATGTTTGGCCCTCGTCATCTTCCCTGCTTCACAGGCACCGCATAAGTGGTCTTTCTTAAACTTGACACCCTCGATGCCTATGACATGCTTCTTCTTTGCAAGGGTGTGGAGGTTCCTCATGCCAGCATGTCCAAGCCTCCGATGCCAGAGCCAGCATTCTGAAGCCTTTGCTAGAAGACATACTGCAAGCTATGGCCCTGCTGAGAAATCTACTATGTACAAATCATCTTTTCGATACCCTTCAAACACTAGAGACTTGTCAGATCCCATTAGTACAAGGCAACGATATTTTCCAAACATTACGATCATGTTCAAATCGCAAAGCATTGAGACAGACATTAAGTTGAAGCCAAGGGATTCAACAAGCATGACTTTATCCATGTGTTGATCCCTTGAGATTGCAACTCTACCTAGACCCAATACCTTACTTTTACCAGGGTCAGCAAATGTGATGTGGCTCTTGTCGGATGGACGTAAGGTTGAGTCCATAAGAATACTTCTTTTGCCAGTCATGTGATTTGTACACCCACTGTCAATAATCCATTCTGAAGACGCTGGTGTCGTACCCTACAGTGCAGTTAGGGGATAGGCTTCGCGAAGAGCATTGTGAAGCAAAAACATTTGATGAACCAGAGGGTTATGAAAGCTTAGATCCAGGTTAGGACTAATAGGAAGAGTAGCAAGCGATTCAGGTACGAAGTACATAGTAAGACCATTTGGGCATTTGATCTTGCGCCCTACAAGATGTTTAAGGTCCCCAACAATAGTGTCAGACGATTTTGGTTTTCTGCTGGAGACCTTTCCCTGCAAAAGAGAGTTAAGCCTTCTAAACCACCCACATTTTCAAGGGTGGCTTAGAAGCAATAAGTCTAAGTGCAGCATCTGAGAATTTTGGCTTTGAAGCCTTAGCAAATAGTCCTGCAGGCGGACAATAGTACTCATAAGAATAAGTAGAATAATTCTTGGTGTTATGAACATGGCGGTTTGATGAACCGCTCTCATATTCATATGCCTGAGTATGGTTTCCCTGCAAAACATTTGCATTAGTACGACTTAGGTGAGTCCTCTGTTTGTATGAAGCCTTTGGACCGTATGAAGCCTTTGGTCTGAGGTTTGTCTTCTTCAAGTGAGGTGTCATGAAGACATTCACAGGAAGATTTTCCAGACACTTTTTTGGAACCCAGATCTGCTTCACAGTCGGTCCATTCCTGCAGTTAGTACCAATGTACCTGGCAAACACTTCACCATTCTGATTCTTAAATAGTATATAGTTTGCATCAAAGGATTCATCAATGATAATGGGGTTAGCACAAGTGAAGCCAGTTAAATTGGATGGATCTGCTGAAGGTTCGTTTGCAGCAACCCACATGGTTTTGGGGTACTGCTCAGGTTTCCAGTAAGAGCCATCTGCATTTATTTTCCTTACAAACCCAACACCCTCTTTCCTAGGGTTTCGGTTCAGAATCTGCTTTTTGAGGACATCACATAGTGTCTGATGCCCTTTAAGACTTTTGTACATCCCTGTTTCAAGCAATGTCTTCAACCTAGCATTCTCATCAGCAATAGCAATGGTATCCTCAGCAGAGGGGTTAGTTACCGCATCAACAGTTGAAGATATTGCAACAGCAGTAGCAGTAGAACATTCAGCAACAGAAGTAGCATTATCACGCTCAATGCATTTAAGACATGGTGGTTCAAATCCTTCCTGAGCGGGACTGATCCGTTTGGCGCGAAGTGACTCATTTTCCGTTTGAAGATCTTCATGAACCGCTCTCAATTTCTCAAGATCTTGCTTCCTTTGAAGATAATCATAGGAAAGCTTTTCATGAGTGGTTGAGAGAGTTTCATGACGACTTTCAAGCTCCTGATACTTAACGTGAAGTTTTTTTATGTCTTCAATTAAGGATTTAGATCGAGTCATTTTAGCACCTAATAGATCATCGCTTCTGTCTAACAGTTTTTGAATGTGTTCCATAGCTTTCTGTTGTTCAGTTGCAATTTTAGCAAGTGTTTTGTAGCTAGGTTTTGAACCACAATCAGAGTCATCGTCACTAGATGTTTGATAGTGAGTAGTGCGTGTGTTTACCTTGGCACCACGTGCCATGAAGCAGTAGGTAGAAGCGGAGTAGTCCTTGTCATTTGCATCGGTGTCGGTGATGAAGTCATTGTCTTCGGTGTTGAAGATGGACTTGGCAACGTATGCTGTAGCCAGACTTGCGACGCCTGAGTCAGATTCCTCCTCAGACTCCACCTCCGCCTCTTCAGAAGTAGACTCCTCCTCTGAATCCATTTCCTTGCCAACAAACGCACGTGCCTTGCCAGATGAGCTCTTCCTGTGTGATGAAGACTTTGAGGAAGACTTGGAAGAAGACTTTGAGTATTTCTTCTTCTTCTTCTTGTCGTCAGAGTCATATTCCTTGCTCTTCTTCTTCTTTTTGTTCTCATTGTCCCATTGTGGACACTCAGAGATGAAGTGGCCAAGTTTCTTGCACTTGTGACATGTTTTCTTCTTGTAGTCATGAGCAGGAGCTTCATCATTCCTTGAACTTGATCGGGAAGACTTTTTGAAGCCTTTCTTCTTGGTGAATTTTTGGAACTTCTTGACAAGCATAGCAAGTTCCCTTCCAATGTCTTCAGGGTCATCAGAACTGCTGTCAGATTCTTCTTCAGATGAGGAGACAGCTTTTGCCTTCAAGGCACGAGTTCGCCCATAGTTTGGACCGTAGATCTCTCTTTTCTCGGAAAGCTGAAACTCATGTGTGTTGAGCCTCTCAAGTATGTCAGACGGTTCGAGTGTCTTGAAATCAGGACGTTCTTGAATCATCAGGGCCAGGATGTCAAACGAACTATCAAGTGATCTCAGCAGCGTCTTGATGATTTTGTGTTTGGTAATCTCAGTGGTGCCAAGGGCTTGAAGCTCATTTGTGATGTCAGTGAGTCGGTCAAATGTGTGCTGGACATTCTCATTATCATTTCTCTTGAAGCGGTTGAAGAGGTTACGAAGGACACTGATTCTCTGATCTCTCTGGGTTGAGATGCCTTCATTGACCTTGGAGAGCCAGTCCCAGACCAGCTTGGATGTCTTCAAAGCACTCACACGGCCATACTGTCCTTTGGTCAGATGACCACAGATGATGTTCTTGGCAGTAGAGTCCAGTTGAACGAATTTCTTGACATCGGCAGCATTGACACCTTCTCCGGCCTTGGGAACGCCGTTCTCGACGACATACCATAGGTCGACATCAATGGCTTCAAGATGCATACGCATCTTATTCTTCCAGTAGGGATATTCAGTTCCATCGAAGATGGCGCACGCAGCGGAGACTTTAATTATCCCTGCAGTCGACATAGCTAAAACTCCAGGTGGTTAAACCGAATCACACAGAAAAAGGGAGCACCTTGCTCTGATACCAATTGAAAGTGCGTTATATCGACTAGAGGGGGGGTGAATAGGCGATTTTTATTGAAGTCTTCAAAACATGCAGCGGAAGGTAGGCTGCACTAGGCAAACCATAGTCAAGTATTCAATGAAGTGAATGCACAAAGACTAATAGCAGCTAGGTACTAAGGATCAGTTAGGAAGATATTGTGAAGCCAAACAGAACATGCAGTCACTCAGTGAAGACAAATGATAGAGCAAACATACAATGTCTTCACAAGGAGGAACAGTAAGTAAAGTGAAGTGAACATGAAACCAGTGACTCGTTGAAGACAATGATTTGTTGGACCAGTTCCAGTTGCTGTGACAACTGTACGTCTGGTTGGAGCGGCTAGGTATTTAAACCTTAGGACACAGTCCCGGACACCCAGTCTTCACCGTATTCTCCTTGAGCTAAGGTCACATAGACCTCGCCCAATCACTCCGGTAAGTCTTCAAGGTAGACTCCCAAACCTTCACAGACTTTGTTCACTGGCAATCCACAATGTCTCTTGGAAGCTCAGAACGCGACGCCTAACCGGCTGGAGGATACACAGTCCTCAAGTGTAATAAGTCTTCAAATCACACACACAAGAAGACTTAAGTGATGCCCAATTCTCTCTGGCTCTGGGTGGTTAGGGCTTTATCCTCGCAAGGAATTCTCTCTCAAAGGCTTCGAGGTGGGTTGCTCTCAAACAACAAAAGTCGTACTCTCAATCTGAGCAGCCAACCGTTGATGGTTGTAGGGGGTGGGCTATTTATAGCCACTTGGCAACCCGACCTGATTTGTCCGAAATGACCCTGGGTCACTAAGGAACTGACACGTGTTCCAACGGTCAGATTTCAAACTCACATGGCAACTTTACTTGGGCTACAAGCAAAGCTGACTTGTCCGACTCTGGACAAGATTCGCTCTCATTGTCTTCACTTGAAGACATAGGTTTTTGGTTTAGGCATCACTTCAGTCATTCTGACTGGTTCTCTTAGACCCCACTTAACAGTACGGTGGTTCCTATGACTCAACACAAAAGAAAAAGAACTATGAAAGATCTAAGTCTTCGAGCTCCATAGGCTTCATATCGTGCCTTCTCTTGTCATAGTCTTCAATGTGAATATCTTCATATACCACCTTTGACTTCAATGTCTTCATACAATTTTAGGGGTCATCTCTGGTAGTAAAACCGAATCAATGAGGGACTTCTACCTGTGTTATCCTGCAATTCTTACAAACACATTAGTCCCTCAACTAGGTTTGTCGTCAATACGCCAAAACCAACTAGGGGTGGCACTATATGCACTTACAAGACAAAAAGGAGAAAGTCTCACATCAACGAGGCTAATCAATGGGCTATGGAGATGCCCACCGATTGATGTTAATGCAAGGAGTAGGGATTGCCATGCAACGGATCCACTAGAGCTATAAATGTATGAAAGCTCAACAAAAGAAACTAGTGGGTGTGCATCCAACTTGCTTGATCACGAAGACATAGGGCACTTGAGGAGGCCCATTGTTGGAAAATACAAGCCAAGTTCTATAATGAAAAATTCCCACTAGTATATGAAAGTGATAACATGAGAGACTCTCTACTATGAAGATCATGGTGCTACTTTGAAGCACAAGTGTGGTAAAAGGATAGTAACATTGTCCCTTCTCTCTTTTTCTCTCATTTTTTTGGCCTTCTCTTTTTTATGACCTTTCTCCCTTTTTGGGGCCTTCTCTTTTTTATGGCCTTTCTCTTTTTTTTATTCCTCACTTGGGACAATGCTCTAATAATGATGATCATCACACTTCTATTTATTTACATCTCAATGATTACAACTCGATACTAGAACAAAGATGACTCTATATGAATGCCTCTGGTGGTGTACCGGGATATGCAATGAACCAAGAGTGACATGTATGAAAGAATTATGAATGGTGGATTTGCCACAAATACGATGTCAACTACATGATCATGCAAAGCAATATGACAATGAGGAATGTGTCATGATGAACGGAATGATGGAAAGTTGCATGGCAATATATCTCGGAATGGCTATGGAAATGCCATAATAGGTAGGTATGGTGGCTGTTTTGAGGAAGATATAAGGAGGTTTAAGTGTGAAAGAGCATATCATATCATGGGGTTTGGATGCACCGGCGAAGTTTGCACCAACTCTCAATGTGAGAAGGGCAATGCACGGTACCAAAGAGGCTAGCAATGATGGAAGGGTGAGAGTGCGTATAATCCATGGACTCAACATTAGTCATAAAGAACTCACATACTTATTGCAAAAATCTACAAGTCATCAAAAACCTCGGTACTACGCGCATGCTCCTAGGGGGATAGATTGGTAGGAAAAGACCATCGCTCATCCCCAACCGCCACTCATAAGGAAGACAATCAAATAACACCTCATGTTTCAAATTTGTTACACAACATTTACCATACGTGCATGCTACGGGACTTGCAAACTTCAACACAAGCATTTCTCAAATTCACAACTACCCAACTAGCACGACTTTGATATTATTACCTCCATATCTCAAAACTATCATCAAGCATCAAACTTCTCTTAGTATTCAATACACTTATATGAAAGTTTTTACTATTCTTGGATGCCTAGCATATTAGGATTATTTAAGCAAATTACCATGCTATTTAAGACTCTAAAAAATCTAAGTGAAGCATGAGAGTTCATCTATTTCTTCAAAATAAAACTACCACCATGCTCTAAAAGATATAAGTGAAGCACTAGAGAAAATGTCAAACTACTCCGAAAGATATAAGTGAAGATCAATGAGTAGTCGAATAATTATGAAACTATGTGAAGACTCTATAACATTTAATAATTTCAGATCTTGGTATTTTATTCAAACAGCAAGCAAATCCTAACAAAATAAATTGACGCTCCAAGCAAAACACATATCATGTGGCGAATAAAAATATAGCTCCAAGTAAAGTTACCGATGAACAAAGACGAAAGAGGGGATGCCTTCCGGGGCATCCCCAAGCTTAGGCTCTTGGTTGTCCTTGAATATTACCTTGGGGTGTAACATCCCAAATTTTCAATTTGGAATGTTATACATAGGTCATTCATGCATATCATATTTAATTGCATTTTTGTCTGCAATCCTCGAAATCCTACGCAACTCAAGGACCCTCGGAGAGAGTTGGGGATTTCCCAGTTTTCATATTTGATTTTTATCAAATAATGAAACGAGGATTTTTGATTTTGATTATTTTTCTCTCCGAAAAATATTTCATTATAAAATATATGAGAGGAGATAATATGACTTCTCCAAAATAACTGAAATATTGGAGGAAAATATTAAAATCATTTATTCGATTTTATTTGGATTTTATTTGCAATTAGAAAAATCGCACATTTTAAAAAAATTGCATTTTTGGGCCAAGAAAATGTTCATCTCGTCCTAAATATTTTATTTAGACGGTGAAAATTTGTTTTGTCATTTTTAGATTTTTATTTTATTTTTCTAGGATTTTATTTCTGTCGGTGAAATTGTTTAAAAAAAAGAGGTTCCGCCGGCTGGGCCGAAACCCAGCCAGGCCGCCGGCCCAGCCGCCCGCGCCACCGCTCACCGTCGCGTGCGCCGCCGCCGCCGACTCGGACGAGGAGTCCGAGCCGGACTCCGCGCCACCGCCTCCCAGTCGCGCGCGCCACCGCCGCCGACTCGGACGAGGAGTCCGAGCCGGACTCCGCCGCCCCGCCTTGGCCCCTCCCCCAAGTCGGCCCCCCCTCTTTATATACCCCGCCGCCCCGAGCCACCCACCACCACCACCGCAGCCCCGCCGCCCGTGCCTCGCCGCCCCCGCTTGCCGCGCCGCCGCCGAGCCCC
>NC_041382.1:405537272-405541508 GCF_002162155.2 Triticum dicoccoides | reverse complement strand
AACCCCACCTCGCCGGAGGTACCGCGCCAGATCCGAGCCGCCATTTTTTTTAAAACCGTTCGGTTTTTTAGAAACCCTAATTCATTTTTAGATCGGTTCGCCGGATCTTCTAATTAGCGGACGTTCGTCCGTACGTTCATTTTAACAAACGGTTTTCGCCCGTTAGTTACAGTTAACGAACACTCGTTTGTTAGTCTGTTCGTCAGTTTCTTTTATCGGATTAATCTGCGATTATTTTCGATCGCGATTTCTGATCCGATCTTAGTTTCTGTTTATCTTTTCGCTCGTTAGACGGAATCAGGTGATTCAAGCGCCTAGATCTTCATCTCGAGACCCTCTTTTCGTTTAACCAACTTGCACAAGTTTTTGCTACTGTAAAATTTGACCTAGGTCCAGATTAGTAAATGGATCTTGTTTCTTTCGCCGTTTGAGTTTCGTTGCTCCGTTTGATTTGATTCTTTTTGCTAACCGGAGTTCCTAAGTTGAACTTTCTGGTAAACCTCTCTTATTTGAGTTTTTCTTGTGCACATTTGCTTGTTGCTTATGTATGTTATTGTTTGTTTGCGATAGAATACCCGGAGTGCGAAGCGTGTTACTACGAGTCCCTAGGATTCGTGGATCGTCAGCAAGGCAAGTAACATATTGATCATACTCTTTCCATACCCAGTTTTTATGCATTAGTCTCAATCCTCAAACATTGCATGATTAGGATGTCTTTAACATGTGGGTTGGGAAGTAGTTGATGAGGGAGAACCTATTGCCCTGCATTCAAACCTTGGGAGTTACTTCTACGCGTTGCTTATCTTATTTTGCTATGCTCGTAGACGTGGTTTGGGTTTGAGTGAAATCCATGATAGATGTGAGATTGTTAATTAATGGTTCAACTTAAGGTGGCAACTTAAATTAACATCTGGGTGGATTGAGGCACCTGGGGAACCTAGTGTTGTCTGTTTTTTTTGGAAATCCCGGGGTACCCGTGTGATCTTCCTATGGACCGCCACCCAGGCTCAAAGGGAACTGGGATGATTCATGCTAGAAACTTCCGTGTCCAGCCACAAGCTATTATGGGCTCTAGCATAGTTGAGTAAGTTACGTGAAGCTCTCGAAGAGGTGGATCAGCAGGTAGTGGGTTTTGTAGGTTCGGTATGGTCTGCCCGGAGTAGAGAGTTAATGTTTCTAAAAGACTGTGTCTCGGTCATCCGTTTCTCAAACACCTTGTAGTGCGAGAAATACAACAGAGGCGATCGAGTCTTGTGGGGAAAAGTGCGCAAACCTCTGCAGAGTGTACAATCTAATCATGGTTAGCCGTGTCCCCGGTTATGGACAATTCTGAGTATCTAGTACTTGGGTTATCACATGTATCTCATCACTCTTAACTAATATTGTTGGGTTGTTAACTACTTTAATTTGGGATTGAGTTGGGGGTACCTTCTCAATATTGTTCAACCACCATGATAGTTCAATTAAAATCTATTCCTTTGTTGTAGGGAAAATTTGGCTTTTCGCAAAACTATAACCATAGAGCTTTTCACCAGCCATATATGCATATAGATATAACATTACTCTGTTCATGCTCTACTGTGTTACATTGCCAGCATATTCCATGTGATGACCCGTTTTCGGGTTGCAACATATTATGTTGCAGACTTTTCAAACAAGGAGTAAGGTTCATTAGGTCGTTGCCGTGCAGCTCAGCTATGTCGTTGGAGTTGATGGACTCACTTTATCTTCCAAGCCTTTCGCTGTTATCATATTAGATGGTCGTAAGCCATATTATTGTAATAAGTTCTCTTTGGAGACATTCGATGTAATAACTGTGTGATTGCTACTTTGCTATAAATCCTCGAGTACTGTGTGTGTCAGCATTACCGATCCAGGGATGACACTGAAGCACAGAGACTTGACCGTTTGAGGTCGGGTCGCTACAAGATGGTATCAGAGCTTATAAAGGATTATCATATGAAGCTACACTATCATCCCGGAAAGGCCAATGTTGTAGCAGACGCTTTGAGCCAGAAGAGTTATGACAATATCCTTGAAAGTAAGGGATTGCCGATGGAGTTAGCAGTGGATATCAGGGAACTCCGATTGGAGATTGTTCCAAGAGGTTTCGTTGCAACAATGGAGGTTCAGTCTACATTATTGGGCAAGATTCGGGAAGCTCAGAAGGAGGACAAAGAGATTGCCGAGATAAAGGAGAATATGAGCAAAGGAAAGGCCAAAGGTTTTCGTGAGGATGAGCACGATACCTTATGGTTTGAGGACCGAGTTTATGTGCCCAATAACCCAGAGATCAGGAAGTTAATACTTCAGGAGGCTCATGACTCACCATACTCGATACACCCCGGAAACACCAAGATGTATTTGGATTTGAAAGAACGTTTCTGGTGGACTGGTATGAAGAAGGATATCGCCGAGTATGTAGCTGTATGTGATGTTTGTCAAAGAGTAAAGGCAGAGCATCATAAACCAGCATGACTGTTACAGCCTATGCCGATACCAGAATGGAAGTGGGATAAACTTGGCATGGATTTTATCACCGGATTGCCCAGAACCAAAGTAGGATATGATTCTATATGGGTAGTAGTTGATCACTTGACCAAAGTGGATCACTTTATCCCAGTGAAAACTACCTGTACAAGTGCAAAGTTGGCCAGGATATATATGTCCAGGATCGTATGTCTGCATGGAGTTCCGAGGACCATCGTATCAGATAGAGGAACACGGTTTACTTCAAAGTTTTGGCATCAGTTACACCAGACTTTGGGAACAAGATTGGAGTTCAGTACAGAGTTTCACCCTCAGACGGATGGACAGACTGAGAGAGTCAATCAAATTTTGGAGGACATGTTGAGAGCCTGTGCGCTAGATTATGGATCTAGCTGGGATGACAATTCGCCTTACGCAGAGTTCTCGTACAACAATAGCTACCAAGCCAGTTTGAAGATGGCACCGTTTGAAGCTCTATATGGACGCAGGTGTAGAACGTCGTTGATGTGGGATGAGGTAGGAGACCGGCACTTGTTTGGACCAGACTTGATCAAGGAGTCTGAGGAGAAGGTTAAACTGATTCGTGATAGTTTGAAGATTGCTCGGTCCAGGCAGAAGAGTTACGTGGACTCGAAACGCAAGGAGGTAACCTATGAAATTGGAGGTAGAGCATATCTGCGAGTATCACCCTTGCAAGGAGTGAAACGTTTTGGAGTTAAGGGAAAGTTAGCCCCGAGATTTGTAGGACCGTATCGTGTTTTGGAACGAATGGGAGAAGTCGTCTACAAGTTGGAATTACCTGAGGGATTGTCAGGAGTTCACGATGTGTTCCACGTTTCACAGTTGAAGAAGTGTCATGCTGAGATGGCCGATATACCGTTAAGAGATACAGTTGGACAGTGATTTGACTTATGAGGAGAAGCCAGTTAAGATTCTTGAGTTTTTCAGCCGAGTCACCCGCAGCAAGGTTATCAACTTTTGCAAAGTTTAGTGGAGCCACCATACTGAGGATGAAGCCACCTAGGAATGAGAGGATGATCTCCACAAAGACCACCCACACCTATTTTCTAACCAACCCGAATCTCGAGGGAGATATTCATCTTAAGGGGGGTAGGTTTGTAACATCCCAAATTTTCAATTTGGAATGTTATACATAGGTCATTCATGGATATCATATTTTATTGCATTTTCGTTCTGCAATCCTCGAAATCCTACGCAACTCAAGGACCCTCGGAGAGAGTTGGGGATTTCCCGGTTTTCATATTTGATTTTTATCAAATAATGAAACGAGGGTTCTTGATTTTGATTATTTTTCTCTCCAAAAAATATTTCATAATAAAATATATGAGAGGAGATAATATGACTACCCCAAAATAACTGAAATATTGGAGGAAAAATATTAAAATCATTTATTCGATTTTATTTGTATTTTATTTGCAATTAGAAAAATTACATGTTTTAAAAAAATTGCATTTTAGGGCCAAGAAAATGTTCATCTCGTTCTAAATATTTTACTTAGACGGTGAAAATTTGTTTTGGCATTTTTAGATTTTTATTTTATTTTTCTAGGATTTTATTTCTGTCGGCGAAATTATTTTTTTTAAAGAGGTTCCGCCGGCTGGGCCGAAACCCAGCCAGGCCGCCGGCCCAGTCGCCCGCGCCACCGCCTCCCCGTCGCGCGCGCCGCCGCCACCGCCGACTCGGACGAGGAGTCAGAGCCGGACTCCGCGCCATCACCTCCCCGTC
>NC_041382.1:405490006-405536748 GCF_002162155.2 Triticum dicoccoides | reverse complement strand
GCCGCCGCGCCTCGCCGCTGCCGCTTGCCGCGCCGCCGCCGAGCCCCGCTGCCCCGCCGCCCAACCCCGCCTCGCCCGAGGTACCGCGCCGGATCCGAGCCGCCGGTTTTTTTAGTTTGGTTCTTTTAGAAACCCTAGTTTGTTTTTTTAGATCAGTTCACTGGTTCTTCTCGGTTCTTCTAATTAGCGGACGTTCATCCGTATGTTTGTTTTAACGAACGGTTTTCGCCCGTTAGTTACAGTTAACAAACACTCGTTCATTAGTATGTTCGTCAGTTTCTTTTATCGGATTAATCCGCGATTATTTTCGATCGCGATTTCTGATCCGATCTTAGTTTCTATTTATCTTTTCGCTCGTTAGTCGGAATCAGGCGATTCAAGCGCCTAGATCTTTATCTCGAGACCCTCTTTTCGTTTAACCAACTTGCACAAGTTTTTGCTACTGTAAAATTTGACCTAGGTCCAGATTAGTAAAGGGATCTTGTTTCTTTCATCGTTTGAGTTTCGTTGCTCTGTTTGTTTTGATTCGTTTTGCTAACCGGAGTTCTTAAGTTGAACTTTCTGGTCAACCTCTCTTATTTGAGTTTTGCTTGTGCATCTTTGCTTGTTGCTTATGTATGTTATTGTTTGTTTGCGATGGAACACCCGGAGTGCGAAGCGTGTTACTACGAGTCCCTAGGATTCGCGGATCGTCAGCAAGGCAAGTTACACATTGATCATACTCTTTCCATACCCAGTTTTTATGCATTAGTCTCAAATCTCAAACATTTCATGATTAGGATGTCTTTAACATGTGGGTTGGGAAGTAGTTGATGAGGTAGAACCTATTGCCCTGCATTCAAACCATGGGAGTTACTTCTACGCGTTGCTTATCTTATTTTGCTATGCTCGCAGACGTGGTTTGGGTTTGAGTAAAATCCATGAAAGATGTGAGATTGTTAATTAATGGTTCAACTTAAGGTGGCAACTTAAATTAACATCTGCATGGATTGAGGCACCTGGGGAACCTAGTGTTGTCTGGGTTTTTTTGGAAATCCTGGGGTACCCATGTGATCTTCCTATGGACCACCACACAGGCTCAAAGGGAACTAGGATGATTCATGCTAGAAACTTCCGTGTGCAGCCACAAGCTATGATGGGCTCTAGCATAGTTGAGTAAGTTACGTGAAGCTCTCGAAGAGGTGGATCAGCAGGTAGTGGGTTTTGTAGGTTCGGTATGGTCTGCCCGGAGTAGAGAGTTAATGTTTCTGAAAGACTGTGTCTCGGTCATCCGTTTCTCAAACACCTTGTAGTGCGAGAAATACAACGGAGGCGATCGAGTCTTGTGGGGAAAAGTGCGCAAACCTCGGCAGACCGTACAATCTAATCATGGTTAGCCGTGTCCCCGGTTATGGACAATTTTGAGTATCTAGTACTTGGGTTATCACATGTATCTCATCACTCTTAACTAATATTGTTGGGTTGTTAACTACTTTAATTTGGGATTGAGTTGGGGGTACCTTCTCAATATTGTTCAACCACCATGATAGTTAAATTAAAATCTATTCCTTTGTTGTAGGGGAAAATTGGCTTGTCGCAAAACTGTAACCATAGAGCTTTCCACCAGCCAAATATGCATATAGATATAGCATTACTCTATTCAGGCTCTACTGTGTTACATTGCCAGCATATTCCATGTGCTGACCCGTTTTTGGGCTGCAATGTATTATGTTGCAGACTTTTCAGACGAGGAGTAAGGTTCATTAGGTCGTTGCCGTGCAGCTCAGCTATGCCATTGGAGTTGATGGACTCACTTTATCTTCCAAGCCTTCCGTTGTTATCATATTAGATGGCCTTAAGCCATATTATTGTAATAAGTTCTCTTTGGAGACATTCGATGTAATAAGTATGTGATTGCTACTCTGCTATAAATCCTCAAGTACTGTGTGTGTCAGCATTACCGATCCAAGGATCACACTGAAGCACAGAGACTTGACCGTTTGAGGTCGAGTCACTACATGGGGTGCCTTGGGAATCCCCAAGCTTAGGCTCTTGCCACTCCTTATTCCATAGTCCATCGAATCTTTACCCAAAACTTGAAAACTTCACAACACAAAACTTAACAGAAAACTCGTAAACTCCGTTAGCGAAAGAAAACAAAACACCACTTCAAGGTACTGTAATGAACTCATTCTTTATTTATATTGGTGTTAAACCTACTGTATTCCAACTTCTATACGGTTTATAAACTCTTTTACTAGCCATGGATTCATGAAAATAAGCAAAGAACACACGAAAAACAGAATCTGTCAAAAACAGAACAGTCTGTAGTAATCTATAACTAACGCAAACTTCTGGAACCCCGAAAATTCTAAAATAAATTTCTGGACCTGAGGAATTTATCTATTAATCATCTGCAAAAATAATGAACTAAATAGCACTCTCCAAATAAAAATGGCAGCAATTCTCGTGAGCGCTAAAGTTTCTGTTTTTTACAGCATGATCATAAAGTCTTCACCCAAGTCTTCCCAATGGTTCTACTTGGCACAAGCACTAATTAAAATCATAAAACCACATCTAAATAGAGGCTAGATGAATTATTCATTACTAAACAGGAACAAAAAGCAAGGAACTAAAATAAAATTGGGTTGCCTCCCAGCAAGCGCTATCGTTTAACGCCCCTAGCTAGGCATGATGATTTCAATGATGTTCACATAAAAGATAAGGATTGAAACATAAAGAGAACATCATGAAGAATGTGACTAGCACATTTAAGCCTAACACACTTCCTATGCATCGGGATTTTGTGAGCAAACAACTTATGTGAACAATAATCAACTAGCATAGGAGGGTAAAACAAGCATAACTTCAAAACTTTAAGCACATAGAGAGGAAACTTGATATTATTGCAACTCCTAGAAGCATATGTTCCTCCCTCATAATAATTTTCAGTAGCATCATGAATGAAATCAACAATATAACCAGCACCTAAAGCATTCTTTTCATGATCTACAAATATAGAAATTTTATTACTCTCCACATAAGCAAATTTCTTCTTAATCGGAATAGTGGGAGTATCATAAGAGACTTGAATACTATAAATTGTTTCCACATTAAAAGAGTAATGTTTAGAAAAAGGGTAATCATAATCATGACAAGTTTTATAAATATAATCATCACTAGTTTTTATAGCATATGTATCATCACAATAATCATCATAGGTAGGAGGCATGCTATTATCATTATAAATTTGCATATCAAAACTTGGGAGACTAAAAATATCATCTTCATTAAACATAGCTTCCCCAAGCTTGGTCCTTTTCATATCATAAGTATAATCACTCTCATCATTAATAGTATATATAGCACCAATAGTATAGAAATTATCATATTCTTCCAAGCAAGTGCCAAAAAGATTTTCAAGATCACAACAAGTATCATTACCTTCCATAATTATATTTTCATGAGGCACAATAGTAATAGGGGCAGCATTATTTGGGAGAGACATCTTTTTACCTCTCTTACTTTTTCTTTTCTTCTTCTTCACCACATCATGTGTGGGTTCAATCCTCTTTTTGGAGCTCCTTATTAATGAGATTGGTTGAATAGGAGGCTCCTCCTCGTTACCTGATTCATCATAAGAAATAATAGGAGGATATTGGGAAGTTTCTTCCCTTTCATTAGTATTTTCTTCATCTTCTATTTGTTTTCTTTTCTTTATGTAGTTGGCAATATAAGGATTTTCAATGCAATTCACCGCACAATACATATAAATTTTCTCTAGATCAAAATGAAGAACTTTATCAAGGGCAAATTTTGGAATATCCTTAGTTATACATTTCATTTCTTTGTAGCCCATAAGCAAACTAAGTTCATTATAATGTGCAAGGGAAATCAAGTCATCACAATTTTTGGACACGATTAGATCATGAAACAATTTGCATCGGATAATTAAATGACCACGTTCATTACAAAGCTCACAAGTATGGCCAAGAAAATTTAAATTTTTAGCACAATCATCTAGCTCTTCTTGCAACAATTTAGTTTCTAAGTAATTATGCTTCTTGCAATATGTATCTTCTCTATTTGGTGTGTACTTACAAACCCAATGGACTCCACAAAAATTGACATGTTTATAGGAGACATTTTCCTCATAACTAGTGCAATCATCATTAGTGTCATGGATATTCAAAGAATTCGTACTAACAACTGTCGGATTCCGAGTTCCGGCAGACCCTTGAGGTTCGAACATTGGGGTGCGCGCGGAGATTTTGCCTCCTACCTACCCGCACCCCTCCGCCTTGCTAGGATCTAAACTATGGAAAGAACAACACAAGAGACATAGGGTTTATACTGGTTCGGGCCACCGTTGTGGTGTAATACCCTACTCTAGTGTGTGGTGTGGTGGATTGCCTCTTGGGCTGATGGTGATGAACAATACAAGGAAGAACAGCCTCGCGAGGGTCTGTTCTTGGCTGGGGCGATGAACTGCTGGGAGGAGCTCAGTCCCACTTCTCTCTCTCTCTTTCTGATTGAAACCCCTCTCTAAAGAGCCTCTTCCTTCAAACCCCCCTTTTCTCTGTGGGTGGCTGGTCCTATTTATAGAGGCCCTGGTCCTCTTCCCAAATATCGAGCGGGAAGGGAGCCAACAATGGCGGGCTAATTTGAAGGGGGACAGCTAGTATCAGCTATCCTGAAAAAAGTAGTCTTCGCCTGCGCAAAGCTCTGGTGATGATGTCGTCTTGGGCTCCACGGTGACCTCTGTCTTGTAGTCCTCCTGGTCTTGGTCTCGTTGCACCGAAATGGCAACCTTTGCCTGATGCCTCGGTACTCCGCGGCTGCGCTTGCCCCCTTTGCACCAAAGAGGAAAGGAGGACACTGTGTGGGCTGGCACCCGCCTGGCGCCCTTGGTCGTCATGGCTTGCGTCACGGGCACCTCATGAGGTACCCCGCCTTGGTCTCTCCGCCTCCTCGTGAGCCAGCCTGACGAGGCCGTCCCTGAGGAAGCTCCGTGTCGTCCGCCCCACGAGGCTTGGCCCCTCGCGAGGGTCTTGGGTTTGTGTTGGTGAAGATGGGCCACGCTGGGCCCCCCTTTGAGCCATGCCGTAGGCCGCAGGCAGGCAAGTCTGGGGACCCCCGTTCCCAGAACGCCGATAGTAGCCCCCGGGCCCAAGGCGCGCCCGGACTTGGCCGTGCAGGGAGGCGGAAGGGCAAGAGCGAAGGGCCGCGGGCCCTAACAGCCTGCGGCCTTGCGCGCCGCGTGGCGGTTGGTTGGACGTGGGCGCCCTAGGAACCGCGTGAGTTGATAAAGGAGTGGCATCCACCTAGGCTTTGCTTCTTGCTTTCCCCGGTTGCTGCTCAGATCCCCTTTCTTGCTTCTCTCCTTCCTTCCTCCAAAATTTCCAGATCCACTCCGACCGTGTGACCTAGGAAGCCATGGCGCCTCGTCAGCCCCCGGCCGTAGCTTGGTACTCATCTGCCCTGGACCCGCCGAACATGTCAGAGGCGAGCCTTGCCCGGTTGCGCCGGATGGCGACGGCGCGGGGCATCAACAGGGCGAAGGTGTTTAAAGCCGGCTCCGCCACCCCTGAGGGTCAAGGGAGCACCTTCTATCTGCTCTTCGTAAGTGCCATTGCTGCTGGCCTGGTGCCTCCCTTCTCCGAGTTCTTCTTCTCTGTCCTCCGCCACTATAAGCTGCAAGCCCTGCATCTCCACCCCAACTCCGTCCTTCTCCTGGCAATCTTCGCCTACTGCGAGGCTCACGTAGGGGTGCAGCCCTCAGTGGCCTTGCTGTGCCACTACTTCTACCTCCGGACCTCTCGTGGTACTGCTTCCGCGTGCGCGAGCTTCGTCGCGTACGGTGGCTCCATTGCCATTTCGAACCCCGGGAAAAGGATTGAGGGCTTCAGGAGCAAGTGGGTCTTGGTGGATGCTGGGCGCATCCACCCTCGGCTGATCTTGCCCACGGAGCAGCCCATGAGCTCCAGCGATTGGGGTCGAGCGGAGCTCACGGACCCCCGCGCGAAGCTGATGTTGGAGAAGATGGACGCGGATCTGAGGCCGGCCAATATGGCGGCAGCGAAGCTGACCGGCGCGTCGCTGCTGAGGGAATTCCTGGAGCACCAGCTGGCTCCGCTTCGGCAGTACTCACTTCCGATGTGGAGGCCCCGTCCGAGCCCCGCGGCCTTAGCCGACGGAGATCTGGCTGCGGTCCTCCAATCTCTGGTCGGGGGCGATGTGGCGAGGTTGGCGGGCGCTCCTACGCCCTTGTTCCTCCGCGATGACTGGGAGCAGGTAGTGGAGTCCATGCCCATCTTCAACGGGGATGGGCCCGTGCCCGTGGAAACTCCCGAGGAACCGGTGGACGTGCCCTCTAACGACTCCAGCAAAGAGGAGGAAGGAGGGGAGTGGGGAAAAGGGCCTGACTCCGAGGCGACTGACGGAGAGTCGAGGGCTCCCCTCCCCCGACACAGGTCCCACGTTCTCCGCCTCTCTCCGAGTGATGACGACGAGGATGACGACAAAGACGACGACGAGCAAGACGGCGGGAGCTCGCCCCGATCCCGAAGAAGGACAGGACCGGGCTGATCTCCCGCGGCTCTTCCCCGGCCCCAGGGCGGACCGCAGATGCACCTTCCGCCTCAAAGCTTCCCGGGGTTGACCCTTCCAGCCGGCTTTCAGGCTTCAAATTTGCCCGGAGGCCGCTTGAGCTCTCTGGCGATGACCCGTAAGCATTCGATTCTTGTCTTTATCTCTTGCTCTACTTCTGAGGCTTGACGTCCGCATCTCTTGGATAGGCTGGCGCCCGCAGCAAAGAAGCCGAAGGGAGCTCCCGAGGTTCCATTCGTGGCAGCGCCTTTGCCTGCGAAGGACGGTGACCGCGACGTACAGGCTTCTCCTGCCCGGTCGTCCTCGCGAGGCCTGGCTGAGCCGGCTGGGACGAGCTCAGCCCCCACGGCCCAAGTGGCTCCCGAGGTGCTCTTGCCTGCCGCCGCCACTACAGCTGTCGGGGCGCGGCAGACTCTGCCTCAGGATGTTGTGGCCGCGCTGCCGCCTTCTCCTCCTACTCCACCGGCTGCTGTCTCTCCGACCCCTTCTGCCGTTCTGGATCATGCTGTTGCTGAGCTGGACCGACTGCGTCAGGATCTTCTTGGCGCCGACCCGCGCTTGGTGACCGGGCGCTTGGAACTGGCTTCAGGATGGGTTCGCTCCGACGCTTTGATTCGGGCGGCGCTAGTCTAGGCCTCGACAGCATGCGACGAGGAGAAGCAGGCCGTCCTTGAGGTGAAGGCTGCTCGTGACGCAGCCCTGGGGGAGGTGGTCGACGTCCGTGGACATTGCAAGGCGCTGGAGGGCGAGCTACAAGATCTGCGGGACCAGCTCGCGAACGAGGTCCGCCTTCGCCAAGAGTGGGAAGAAGGCGTGAAGACTCGTGAGGCGGCTGTCAAGGAGAGGGAGGTCAAGCTCAGGAAACGCCGCGACCGCCTAGGCGCGCTGGAGCAGGAGTTGGGGGCGAGGAAGGCCAAGCTGGACGACGAGGCCCTGGTTCTTGCCGAGGACCGCGTGGCCTTCACGGAGATGGAGGCGAGGGCTCGCTCCTCACTGAGGACGCTTTACGACAGCGGCCTAGAGAGCCCACTGGCTGGCACCGAGGACGGCCCCGCCAAGCTGCTTCCCTTCCTAGTTCATGCTCTTGAAGATGTCGCCCTTGGCCTTGGCCCCACGGCCGAGGCCGAGGCGCATGTCCTGTCTTCTGCAGCACTGATGCGGGTCCTCACCCACATCTACCTTCGCGATCCCGGTGTCGACCTCGATAGCCTGCTGGAGCCAGTGAGCGGCGAGCGTGCCGCTGCCGCTGAGGCCGTGAAGGGTCGCGCAGAGGCCCTGCTGGGGAAGTTCTGGACCTTCAGCACCAAGCCGAAGCAAGGCGCTGCTGCCCCCACCGCTCTGTGAGGCGTACCCAATCCGCGCTGCTCCACCACCGACAAGTGACTCCGTCGTGGCTCCTGTCCTGCCTTTAATTCCTGCACATGTATCATGCCTTGGGGAGGCGTTTAAACTTGCGTTTGGCATTGAGATAACAGTGTGGACTGTAATATTTGCTTTTGAATTCCTTGAAATTTGCACTTTTCCTTCCTACTTGCTTATGTTCTACGCCGGCACAGCCCGACCCCACGCATGCCTCACCCAGTGTTGGTCCCGACCGGAAACCAGGATGGGGCCAAGGAGTGAGGGGCCATGTGACAAGTTAGGCTCCTGAGTCGCGATGCTCAGGAGTCCCCCTTGGCGCACGAACAGCAAGTAGGGAGGTGTGATGCGGGTGGATCTACCATTCTACGTCTGTAGAGCCCGGCCGTGCGCGTGCCTCACCCAGCTTTGGTCCCGACCGGAAACCAGGACGGGGCCACGGAGTGGGGGACTACGTGACCAGTTAGGATCCTGAGTCGCGATGCTCAGGAGTCCCCCTTGACGCTCAAACGGCCTTCGTACCTTGGCTCCGCTCGGGGAGAGACGCGCGACGAACCAGGCCCGGGGGGACCTGGCTGGGCGGCGTGCGTCTGGGTGTGACCCAGGCGCAGCCCCCGTGCCCAGCCCCCTCACGCGGCACTCCCGAGGGGAGGCGTTACGATGAGGCTAGGCACTGAGCTCTGGGCTCCCTGAGGTTGATACGGCCCGGGGGCCACCCTCAGTTGTTTATCACCAGTGCGGAGCATAGCGCTACCGTATGTGTACGGGCATAGCCGCTCCTCGGCAGTGTCGTCAGCCAGCGCGGAGCATGGTGCTTCCACTGGTACGTGGGAGGGGGGCCCCCTTCGGGAGGAGCCCCCGGGGCGTGTACAGCCCCACCCTGACACGTGGCTGGCACGGTAGGGCCTGGCGAGGTGTATGTGGGCACCCGTGAGCCAGCGCGGGACTCACGGGGCCCTACCTCTAGGCGGGTTGCGCCTGGCACTGGGCCTTATCTTGTGATGTGTCCCTGCAAATTTGGTTAGATGTCGGCACTCTACGTCCTCGGGTCCGGGCCCTCGAGCTGGTCTTAGCCGTCGCTGGTATGCCAGGTCGCGATGCCATGGACAAGGCCAGAGGGTGAGGGCTGGAGAGCCAGTAAGAGCCCTGAGTTGCGATGCTCAGGTACCCCCCTTTAACGTGCAAGTGGTCGGCATGGAGAAGAAGAGGTGCCGTGGACCGGCATCAAATAATCAAGCATGGTGGGTCTAACCCATAATCGGAAATAAACGCAAATGGGATACATGCCGCTGAGCCTGGCCCAAGCGGCTTGGGGATCGTGCAGCCCGAGCGGCGCCCCAACAAGGTAAGCTAACAACATGGAATAAAAAAGGGATACACGCCGCAGGGACGGACCCACGCGGCCTGGGAATAATGCAGCCCTGGGGGGGCGCTCCCAGCTGGAAATAAAACTCGAAAGATGTCACCTGATGATGTTGAGGACGAAGGAGCGTTGGTGTAGCAGGCTCGGTGGGCTGCGGGAGCCGACCCTCACGAGCCCCCAGGCCCAGGGGCCTCGGGAGGCTCCGGAGGCGCTGGCGGCTCCTCGCGGGCCATCTCCATCCCTACCAGGGCTGTGGAACGCCTGGCCTCTCGTGCCTCCGTGATGCCCCTTATGAGGCGCTGGACCGTGTCAGCCGCGTTCGGCAAGCCGTAAGGCATGCGAACGTAGCTGTGAGGTGGGCCTCCGCAGCGCCCCACTCGCGAGGGCCAGAGGCGCTCCAGAGAGGCGACTCGGTTGAGCCCTGGTATGTCGATGCAGACGCGCAGACCACCATCCTCGCCTGGATGGGGAGCCACTGCTGGTAGGCGGCGGCCGCCTTTCATGACTCTTGACTCCTGTAGCTCCTGAATGGCCTTGCTGACGAACTCCTGAGGGTCTGGATCTCCTTGCCTTGCTCCTTCTTGAGGGAAACGTGCTTCGAAACACGCCTCCATGGGATGCCCAAGCGCCTCCCTCGTGACCCTAGCTAGGTCGGTGGCCCTCCAGGGGAGAGCCCCCGAGCCCTGGCTGAGGAGGGCGTCGGGCACGCTTTCCTATGCGATGGAAGGAGGTTCCCCCTGGGCAGGCGCGGGCCCAGAGGGGCCTGCCTCCTGAGTGGTCGGGACAGACGATGTCTTCTTCTTCTTAGGGGCGGTCTCAGGAGGCCTCCTGCTTCCACGATCCGGGTCTTCCAGTGACGCGGCCTGAAGGGCTCGTTCCAGGGAACACACCGCGTCCTTCTCTTCACAGGGCACCGTGATGACTCCGCCGCTTCCTGGCATCTTGAGGACATTGTAGCCGTGGTGAGTTACGGCCATGAACTTGGCCAGCGCTGCGTACCTAAGGATGGCGTTGTACGGCAGGCGAATGTGAGCGACGTCGAAGTCGATGAGCTCGGTGCGGTAGTTGTCGCGTGCCCCGAAGGTGATAGGGAGGCGGACCTGCCCAATGGGGACCGTGGAGCCGTCGGTGATACCGAAGAAAGGCTTGGTTGGCTGAAGCTGGCTGTAGGGCACTTGGAGGTTGTTGAATGTCTCCACGGACAGGACGTTGAGCCCTGCCCCGCCATCGATGAGGGTCTTGGTGACCACCATGTTGCTGACAATTGGGGAACAAAGCATCGGGAGGACTCCAGCTGTAGCCGCACACTTGAACTGATCTGCTGAGCTGAACGTGATGGCGCACGCCGACCACCTAAGAGGGCGCGTGGCTTCGAGCCCGGGGAGGACTGTGTTCACTTCGTGGGCGAACTGCTTGAAGATGCGCTAAGAGGCTGGGGCTTGTGCCCCGCCCAGGATGCAGGCGATCGCGCGCGGCTCCTGGAAGCCCCCAGCTCCCTCGTCCTGGTGGCGGTCCTCATTTCTCCTTGGCTGCGGCGGCAGCGGTGGGAGGCCTGCATTGCCTTGCGGGCGATCCTCGCGAGGCTGATCCCTCCAGTCTCCCTTGCGAGGCTGATCCCTCCAGCCTCCCTCACGAGGCGGGTCTTGCCAGCGATCCTTGCGAGGTTGATCGCGCCACCCTTGGCGTGGGCCACGGTCTTCCCAGCGTCCTGCGTTCCTTCCTCCTCCTCGACCGTAGCCCCGGTCACCGCTGTCAGGGCGACGGCCAATCCTTCCTTCTTGCATGGCTCGAAGCACTTGACATTCGTTGGTGTTGTGGGTGTGGAGGTCGTGGTACACACAGTACCGGCTGCCCTTGGAAGGTTCAAGCTGATCTCTGCCTCGCTTGGTGTCTGGTTCTGCCGCGAGCATGACAGCCCCCTTGCGCTTCACATCCTTGGCCTTGGGCTTCTTCTCTTCTGGGTCTGCGGCAGGCAGCTCGAGAAGAGAGAGACGCCCTTCCTCGGCCCTGGCGCACTTGGTTGCCAGGTTGAACAGCTCCAAGGAAGTGCACAGGTCTTCATGCATCGCCAGCTCCTCCTTCATCTTGACGTCGTGCACGCCGTCGGAGAAGGCCGAGATGATGGCCTCCTCAGTCACCTTGGGAATCTTGAGGTGTGTGTTGTTGAAGCACTGGATGTACTTCTGCAGGGTCTCCCCGGGCTGTTGCTTGATGCGGCGCATGTCGCTCACGGCGGGTGGCCGGTCGCGAGTGCCTTGGAAGTTCGCGATGAAGCGGGTGCGCATCTCGTCCCAGGAGGAGATTGTGCCTGGAGCCAGGTTCAGGAGCCAGGTGCGGGCCCCGTCCTTGAGCGCCATGGGGAACCAGTTCTCCATGACCTTCTCGTCTCCGTTGGCAGCTTCGATGCCCAGCTCATAGAGCTGGAGGAACTCCACAGGGTCAGCCGTGCCGTCGTAGGGAGGAGGCAAGTCTGGCTTGAACTTGCCGGGCCACGCGACGCTGCGTAGGTCGGCGGTGAAGGCGCGGCAGCCCGCTGTGGCCATGGAAGGCCTTGGATGACGGGGAGCTTGGTCTTGCATGTCCCCACGCGCTGCACCTGGGAGCAGCGCGGGGTCTTGACGCGCGGGAGCAGGAGCATGGTCGCGACGTGCTGGAGCAGGGAGCGCCCGGGTAGCTTCTTGCGGGCGAGGGACTTCTTGACAGCTCTGCTCTTGCCGCGCTGGCGCCTGACGGAGCGGGTTCCGCCCAGGGGCCACGCGCCTAGGAGCCATGGCGCCGTCCTGAGGAGGAGGCGGCCGGGGCGCCGCCGGAGCTTCGTCGCCCGCGCGGGGTGGGGTGCGGTGCAGCGGAACGAACAGCGCAGGAGAGCCCATGCGGCGCGGATGAGCTCGGCGACGCGGTCGAGCCATTCTTCATAGACGTCGTCGACGGGACGGTAGCGCAGGAGCTCATTCGCCGCGATGAGTGCAACCCGAGCCTCCATGGGCGCGCGGAGCGCACGGGACGAAGATCCAGCTGGGGTGAGCGAGGGAGTTGCGGTGCGGCCGTCTTGCCGCACGGACGGATGCTGGGACGATGCTTGCTACTCGTCCCCCGCCGGGCCAGTAGCGGCGTTGACGGCAGGTGACGGGGAACGGTGAGGACGCCCGCCGATAGGGGCCGTCTGGGCGACGCGGGAAGCGAGCGCGGCCCGGCGCTCGGCGCGGGCCCGACGAGCGTCAGACATGGGCGTGATGGTCGGAGGAGAACGGGGTGGTGGAAGACGAATCCCGGCGCACCCCTACCTGGCACGCCAAATGTCGGATTTCGGGTTCCGGCAGACCCTTGAGGTTCGAACATTGGGGTGCGCGCGGAGATTTTGCCTCCTACCTACCCGCACCCCTCCGCCTTGCTAGGATCTAAACTATGGAAAGAACAACACAAGAGACACAGGGTTTATACTGGTTCGGACCACCGTTGTGGTGTAATACCCTACTCTAGTGTGTGGTGTGGTGGATTGCCTCTTGGGCTGATGGTGATGAACAATACAAGGAAGAACAGCCTCGCGAGGGTCTGTTCTTGGCTGGGGCGATGAACTGCTGGGAGGAGCTCAGTCCCACTTCTCTCTCTCTCTCTTTCTGATCGAAACTCCTCTCTAAAGAGCCTCTTCCTTCGAACCCCCCTTTTCTCTGTGGGTGGCTGGTCCTATTTATAGAGGCCCTGGTCCTCTTCCCAAATATCGAGCGGGAAGGGAGCCAACAATGGCGGTCTAATTTGAAGGGGGACAGCTAGTATCAGCTATGCTGGCAAAAGTAGTCTTCGCCTACGCAAAGCTCTGGTGATGACGCCGTCTTGGGCTCCATGGTGACCTCCATCTCGTAGTCCTCCTGGTCTTGGTCTCGTTGCACCGAAATGGCAACCTTTGCCTGATGCCTCGATACTCCGCGGCTGCGCTTGCCCCCTTTGCACCAAAGAGGAAAGGAGGACACTGCGCGGGCTGGCACCCGCCTGGCGCCCTTGGTCGTCATGGCTTGCATCACGGGCACCTCGTGAGGTACCCCGCCTTGGTCTCTCCGCCTCCTCGTGAGCCAGCCTGACGAGGCCGTGCCTGAGGAAGCTCCGTGTCGTCTGCCCCGCGAGGCTTGGCCCCTCGCGAGGGTCTTGGGTTTGTGTTGGTGAAGATGGGCCGCGCTGGGCCCCCCTTTGAGCCACGCCACAGGCCGCAGGCAGGCAATTCTGGGGACCCCCGTTCCCAGAACGCCGACAACAACATTGCAATCATGCTCATCATTCAAATATTTAGTTCCAAACATTCTAATGCATTCTTCTTCTAGCACTTGAGCACAATTTTCCTTTCCATCATACTCACGAAAGATATTAAAAAGATCAAGCGTATGAGGCAAACTTAATTCCATTTTTTTATAGTTTTGTTTTAAAACTAAACTAGTGATAAAACAAGAAACTAAAAGACTCGATTGCAAGATCTAAAGATATACCTTCAAGCACTAACCTCCCCGGCAACGGCGCCAGAAAAGATCTTGATGTCTACTACACAACCTTCTTCTTGTAGACGTTGTTGGGCCTCCAAGTGCAGAGGTTTTTAGGACAGTAGCAAATTTCCCTCAAGTGGATGACCTAAGGTTTATCAATCCATGGGAGGCGTAGGATGAAGATGGTCTCTCTCAAGCAACCCTACAACCAAGTAACAAAGAGTCTCTTGTGTCCCCAACACACCCAATACAATGGTAAATTGTATAGGTGCACTAGTTTGGCGAAGAGATGGTGAAACAAGTGGTATATGGATAGTAGATAATAGTTTTTGTAATCTGAAAATATAAAAAAAGCAAGGTAACGAATGATAAAAGTGAGCATAAACGGTATTGCAATGCATTGAAACAAGGCCTAGGGTTCATACTTTTGCTAGTGAAAGTTCCCTCAACAATACTAACATAATTGGATCACATAACTATCCCTCAACATGCAACAAAGAGTCACTCCAAAGTCACTAATAGCGGAGAACGAACGAAGAGATTATGGTAGGGTACGAAACCACCTCAAAGTTATTCTTTTCAATCAATCCGTTGGGCTATTCCTATAAGTGTCACAAACAGCCCTAGAGTTCGTACTAGAATAACACCTTAAGACACAAATCAACCAAAACCCTAATGTCACCTAGATACTCCAATGTCACATCAAGTATCCATGGGTATGATTATACGATATGCATCACACAATCTCAGATTCATCTATTCAACCAACACATAGAACCTCAAGGAGTGCCCCAAAGTTCCTACCAGAGAATCACGACGAAAACGTGTGCCAACCCCTATGCATAGGTTCATGAGCGGAACCCGCAAGTTGGTCACCAAAACATACATCAAGTGAATCACGTGATATCCCATTGTCACCGCAGATATCCACGGCAAGACATACATCAAGTGTTCTCAAATCTTTAAAGACTCAATCCGATAAGATAACTTCAAAGGAGAAACTCAATTCATTACAAGAGACTATAGGGGGAGAAAACATCATAGGATCCAACTAAAATAGCAAATCTCGTGATACATCAAGATCGTATCACCTCAAGAACACGAGAGAGAGAGAGAGAGATCAAACACATAGCTACTGGTACATACCCTCAGCCCCGAGGGAGAACTACTCCCTCCTCATCATGGAGAACACCGGGATGATGAAGATGGCCACCGGAGAAGGATTCCCCCTCCGGCAGGGTGCCGAAATGGGTCTAGATTGGCTTTCAGTGGCTACGGAGGCTTCTGGCGGCGGAACTCCCGATCTATTGTGCTCTCGGATGTTTTTAGGGTATATAGAGATATATAGGCGGAAGAAGTACATCAGGGGGCACGAGGGGCCCACAAGGGTGGAGGGCGCGCCCAGGGGGTGGGCGCGCCCCCTACCTCGTGACCTCCTTGCAGATCCCTCGACATGCACTCCAAGTCTTCTGGGCTTCTTTTCTTCCAAAAATGAGTTTCATGAAGTTTCAGGTCAATTGGACTCCGTTTGGTTTTCCTTTTCTTCGAAACCATAAAACAGGGTAAAAACAAAAACTGGCACTGGGCTCTGGGTTAATAGGTTAGTCCAAAAAATGATATAAAAGTGTATAATAAAGCCCATAAACATTCAAAACAGTAAATAATATAGCATGGAGCAATCAAAAATTATAGATACGTTGGATATGTATCAATGGACACACATTGATCGTGAATTTATTAGAATACTCTATGTGCTTCACTTGTATCTTCTGAGCTAGGTAGTTACTCTATGCTTCACTTATATCTTTTTAGAACACGACGATGGTTTCATTTTGAAGAAAATGATGAACTCTCATGCTTCACTTATACTCCCTCCGTCCGAAAAATCTTGTCCCTAAATGGATGTATCTAGCACCAAGTTAGTGCTAGATACATCTATTTGAGGGAGAAGCTTGGGACAAGCTTTTTCGGATGAGGGGGTATTATTTTGAGAGTCTTATAAATAGTATGGCAATTTTCTTAGGTTATGAATTTAGTCCTAATATGATGGGTACTCAAGAGGGATATAATAAAAACTTTCATGAAGATCATTGAATATATGAGAAGTTTGATTCCTTGCACTTGTTTTGAGATATAAAGATGGTTATATTAGAGTCATGCTAGTTGGTAATTGTGGATTAGTAAGAATATTTGTGTTAAGGTTTGCGATTCCTGAAGCATGCACGTATGTTCTCTCGTTATGCGATGAAGTTGGAGCATGATTTATTATTGATTGTCATCCTTTATGTGGAGGTTGGGAGCGCGCGATGGTTAACTCCTACCAACCTCTCCCCTAGGAGCATGCGTATTAGTACTTTGTCTCAAGGGCTAATATACTTTCGCAATAAGTATGTGAGTTCTTTATGACTAACATTGAGTCCATGGATTATACACACTCTCACCCTTCCACCATTGCTAGCCTCTTCGGTGTCGTGCATTTCCCTTTCTCACCTTGAGAGTTGGTGCAAACTTCGCCGGCGCATCCAAACCCTGTGATATGATACGCTCTTTCACACATAAGCCACCTTATATCTTCCTCAAAATAGCCACCATACCTACCTATTATGGCATTTCCATAGCCATTCCGAGATATATTGCCATGCAACTTCCACTGTTCCGTTTTATTATGACACATACCATCATTGTCAAATTGCTTTCATATGCATGAGGAGTTCATATAGAGTCATATACTTGTTCTAGTATCAAGTTGTAATTCTTGACTTGTAAGTAAATAAAAGTGTGATGATCATCATTCCTAGAGCATTGTCCCGTGTGAGGAAAGAATGATGGAGGCTAGGATCCCCCACAAGTTGGGATGAGACTCCGGACTTAAAATAAACAAGAGGCCAAAGAGCCCAAAAAAAGAGGCCAAAGAGCCCAAAAAAAAGAAAAAAATGAGAGAAAAAGAGAGAAGGGACAATGTTACTACCATTTTCCACACTTGTGCTTCAAAGTAGCACCATGTTCTTCATGATAGAGAGTCTCCTATTTTTTCACTTTCATATATTACTAGTGGGAATTTTTCATTATAGAACTTGGCTTATATATTCCAATGATGGGCTTCCGCAAATTGCCCTAGGTTTTCGTGAGCAAGTGAGTTGGATGTACACCCACTTAGTTTTCTTTTGATCTTTCATACACTTATAGCTCTAGTGCATTTGTTGCATGGCAATCCCTACTCCTTGCATTGACATCAATTGATGGGCATCTCCATATCCCATTGGTTAGCCTTGTCAATGTGAGACTTTCTCCTTTTTTGTCTTCTCCACACAACCTCCACCATCATATTCTATTCCACCTATAGTGTTATATCCATGGATCACGCTCATACATTGCGTGAGAGTTGAAAAAGTTCGAGAACATCAAAAGTATGAAACAATTGCTTGGCTAAGACTGGGGTTGTGCATGATAAATACTTTGTGTGATGAAGATAGAGCATGACAAGATTATATGATTTTGTATGGATACCTTTCCTTAGCCATGATATTTTGAGAAGACGTGATTGCTTTATTAGTATGCTTGAAATGGTATTTTTTTATGTCAATATTAAACTTTTGTTTTGAATCTTATGGATCTGAATATTCATGCCACATTAAGAAAGATTACATTGATAAACATGTTAGGTAGAATTCCACATCAAAAATTCTATTTTTATCATTTACCTACTCAAGGATGAGCAGGAATTAAGCTTGGGGGTGCTTGATACGTCTCCAACGTATCTATAATTTCTGATTGTTCCATGCTATTATATTATCCATCTAGGATGTTTTATATGCATTAATATGCTATTTTACATCATTTTTGTGACTAACCTATTAACCTAGTGCCCCAGTGATAGTTGTTGTTTTTTCCTTGTTTTTGTCTTTTACAGAAAATCAATACCAAATGAAGTGCAAACATAATGAAACTTTTGAAGGAAATATGCCCTAGAGGCAATAATATAGTTGTTATTTATATGTGCTTATATCATGATAAATGTTTATTATTCATGCTAGAATTGTATTAACCGGAAACTTAGTACATGTGTCAATACATAGACAAAACAGAGTGTCCCTAGTATGCCTCTACTTGACTAGCTCGTTAATCAAATATGGTTAACTTTTCTGACCATAGACATGTGTTGTCATTTGATGAACAGGATCACATCATTAGAGAATGATGTGATGGACAAGACCCATTCATTAGCTTAGCATAATGATCGTTAAGTTTTATTGCTATTGCTTTCTTCATGACTTATACATATTCCTCTGACTATGAGATTATGCAACTCCCGAATACCGGAGGAACACCTTGTGTGCTATCAAACGTCACAACGTAACTGGGTGATTATAAAGATGCTCTATAGGTGTCTCCGAAGGTGTTTGTTGGGTTGGCATAGATCAAGATTACGATTTGTCACTCCGAGTATCAGAGAGATATCTCTAGGCCCTCTCGGTAATGCACATCACTATAACCCTTGCAATTGCAAGGAATGTGACTAATGAGTTAGTTGCGGGATGATGCATTACAAAATGAGTAAAGAGACTTGCCGGTAATGAGATTGAACTAGGTATGATGATACCGACGACCAAATCTCAAGCAAGTAACATACCGATGACAAAGCGAATAACGTATGTTGTCATTACGGTTTGACCGATAAAGATCTTTGTAGATTATGTAGGAACCAACATGAGCATCCAGGTTCCACTATTGGTTATTGACCAGAGATGTGTCTCGATCATGTCTACATAGTTCTCAAACCCGTAGGGTTCGCACGCTTAACGTTTGATGACGATTTGTATTATGAGTTATGTGTTTTGGTGACCGAAGATTGTTCGGAGTCCCGAATGAGATCACAGACACGACGAGGAGTCTCGAAATGGTCGAGAGGTAAAGATTGATATATTGGAAGATGGTATTCGGACACCGGAATGATTTCTAGTGGTTTGGGTATTTTTCCGGAGTACCGAGGGGTTACCGGAACCCCCCAGGGGAAGTCATGAGCCACGGGAGAGAGAGGGGACAACCCACAAGGGGTGCCCCCCCATGGGAGTCCGAATTGGACTAGGGGAGGAGGCAGCACCCCCCTTTCCCTCTGCTACTCCCTCTCCCTTTTCCACCTTTCCCACTCCGGAGAAGGAAAGGGGAATCCTACTAGGACTAAGAGTCCTAGTAGGACTCCCCCCATGGCGCGCCCCTTTAGGTCGGCCGCCTCCTCCCCTCCTACTTTATATACGAGGGCAAGGGGCACCCCAAAGCACAACAGTTGTTCTCTTAGCCATGTGCGGTGCCCCCCTCCACAGTTTACTCCTCTGGTCATAGCATCGTAGTGCTTAGGCGAAGCCCTGCGCGGATCACATCACCATCACCATCACCACGCCGTCGTGCAGAGAAAACTCTCCCTCGACCCTCTACTGGATCAAGAGTTTGAGGGACGTCATCAAGCTGAACGTGTGCTGAACTCGGAGGTGTCGTACGTTCGGTACTAGATCGGTTAAATCGTGAAGACGTTCGACTACATCAACGACGTTAACCTAACGCTTCCGCTTTAGTCCACGAGTGTACGTGGACACACTCTCCCCCTCTCATTGCTATGCATCTCCTAAATAGATCTTGCATGATCGTAGATTTTTTTTGAAATTTCATGCTACGTTCCCCAACAACTTTTTGAGGATTTTTCTTGGACTGGAAGACAACCACGATGCTTCGGGAGGAGGCCATAGGAGGGCCACAAGCTCATAGGGTGCACCCTAGGGGGCACGCCTCCCAAGCTTGTGGGCCCCTCGGGACTCCCCTAACCCGAATCTCAGCTCCATAAATACCCAAATATTCCCCGTATACCAGAGGACACACCAAAAATACTTTTCGGCCGCCGCAAGCTTCTGTTCTCATGAGATCCCATCTTGGGCCTTTTCTGGCACTCTGTTGGAGGGGGATTCGATCACGGAGGGCCTCTACACCAACCTTGCTTCCCTTCCAATGATGTGTGAGTAGTTTACCATGGACCTAAGGGTCCATAACTAGTAGCTAGATGGTTTCTTCTCTCTCTCTCTCTCTCTTTGATCTCCAATACAATGTTCTCCTCGGTGTTCTTGGAGATCTATTCGATGTAATCTTCTTTTGCGGTGTGTTTGTTCAGATCTGACGAATTGTGGATTTATGATCAGATTATCTATGAATATTATTTGAGTCTTCTCTGAACTCTTTTATGCATGATTAAGATAGCTTTGTATTTCTCTTCGATCTATTAATTTGGTCTGGCCAACTAGATTGATTTTTCTTGCAATGGGAGAGGTGCTTTGTGATGGGTTCAATCTTGTTGTGTCCTCACCCAGTCACAGAAGGTGTCGCGAGGCACGTATTGTATTGTTGCCATTAAGCATAAAAAGATGGGGGTTTTACCATATTGATTGGATATGTATATCCCTCTACATCATGTCATCTTGCTTAAGGCGTTACTCTGTTCTTTATGAACTTAATACTCTAGATGCATGCTGGATAGCGGTCGATGTGTGGAGTAATAGTAGGAGATGCAAGTAGGAGTCGGTCTACTTGTCACGGGTGTGATGCCTATATTCATGATCATTGCCTTAGATATCATCATAACTATGCGCTTTTCTATCAATTGCTCAACAATAATTTGTTTACCCACCATATGCTTTCTTCAAGAGAAAAGCCTCTAGTGAAACCTACGGCCCCTAGGTCTATTTTTATCATTATATTTTCAGATCTATAAAACCAAAAAACCCAAAATATCTTGCTGCAATTTATTTACTTTTATTTAATTTTGCACTTTTATTTATCTTTTATACCTATCTCTATCAGATCTCATCCTTGCAAGTAACCGTGAAGGGATTGACAACCACTTTATCGTGTTGGGTGCAAGTATTTGTTTTTTTGTGTAGGTGCATCTATTGGAGACTTGCGTGTACCTCCTACTGGATTGATACCTTGGTTTTTAACTGGGGAAATACTTATCTCTACTTTGCTGCATCACCCTTTCCTCTTCAAGGGAAAAACCAACGCAAGCTCAAGAAGTAGCATCCAACGCTGAATGTACTCCCTTAAGGTTTCATTCGGCTTCTGAACGCAGTGTTGTATCTTGGTCAACCTAGGAGGATGTTTGCATGTGCCTTCGAATGTTTTGATGAACACTCAAGCCAGATCCTCCCAGCAATCTACACAACCACCCGGTAATCTTCTAACCACCTCTCCGGTTTGGACTCACCAGTAAACTTGCTTATTCCTACTGCTAATTTGAAGTTAGGGGGAATCTCTGCAGCCCTAATGGCTCTGCTAAAACACCCGGGTACGGAGATGAATGCCCCGCTTCCACTTGGACGGTCTCTGTTCATGCTCTCCATGAGAGCCCTGCCTTTATCAACCAGATTCTGGGTGAGAACTGATCTCGCATTGAACCGTGGATCGCGGAGATCGACTGGTTCTCTCTGGAAACCACTACCACTGCGACAAGGAGGACTGGCCCTCCGGTCAGCACCATACGGATGTCTATCATCATACGGTCGGGGCACATATGAATCATCCCTCGAAGGGGGGTGTTGGTATACGATGACGGCCATCACGATGTCACTGAGGTGCAAACCGATCGCGACCCTAATCCAGGTACTGATCCTGGTGATGGCCTCGATCGTCTCACCGCGGAGGCGACTGTCTGTTCCTCCTTAGGGTTACTGGGTTGTCAGCCGACTAGACAGTGCCAGCCCTGACAGATCTGCTATCACTACAAAAAAAATACACTTTTGTGATGATACGTGTTTGTCACAGTAGGTCACATTTTCTGTCATGCATGTACATCCATGACAAATTTATGACAGAATCAAGATAGTCATACATGTGCTGTCGTAGAAGTGTTCCATGACATTACCAAAATTATCATCATGGAAGTGTTCACTTCCATGACGATAAATCGCGCGTCACAGAAGTGCTTTCATCAAGGGTGACCAACACGTGGCATCCACCGTAACAGAACGTCGTTAAGTTATCGGGTCTGGTTTTGGATCCGATAACCCGTTAACAGCCCGGACCAATGGGGATTTGCCATGTGTAAAATCATCATTGGCCAGAGGAAACACGTGTTGCCTCACCGTTGGGACAGATGTCATCCACTCATTGGACAGGAGGCGCCTATGATAGGTCGACACGCGGCACGGCCCAACAGTGCCCCATTCCGATGAAAAAGGCCAGCCCAGTAAAAAATAGCAGGCCGGCTCATATAAGGCCTACTTGTGTCAGGTCCATTTAAGCCCATGGCCCATATGAGATGTGCTAATTAGGCCCGTCAACGGCCTGTTAAAGATTTGACACCATTGCAGCCCATCGTCAGTTCGAGCCCATTAACAGCCCGCTATATATTTGGGCTCAATATCGGCCCGATGAGATTTCGGCCTGTTAACGGCACATTCAGTGGATGGGCCAATTTTCACGATGTACATCTTTCAGCCTTTTAGCGGCCCATTTAAGTGTTGGGCCAATTTCCGGCCCGGTGTGTCTTTCAGCCTAGTGATGGCCCATATATCTGTTGGGCCATTTGTAGTCGGACACGAGTTTTGGCCTTTTAGCGACCCATTTAAGTGTTGGGCCAATTCCCGGCATTGTGTGCCTTTCAGCTTGTTAACGGACCATAAATGAGTTGGGCCATTTGTAGTCGGACCTGAGTTTTGGCCTTTTAACGGCCCATGCCCTTCATGGTCCAATACCAGCCCGGTTTCTCTTTCGGCCTGCTAAAGGCCCACAACACAGTTGGGCCATTCACAATATGACCTGACTTTCGGCCTCTTAGCGGCCCATGCTCTTCATGATCCAGTACAAGCCCGCTGTCTCTTTCGGCCTGCTAAAGGCCCATAGTATAGTTGGGCCATATGTAGCCCGAACTTAGTAACGGCATGTTAACAGCCCGTGAAATCAATTGGGCCCACCTGTTGCCCGCTTCAATGTCAGCCTGTTAACGACCCGGGAGTTAAGAGGGCCGACCATTAACTTTCGGCCTGGTAATGGCCCATTAACTTAATGGGCCCACTAAAGTTCGTACATGTCTTCAGGCCAAATTAGATAATTTGAGCCCATTACGACGAGCAATTATGCACAGGACCAAAACTGATCAAGCAAAGGTACGGCATACAGGGAAAAATGTTGCACATACAGCATATATTACAGGAAATTACATCCACTGGGCAATCAAAGATTGATGCCAGTGCAAATAAATGAACAGAACCTAACGATCTACAATGTCACAATCTGCAACCTCAGCACGGATGACGCCCATAAGCATGTGGGCAAGTTCTTGCTGCTTTGCTACATTGTCTCTGAAAACATTGATCAGTTGTTGTGTTGCACGACTCTGCACCTCTGATTCCTCCACCATTTCCATCATTCCTTCATCCATTAATTGGTTCACAAACATACATTTTTGTTTTGCATTCGAGATAGAGGGTACTAAACAGATTCAGATGGCGATTTTGGCAGGTGATACATCTCCGTCGTATCTACTTTTCCAAACACTTTTGCCCTTGTTTTGGACTCTAACTTGCATGATTTGAATGGAACTAACCCGGACTGACGTTGTTTTCAGCAGAATTGCCATGGTGTTATTTATGTGCAGAAACAAAAGTTCTCAGAATGACCTGAAACTCCACGGAGCGTCTTTTTGGAAATAATAAAAAATACTGGCAAAAGATCAAGACCAGGGGGCCCACACCCTAGCCACGAGGGTGGGGGCGGCTGCCCCCTGGGCGCGCCCCCTACCTCGTGGGCCCCCTGGAGCTCCTCCGACCTCAACTCTAACTCTATATACTCACTTTCAGGGAGAAAAAAATCAGAGAGAAGGATTCATCGCGTTTTACGATACGGAGCCGCCGCCAAGCCCTAAAACGTCTCGGGAGGGCTGATCTGGAGTCCGTTCGGGGCTCCAGAGAGGGGAATACGTCGCCGTCGTCATCATCAACCATCCTCCATCACCAATTTCATGATGCTCACCGCCGTGCATGAGTAATTCCATCATAGGCTTGCTGGACGGTGCTGGGTTGGATGAGATTTATCATGTAATCGAGTTAGTTTTGTTAGGGTTTGATCCCTAGTATCCACTATGTTCTGAGATTGATGTTGCTATGACTTTGCTATGCTTAATGCTTGTCACTAGGGCCCGAGTGCCATGATTTCAGATCTGAACCTATTATGTTTTCATCAATATATGGGAGTTCTTGATCCTATCTTGCAAGTCTATAGTCACCTACTATGTGTTATGATCCGGCAACCCTGAAGTGACAATAATCGGGACCACTCCCGGTGATGACCGTAGTTTGAGGAGTTCATGTATTCACTATGTGTTAATGCTTTGGTCCGGTACTCTATTAAAAGGAGGCCTTAATATCCCTTAGTTTCCGCTAGGACCCCGCTGCCACGGGAGGGTAGGACAAAAGATGTCATGCAAGTTCTTTTCCATAAGCACGTATGACTATATTCGGAATACATGCCTACATTACATTGATGAATTGGAGCTAGTTTTGTGTCACCCTAGGTTATGACTGTTATATGATGAACCGCATCTGGCATAATTCTCTATCACCGATCCATTGCCTACGAGCTTTCCATATATTGTTCTTCGCTTATTTACTTTTCCGTTGCTATTGTTACAATCACTACAAAATACCGAAAACATTACTTTTGTTATCATTACCTTTTGCTACCGTTACCACTATTATCATATTACTTTGCTACTAAATACTTTGCTGCAGATATTAAGTTTCCAGGTGTGGTTGAATTGACAACTCAGCTGCTAATACTTGAGAATATTATTTGGCTCCCCTTGTATTGAATCAATAAATTTGGGTTGAATACTCTACCCTCGAAAACTGTTGCGATCCCCTATACTTGTGGGTTATCAAGACTATTTTGTGGTGCCGTTGCCGGGGCGCATAGCTCTATTCTTTGAGTCACTTGGGATTTATGTCTGCTTATCATTATGAAGAACTTGAAAGATCCCAGAACTAAGATTTATCCCTCAACTACGAGGGGCGGTAAGGAACTGCCATCTAGCTCTTCACTTGATTCACCTTCTGTTTTGAGAAACTTGCGACACCTAAACCTGCTTCTGCTATTGATTCTGATATGTCGCATGTTATTGATGATGCCAGTTCTGCTATGCATGATACTTATGATGAAACTACTTCTATGCTTGATACTACTATGCCACTTGGTGAATTTCTTGATGAACAACTTGCTAGGGCTAGAGAGAATGAAATTATTGAAACTGATAATATTGATGAAAGTGATGATGAAGACTCTCCCCCTAATAAATATGAATTGCCTGTTGTTCCTGAGGGTTATGTTATGGATGAAGAAGCTACTAGAGCTATTTTAGCTTGCAATGATAGATATGATCTAAAGAGGTTATTAGCTAAATGGAAGCAGCAATCCCTTAATGCTAGAATGAAACTTGGCCCTGCTTTTGCTACTTCACCTATCTCTGTTACTGATAAGGATTATGAATTCTTTGTTGATCCTGATATAATTACTTTGGTTGAATCTGATCCTTTTTGGCTATGAATCTGAAACTATTGTGGCACATCTTACTAAATTAAATGATATAGCTACCCTGTTCACTAATGATGAGAGAACTCGCTACTTTTATATCCTTAAAATATTTCCGTTCTTATTAAAGGGTGATGCTAAGATATGGTTTAATCCTCTTGATCCTGGTTGTGTGCGTAGTCCCCAGGATATGATTTATTACTTCTCTGCTAAATATTTCCCTGCTCATAAGAAACAAGCTGCTTTAAGGGATATATATAATTTTGTGCAAATTGAAGAAGAGAGTCTACCACAAGCTTGGGGGAGGCTTCTCCAATTACTTAATGCTTTGCCTGATCATCCTCTTAAGAAAAATGAAATACTTGATATCTTTATAATGGACTAACCGATGCTTCCAGAGATTACCTGGATAGTTGTGCTGGTTCTGTTTTCAGGGAAAGAACACCGGATGAAGCTGAAATTTTATTGAATAATATGTTGACTAATGAAAATAATTGGACACTTCCTGAGCCTATTCCTAAACCAACTCTGAAGAAGAGAGGCGTTCTATTTCTTAGTCCTGAAGATATGCAAGAGGTAAAGAAATCTATGAAAGAAAAGGGTATTAAAGCTGAAGAAGTTAAGAATTTACCTCCTATTGAAGAAATACATGGTCTTAATTTACCGCATGTTGAAGAAATATATGGTTTTAATCCATCACCTATTGAAGAAACACATGGTCTTGATAACCCGACACAGGTAGTAAAGGTAAATTCTCTCTATAGATATGATAAAGCTGAAATCCCATTTACTAAGTTTGCTAGCCCATGCTTAGATGAGTTTGATAACTTTATGGTTAAGCAAGAAGACTTCAATGCTTATTTTGGTAGAGAACTAAAACGCAGTGCTGATATGCTTGAACACTTGGGTGATTATATGGCTAATGTCAAAGGTGAACTAAAACTTATTAGTAAACATGCTTCTATGGTTACCACTCAAGTAGAACAAGTACTTAAAGCTAAAACTGATTTGCTCAATGAATTGAATAGTAAGAACAATGATTTTGCTGTTAGAGTGGCTACTAGAACTGCTAAAATGACTCAGGAACCTTTGTATCCTAAAGGACACCCTAAGAGAATTGAGCAAGATTCTTAGAGAAATAATATAGATGCACCTAGTCCTTCTAAATGGAAGAAAAAGAAGAATGATAAGACTTTGCATGCTTCTAGTGAACCTATTAGTAATACACCTGAGAATCCAAATGATATTTCTATTTCTGATGTTGAAACACAATCTGGTAATGAACCTGAAACTAGTGATAATGTTAATGATAATGTTCATGTTGATGCCCAACCTAGCAATGACAATGATATAGAAATTAAACCTGTTGTTGATCTTGATAACCCACAATCAAGGAATCAACGTTATGATAAGAGAGACTTTGTTGCTAGGAAACACGGTAAAGAAAGAGAGCCATGCATTCAAAAACCCATGCCTTTTCCTCCCAAACCATCCAAGAAAAAGGATGACGAGGATTTTGAGCGCATTGCTGAAATGATTAGACCTATCTTTTTGCGTATGCAATTAACTGATATGCTTAAAATGAATCCTTATGCTAAGTACATGAAAGAAATTGTTACTAATAAAAGAAAGATACTAGAAGCTGAAATTTCCACCATGCTTGCTAATTATACTTTTAAGGGTGGAATACCAAAGAAACTTGGAGATCCAGGAGTACCCACTATACTATGCTCCATTAAAAGAAACTATGTTAAAACTACTTTATGTGATCTTGGAGCCAGTGTTAGTGTTATGCCTCTCTCTTTATATCGTAGACTTGATTTGAATAAGTTGACACCTACTGAAATGTCTTTGCAAATGGCTGATAAATCAACTGCTATACCTGTCGGTATTTGTGAGGATGTGCCTGTTGTGGTTGCAAACGTTACTATTTTAACGGGCTTTGTTATTCTTGATATTCCCAAGGACGATAGTATGTCTATTATTCTTGGAAGACCCTTTTTGAATACTGCAGGGGCTGTTATTGATTGCAACAAAGGCAATGTCACTTTTCATGTTAATGGTAATGAGCATATGGTACACTTTCCGAGGAAACAACCTCAAGTCCACAGTATCAATTCTATTGGAAAAATTCCAGCAATTATTTTTGGAGGTTTTAAATTTCCTCTTCCTACTATCAAGAAGAAATATGATATTCTTAATGTTGGGGATGTGCATATCCCCGTTGAGGTAACCTAGTGTTATTCGAAATTTCTCCGGTTCCATGTTATTCAAAATGAGTTTGTTAACAAGACCTGATCAACCTTGTTAATGGATTCCTTTTGATGATCATGAGATGGATGAAGTTAGAAAACACAACTCTCTGTACCCTTCTTTTACATTCTGTTATTTATATTAAATAAAATAAAAATAGTATTTTCTGTCTGTTATCTGAATTATCTGTGCAATATAAAATACCCCAAAAATAAAAGTTCTCCAAATGCCCTGAAATTTGTATATGATTTTTTCTGGAATATTTGCGAATATTTGGCACTGAGAACATAGCAGGGCGCATCCACCTGGCCACGAGGGTGGAGGGCGCGCCCTACCCCCCTAGGCGCGCCCCCTGCCTCGTGGGCCCACGGTGGACCTCCTCCACTTATTCCTGCACCCACACACTCCCTTTTCCTCCCAGAAACACCATTATCCAGCTCAAACCCGAGTCCAAGCTCATTTTGCTGCCATTTTCGATCTCCTTGCTCAAAGCACCTCTCACAAACTGCTTGGGGGATTGCTCCTTGGTATGTGACTCCTCCATTGGTCCAATTAGTTTTTGTTCTAGTGCTTTATTCATTGCATTTTTTGCTGCTTAGGTGACCCTGTTCTTGAGCTTTCATGTCAAATTTATATGGTTCCAAGTAGTTCTAATGCATGATATAGGCTCTAGGCACTTGTAGGAGTAGTTGCTATCAATTTTGTTGAGTTTGGTTCACTTTTATTTTGAAGTTACTAAAAATTACAGAATTTTTTAGAAAGTAATGAAGAGATTTTTGAGGGGCTCATCGAGCCGAAGCTCGAAGGAAAAGCAAAATGAAGAAGCAAAGAAGCCCAAATATAATCTGCCTCGCACAGCGGAGGTTCGGCCGTGTGAATGGCCCTCCAATGATTTCTTGAGAGCAACCGGGATTTATGATTATTTTTATGAATTTGCTAAGAATGCAGGCCTCACCAACTTCCTCCACGACCAACGTGAACAATATCTCTTACTCACCAATACTTTTGTGCAAAACTTCTACTATTATCCCAGGGAATCACCTCCTTCAGTAGAGTTTCATTTATATGATGTGGTTAAGAAGATGTCACTAGATGAATTTTGCAGGGTTTGCAAAATACCTTTCGAGGGTATCATAGAGGAACCACATCGTAAAGATGTGGACGGGTTTATTGACACTATCACTATAGGGGAAACTAGGAAAGTTTCCGATGCAAGAATCACTAGCATACATTTTCCTATTTTACGCTACTTTGCAATATTTGCTAGCCATTGCTTAATTGGTCGCGGAAACTATGGAAACCTTAGTGTTCCTGATATTAGTGTTTTTTTCCATGGCTTATTCCGTGACGACTCTGTTAGTATGGGTGGTATTATTGCTAAATGGTTAAGTCTGAACCATACAAAGGGCCCCATCTTTGGTGGTATCTATGCTTCACACATTGCTGCATATTATAACATACCCATTAGGCACTATGAAAAAGAAGGAAAATTGTTGCCTACTGTTTATTTAGATTATAAGAGTATGGTAGCGCATGATTTTATTGTAAAGAATAGGGAAGGGGAGCTTAAATACAAATGGTTCTTTGATAAACGTCATCTGGAGACTATCACCTTGCCTGCTCCTTCCTTATTTGATTTATCTACAGGCCAGTACCTCGTCTCATTGGAGGATATTCACGCTTACCGGAACCCTACATCAGCCGCAGAGCCAGAGTCAGAACCACAAGTTGATCCTCCATGATAGTCTAATTACTAGTGGGATCCGGAGATGATTGCCAACCAGTGGCAATCAGAGTCTTCTTCTTTGCAGTACGACCCCAACTATTACTATGGATATCCGCCAGGCCAACCGTGGCCATAGACCAACTTAGGCTAAAAGCCTAAGCTTGGGGGAGTACGTATTTCTCACTGACATTACATTTATGTTCACACACTCATTTCTAGATGTCGGTGCTCATACTTTTTCATTGTAATATCCATGCTAGTTTATTTTACTTTTTATGCTTTCTTCTTGTGTTCTTCATAAAGATTAATAAAAAATTAGTTGTAGCTTTTAGCTAGTTTTAATTTCCATGCTTGTAGTAGTAATTAAAAATAAAACCCAAAAAGATTTCATGTTCTTCTTTTGCTTATTGGGAGCTTTCCCGTGTAAATAGTTTTATTTCCTTTCCTTTCTTTGGGGGTCGATAGGAGAAGACCATAATTAAATTGTTGAAGTGGCTCTTATATGCATTATTGTTGATCTGAAAAAAGAGCCCATATTGCCTTGTCTTTTCCTGTTTATTGAATGCTTGCAGATTCCAGCTTAGTCCAATGCATGCGCACTATTATTATTATCCACATCGTTCGGTCGTGCAAGTGAAAGGCAATTATGGTGATATATGATGGACTGACTGAGATGAGAAAAGTTGGTATGAACTCGACCTTTGTTGTTTTTGTAAATATGATTAGTTCATCGTTCCTAATTCATCCTATTATGAATAAACATGTTTGCAATGACAACTAGAGATCATAGTTTCTTATGCCACGCTTAATTAGCTAGGAGCTTA
This sequence comes from Triticum dicoccoides, assembly GCF_002162155.2. NCBI lineage: Eukaryota > Viridiplantae > Streptophyta > Magnoliopsida > Poales > Poaceae > Triticum > Triticum dicoccoides. The sequence goes on along the minus strand of NC_041382.1, from coordinate 405,506,601 downwards.
TAATGGTTTACCTTGCGTGCCAACATGCTATTAAAATGGTTGTGATGTGGTATGATAGGGTGGTATCCTCTTTTGAATGATTTGAGTGGCTTGACTTGGCACATGTTCACAAATGTAGTTGAAACAAAATCAACATAACCTCTACAATATTTATGTTCATGGTGCATTATATCCTACTCATGCTTGCATTCGGTGTTGATTAATTTTAATGCATGTTCATGACTGTTGTCGCTCTCTAGCTGGTCACTTCCCAGTCTTTTTCTAGCCTTCACCTATACTAAGCGGGAATACTGCTTGTGCATCCAACTCCATAAACCCCAAAGTTATTCCATATGAGTCCACCATACCTACCTATATACGGTATCTACCTGCCGTTCCAAGTAAATTTGATGTGCCAAACTCTAAACCTTCAAATAAACATTCTGTTTTGTATGCTCGAATAGCTCATGTATCAACTAGGGTTGTCCGTATCTTCCATGTTAGGCGGGTTATTCTCAAGAGGAGTGGACTCCGCTCCTCACTCACGAGAAAATGGCTGGTCACCGGGATGCCCAGTCCCATGCTTTATGCAAATCAAATCAAAATAATTGCAAACAAAACTCCCCCTTGGACTCTTGTTAGTTGGAGGCACTCGTTGTTTCGAGCAAGCCATGGATTGATGCTTGTTGGTGGAGGTGGAGTATAAACGTTACCATTCTGTTTGGGAACCGCCTATAATGTGTGTAGCATGGAAGATATCGCCATCTCTTGGTTGTTATGTTGACAACGAAAGTATACCGCTCAAAATATTATTCACCTCTATTTCAAAACCGAGCTCTGGCGCCTCTACAAATCCCCACTACCCTCTGCGAAGGGCCTATCTATTTACTTTCATGTTGAGTCATCACCCTCTTATTAAAAAGCACCAGTTGGAGAGCACCACTATCATTTGCATTCATTACTATTAATTTACATTGAGTATGACTTGACTGGATCTCTTTTACCATGAATTACAATGTCTAGTCAGTCCTTGATCTTTAAAGGTGCTCTGCATTTATGTTTTGCGGTCTCAGAAAGGGCTTGCAAGATACCATCTTGTTATATCATATTATGATTGTTTTGAGAAAGTGTTGTCATCCGAGATTTATTATTATTGCTCGCTAGTTGATTATGCCATTGATATGAGTAAACATGAGACCTAAGCGTTATTGTGAATATGGTTAGTCTATAATCTTTGCTGAAAACTTGAATGTTGGCTTTACATATTTACAACAACAAGAGCAAACAGAGTTTGTAAAAGTTTTTCTTTAGCACTTTCAGTTTATCAACTGAATTGCTTGAGGACAAGCAAAGGTTTAAGCTTGGGGGAGTTGATACGTCTCCGTCGTATCTACTTTTCCAAACACTTTTGCCCTTGTTTTGGACTCTAACTTGCATGATTTGAATGGAACTAACCCGGACTGACGCTGTTTTCAGCAGAATTGTCATGGTGTTATTTATGTGCAGAAACAAAAGTTCTCGGAATGACCTGAAACTCCACGGAGCATCTTTTTGGAAATAATAAAAAAATACTGGCAAAAGATCAAGACCAGGGGGGCCACACCCTAGCCACGAGGGTGGGGGCACGCCTGCCCCCCTAGGCGTGCCCCCCTACCTTGTGGGCCCCCTGGAGCTCCTCCAACCTCAACTCCAACTCTATATATTCACTTTCGGGAGAAAAAATCAGACAGAAGGATTCATCACGTTTTACGATACGGAGCCCACACAAAGCCCTAAAACCTCTCGGGAGGGCTGATCTGGAGTCCGTTCGAGGCTCCGGAGAGGGGAATTCGTCGTCTAAGTCATCAGCAACCATCCTCCATCACCAATTTCATGATGCTCGCCGCCTTGCGTGAGTAATTCCATCGTAGGCTTGCTGGACGATGATGGTTTGGATGAGATTTATCATGTAATCAAGTTAGTTTTGTTAGGGTTTGATCCGTAGTATCCACTATGTTCTGAGATTGATGTTTCTATGACTTCGCTATGCTTAATGCTTGTCACTAGGGCCCGAGTGCCATGATTTCAGATCTGAACCTATTATGTTTTCATCAATATATGAGAGTTATTGATCCTATCTGGCAAGTCTATAGTCACCTACTATGTGTTATGATCCGGCAACCCCGAAGTGACAATAATCGGGACCACTCCCGGTGATGACAGTAGTTTGAGGAGTTCATGTATTCACTATGTGTTAATGCTTTGGTTCCGTACTCTATTAAAAGGAGGCCTTAATATCCCTTAGTTTCCGCTAGGACCCCGCTGCCACGAGAGGATAGGACAAAAGATGTCATGCAAGTTCTTTTCCATAAGCTTGTATGACTATATTTGGAATACATGCCTACATTACATTGATGAATTGGAGCTAGTTCTGTGTCACCCTAGGTTATGACTGTTGCATGATGAACCACATCCGGCATAATTCTCTATCACCGATCCATTGCCTACGAGATTCACATAAATTGTTCTTCGCTTATTTACTTTTTCGTTGCTATTGTTACAATCACTACAAAATACCAAAAACATTACTTTTGTTATCATTACCTTTTGCTACCGTTACCACTATTATCATATTACTTTGCTACTAAATACTTTGCTACAGTTATTAAGTTTCCAGGTGTGGTTGAATTGACAAATCAGCTGCTAATACTTGAGAATATTCTTTGGCTCCCCTTGTATCGGATCAATAAATTTGGGTTGAATACTCTACCCTCGAAAACTGTTGCGATCCCCTATACTTGTGGGTTATTAGCAGGCTTGTATTATTGATAGTGGAGAGTGTCTCAACCACTGCATCATAACATAAATTAGGAGGGGAACCAAACAGATTAATCATGAGTTATTGGCATATTTCGTGGCCTAGATTTATTGGAAAGAAACAATGGGGTTGCCTTGCTGTTTTCAGAGTTTGTCTTCTTATCTTCAGCAGCCTGCATCAAATTAAGACACTAGCATTTCTATCATTGGCCAAGTCAGATAATAGGAAAGCAACATTGGCACAACGAACATTTGGGCAACTAGCCAACACCAAATTAACACAATATGGCACAAGTATCATCAGCCAGGTAAGGTAATACGAAAGCAACATTGACACAATGAATGAATGGGAAACCAGAGCAGCACTACAATTCAGTAATGTGCATGATATGAGATAGTACATGTTGGGGAACGTAGCAGAAATTCAAAAAATTTCCTACGAAACACCAAGATCTATCTATGAAGAGACCAGCAACGAGTAGAAAGAGAGGAGAGTTTGCATCTACATACCCTTGTAGATCGCTAAGCGGAAGCGTTCAAGTGAACGGGGTTGATGGAGTCGTACTCGTCGTGATTCAGATCACCGATGATCAAGTGCCGAACGGACGGCACCTCCGCGTTCAACACACGTACAGCCCGGTGACGTCTCCCACGCCTTGATCCAGCAAGGAGAGAGGGAGAGGTTGAGGAAGACTCCATCCAGCAGCAGCACAACGGCGTGGTGGTGATGGAGGAGCGTGGCAATCCTGCAGGGCTTCGCCAAGCACCTACGGGAGAGGAGGAGGTGTCACGGGAGGGAGGGAGGCGCGAAGGGCTCAGGTATGGATGCCCTCCCTCCCCTCCACTATATATAGGGGCAGGGGAGAGGGGGGAGGCGCAGCCTTGCCCCCTACTCCAAGCAAGGGGTGCGGCTAAGGAGGGGGGAGGAGTCCATCCTCCCCAAGGCACCTCGGAGGTGCCTTCCCCCTTTAGGACTCTCCCCTTTTTCCTTTATCTTGGCGCATGGGCCTCTAGGGGCTGGTGCCCTTGGCCCATGTAGGCCAAGGCGCACCCCCTACAGCCCATGTGGCCCCCCGGGGCAGGTGGCCCCACCCGGTGGGCCCCCGGGACCCTTCCGGTGGTCCCGGTACAATACCGATGACCCCGAAACTTGTCCCGATGGCCGAAACAGGACTTCCTATATATAAATCTTTATCTCCGGACCATTCCGGAACTCCTCGTGACGTCCGGGATCTCATCCGGGACTCCGAACAACATTCGGTAACCACATACAAGCTTCCTTTATAACCCTAGCGTCATCGAACCTTAAGTGTGTAGACCCTACGGGTTCGGGAGACATGCAGACATGACCGAGACGTTCTCCGGTCAATAACCAACAGCGGGATCTGGATACCCATGTTGGCTCCCACATGTTCCACGATGATCTCATCGGATGAACCACGATGTCAAGGACTCAATCGATCCCGTATCCAATTCCCTTTGTCTAGCGGTATTTTACTTGCCCGAGATTCGATCGTCGGTATACCGATACCTTGTTCAATCTCGTTACCGGCAAGTCACTTTACTCGTTCCGTAACACATCATCCCGTGATCAACTCCTTGGTCACATTGCGCATATGATGATGTCCTACCGAGTGGGCCCAGAGATACCTCTCCGTTTACACGGAGTGACAAATCCCAGTCTCGATCCGCATAAAACAATAGATACTTTCGGAGATACCTGTAGTGCACCTTTATAGTCACCCAGTTACGTTGTGACGTTTGATACACCCAAAGCACTCCTAGGGTATCCAGGAGTTACACGATCTCATGGTCAAAGGAAGAGATACTTGACATTGGCAAAGCTCTAGCAAACGAACTACACGATCTTTGTGCTATGCTTAGGATTGGGTCTTGTCCATCACATCATTCTCCTAATGATGTGATCCCGTCATCAACGACATCCAATGTCCATAGCCAGGAAACCATGACTATCTGTTGATCACAACGAGCTAGTCAACTAGAGGCTCACTAGGGACATATTGTGGTCTATGTATTCACACGTGTATTACGATTTCCGGATAATACAGTTATAGCATGAATAAAAGACAATTATCATGAACAAGGAAATATAATAATAATACTTTTATTATTGCCTCTAGGGCATATTTCCAACAGTCTCCCACTTGCACTAGAGTCAATAATCTAGTTCACATCGTCATGTGATTAACACTCACAGGTCACATCGCCATGTGACTAATACCCAAGAGTTTACTAGAGTCAGTAGTCTAGTTCACATCACTATGTGATTAACACTCAATGAGTTTTATGTTTGATCATGTTGCTTGTGAGAGAGGTTTTAGTCAACGGGTCTGAACCTTTCAGATCCGTGTGTGCTTTACAAATCTCTATGTCATCTCCTAGATGCAGCTACCACGCTCTATTTGGAGCTATTCCAAATAACTGTTCTACTTGGAGCTATTCTAAATTATAGCTCCATTATATGTATCCGGTTTCTCTACTCAGAGCTATCCGGATAGGTGTCAAGCTTGCATCGTCGTAACCTTTACGATGAACTCTTTTACCACCTCCATAATCGAGAAAATTCCTTAGTCCACTAGTTACTAAGGATAACTTTGACCGCTGTCCTGTGAGCCATTCTTGGATCACTCTTGTACCCCTTGACTGACTCATGGCAAGGCACACTTCAGGTGCGGTACACAGCATAGCATACTGAAGAGCCTACGTCTTAAGCATAGGGGACGACCTTCGTCCTTTCTCTCTATTCTACCGTGGTCGAGCTTTAAGTCTTAACTTCGTACCTTACAACTCATGCAAGAACTTCTTCTTTGACTGGTCCATCTTGAACACCTTCAAGATCATGTCAAGGTATGTGCTCATTTGAAAGTATTATTAAGCATTTTGATCTATCCTTATAGATCTTGATGCTCAATGTTCAAGTAGCTTAATCCAGGCTTTCTATTGAAAAACACCTTTCAAATAACCCTATATGCTTTCTAGAAATTCTACATCATTTCTGATCAACATATACTCATCAGAAATTCTATAGTGCTCCCACTCACTTCTTTGGAAATACAAGTTTCTCATAAACTTTGTACAAACCCAAAATTTTTTGATCATCATCAAAGCATACATTCCAACTCCGAGATGCTCACTCCAATCCTTAGAAGGATTGCTGGAGCTTTGTATACTTATTAGCATCTTTCGGGATTGACAAAACCTTCCGGTTGTATCACATACAACCTTTCCTCATTAAAATCGTCGAGGAAACAATGTTTTGACATCCTATCTGCAAGATTTCATAAATAATGCAGTAATCGCTAATATAATTCCAATAGACTCTTAGCATCGCTACGAGTGAGAAAATCTCATCGTAGTCAACTCCTTGAACTTGTCGGAAAACATCTTAACGACAAGTCGAGCTTTCTTAATGGTGACATTTACCATCATTGTCCGTCTTCCTTTTGAAATCCATCTGTACTCATTAGCCTTACGACCAACGAGCCGTTCTGCCAAAGTCTACACTTTGTTTTCATACATGGATCCTCTCTCGGATTTTATGGCCTCAAGCCATTTATCGGAATCCGGGCCCACCATCGCTTCTTCATAGCTCGTAGGTTCATTGTTGTCTAGCAACATGACCTTCAAGACAGGATTACGTACCACTCTGAAGTAGTACGCATCCTTGTCATCCTACGAGGTTTGGGAGTGACTTGATCCGAAGTTTCATGATCAATATCATAAGCTTCCACTTCAATTGGTGTAGGTGCCACAGGAACAATTCCCTGTGCCCTGTCACACACTAGTTGAAGAGACGGTTCAATAACCTCATCAAGTCTCCACCATCCTCCCACTCAATTCTTTCGAGAGAAACTTTTCCTCGAGAAAGGACCCGATTCTAGAAACAATCCATATTGCTTTCGGATCTGAATTAGGAGGTATACCCAACTGTTTTGGGTTTCCTATGAAGATGCATTTTATCCGCTTTGGGTTCGAGCTTATCAACCTGAAACTTTTCCATATAAGCGTCGCAGCCCCAAACTTTTAAGAAACGACAACTTAGGTTTCTCTAAACCATAATTCATACGGTGTCATCTCATCGGAATTACGTGGTGCCCTATTTAAAGTGAATGTGGTTGTCTCTAATGCCTAACCCAGGAACGATAGTGGTAATTCGATCATGGTACGCACCATATCCAATAGGGTGCAACTATGATGTTCGGACACACCATCACATTATGGTGTTCCAGGCGGTATTAATTGCGAAACAATTTCCACAATGTCTTAATTGTGTGCCAAAACTCGTAACTCAGATATTCATCTCTATGATCATATCATAGACATTTTATCCTCTTGTCACAATGATCTGCTACTTCACTCTGAAATTACTTGAACCATTCAATAATTCAGACTTGTGTTTCATCAAGTAAATATACTCAACATTTACTCGAATCATCTGTGAAGTAAGAACATAATGATATTCACTGCATGCCTCAGCACTCATTCGACTGCACACATCAAAATGTGTTACTTCCAACAAGTTGCTATCTTGTTCCATCTTACTGAAAATGAGGCTTTTCAGTCATCTTGCCCGTGTGGTATGATTTGCATATCTCAAGTGATTCAAAATCAAGTGAGTCCGAACGATCCATTTGCATGGAGTTTCTTCATGCATATACACCAATAGACATGGTTCGCATGTCTCAAATTTTTCAAAAACGAGTGAGTCCAAAGATCCATCAACATGGAGCTTCTTCATGCGTTTTATACCATTATGACTTACATGGCAGTGCCACAAGTAAGTGGTACTATCATTACTATCTTATATCTTTTGGCATGAAAATGTGTATCACTACGATCGAGATTCAATAAACCATTCCTATAGGTGCAAGAGCACTTATTCAGGTTTAATACTAATCTTGATGGTAGAGGGAGCGTGCGATGCTTGATTATATCAAACTTGGAAACACTTCCAACACATATCGTCAGCTCTCCTTTAGCTAGTCTCCGTTTATTCCGTAGCCTTTTATTTCGAGTTACTAACACTTAGCAACCGAACCGGTATCTTATACCCTGGTGCTACTAGGAGTACTAGTAAAGTACACATTAACATAATGTATATCCAATATACTTCTATCGACCTTGCCAGCCTTCTCATCTACCAAGTATCTAGGGTAATTCTGCTCTAGTGACTGTTCCCCTTATTACAGAAGCACTTAGTCTCGGGTTTGGGTTCAACCTTGGGTTTCTTCACTGGAGCAGCAGCTGATTTGCCGTTTCATGAAGTATCCCTTCTTGCCCTTGCCCTTCTTGAAACTAGTGGTTTCACCAACCATCAACAATTGATGCTCCTTCTTGATTTCTACTTTCGCGGTGTCAAACATCGTGAATACCTCAAGGATCATCTTATTTATCCCTGATATGTTATAGTTCATCACGAAGCTCTAGCAGCTCGGTGGCAATGACTTTGGAGAAACATCATTATCTCATCTGGAAGATCAACTCCCACTTGATTCAAGTGATTGTTGCACTCAGACAATCTGAGCACAAGCTCAACAATTGAGCTTCTCTCCTTAGTTTGCAGGCTAAGAAAATCGTCGGAGGTCTCATACCTCTTGACGTGGGCACGAGCCTGAAATCCCAATTTCAGCCCTCGAAACATCTCATATGTTCCGCGACGTTTCGAAAACGTCTTTGGTGCCTCTACTTAAACCATTTAATTGAACTATCACGTAGTTATCAAAACGTGTATGTTCGATGTTCGAAACATCCACAAACGACGTTTGGGGTTCAGCACACTGAGTAGTGCATTAAGGACATAAGCTTTCCACTGATCGCATAATTGCTACTTTCAACTTTCAACTATATTTTCTCTAGGAACATATCTAAACAGTGGAACTAAAGCGCGAGCTTACGACATAATTTGCAAAAGGTCTTTTGACTATGTTCAGGATAATTAAGTTCATCTTATGAACTCCCACTTAGATAGACATCCCTCTGGTCATCTAAGTGATCACATGATCCGAGTCAACTAGGCCGTGTCCGATCATCACGTGAGACGGACTAGTTATCATCGGTGAACATCTTCATGTTGATCGTATCTACTATACGACTCATGCTCGACCTTTCGGTCTCCGTGTTCCGAGGCCATGTCTGCACATGCTAGGCTCGTCAAGTTAACCCTAAGTGTTTTCGCTGTGTAAAACTGTCTTACACCCGTTGTATGTGAACGTAAGAATCCATCACACCCGATCATCACGTGGTGCTTAGAAGCGACGAACTGTAGCAACGGTGCACAGTTAGGGGAGAACACTTCTTGAGATTGTTGTAAGGGATCATCTTATTTACTACCGTCGTCCTAAGTAAACAAGATGCATAAACATAATAAACATCACATGCAATTATATAGTTGTGACATGATATGGCCAATATCATATAGCTCCATTGATCTCCATCTTCGGGGCTCCATGATCATCTTGTCACCGGCATGACACCATGATCTCCATCATCATGATCTCAATCATCGTGTCTTCATGAAGTTGTCACGCCAACGACTACTTCTACTTCTATGACTAACGCGTTTAGCAATAAAGTAAAGTAGTTTACATGGCGTTCTTCAATGACACGCAGGTCATACAAAAATAAAGACAACTCCTATGGCTCCTGCCGGTTGTCATACTCATCGACATGCAAGTCGTGAATCCTATTACAAGAACATGATCAATCTCATACATCACATATCATTCATCACATTCTTCTTGGCCATATCACATCACATAGCATACCCTGCAAAAACAAGTTAGACGTCCTCTAATTGTTGTTGCATGTTTTACGTGGCTGCTATGGGTTTCTAGCAAGAACGTTTCTTACCTACGCAAAACCACAACGTGATATGCCAATTGCTATTTACCCTTCATAAGGACCCTTTTCATCGAATCCGTTCCGACTAAAGTGGGAGAGACTGGCACCCGCTAGCCACCTTATGCACCAAGTGCATGTCAATCGGTGGAACCTGTCTCACGTAAGAGTACGTGTAAGGTCGGTCCGGGCCGCTTCATCCCACAATACCGTCGAAACAAGATTGGACTAGTAACGGTAAGCATATTGAACAACATCAACGCCCACAACTACTTTGTGTTCTACTCGTGCAAAGAATCTACGCAATAGACCTAGCTCATGATGCCACTGTTGGGGAACGTAGCAGAAATTCAAAAAAATTCCTACGAAACACCAAGATCTATCTATGAAGAGACCAGCAACGAGTAGAAAGAGAGGAGAGTTTGCATCTACATACCCTTGTAGATCGCTAAGCGGAAGCGTTCAAGTGAACGGGGTTGATGGAGTCGTACTCGTCGTGATTCAGATCACCGATGATCAAGTGCCAAACGGACGGCACCTCCGCGTTCAACACACGTACAGCCCGGTGACGTCTCCCACGCCTTGATCCAGCAAGGAGAGAGGGAGAGGTTGAGGAAGACTCCATCCAGCAGCAGCACAACGGCGTGGTGGTGATGGAGGAGCGTGGCAATCCTGCAGGGCTTCGCCAAGCACCTACGGGAGAGGAGGAGGTGTCACGGGAGGGAGGGAGGCGCCAAGGGCTCAGGTATGGATGCCCTCCCTCCCCTCCACTATATATAGGGGCAGGGGAGAGGGGGGAGGCGCAGCCTTGCCCCCTACTCCAAGCAAGGGGTGCGGCTAAGGAGGGGGGAGGAGTCCATCCTCCCCAAGGCACCTCGGAGGTGCCTTCCCCCTTTAGGACTCTCCCCTTTTTCCTTTATCTTGGCGCATGGGCCTCTAGGGGCTGGTGCCCTTGGCCCATGTAGGCCAAGGCGCACCCCCTACAGCCCATGTGGCCCCCCCGGGGCAGGTGGCCCCACCCGGTGGGCCCCCGGGACCCTTCCGGTGGTCCCGGTACAATACCGATGACCCCGAAACTTGTCCCGATGGCCGAAACAGGACTTCCTATATATAAATCTTTATCTCCGGACCATTCCGGAACTCCTCGTGACGTCCGGGATCTCATCCGGGACTCCGAACAACATTCGGTAACCACATACAAACTTCCTTTATAACCCTAGCGTCACCGAACCTTAAGTGTGTAGACCCTACGGGTTCGGGAGACATGCAGACATGACCGAGACGTTCTCCGGTCAATAACCAACAGCGGGATCTGGATACCCATGATGGCTCCCACATGTTCCATGATGATCTCATCGGATGAACCACGATGTCAAGGACTTAATCAATCCCGTATTCAATTCCCTTTGTCTAGCGGTATTTTACTTGCCCGAGATTCGATCGTCGGTATCCAATACCTTGTTCAATCTCGTCACCGGCAAGTCACTTTACTCGTTCCGTAACACATCATCCCGTGATCAACTCCTTGGTCACATTGCGCATATGATGATGTCCTACCGAGTGGGCCCAGAGATACCTCTCCGTTTACACGGAGTGACAAATCCCAGTCTTGATCCGCATAAAACAATAGATACTTTCGGAGATACCTGTAGTGCACCTTTATAGTCACCCAGTTACGTTGTGACGTTTGATACACCCAAGGCACTCCTACGGTATCCAGGAGTTACACGATCTCATGGTCAAAAGGAAGAGATACTTGACATTGGCAAAGCTCTAGCAAACGAACTACACGATCTTTGTGCTAGTCTTAGGATTGGGTCTTGTCCATCACATCATTCTCCTAATGATGTGATCCCGTTATCAACGACATCCAATGTCCATAGCCAGGAAACCATGACTATCTGTTGATCACAACGAGCTAGTCAACTAGAGGCTCACTAGGGACATATTGTGGTCTATGTATTCACACGTGTATTACGATTTCCGGATAATACAGTTATAGCATGAATAAAAGACAATTATCATGAACAAGGAAATATAATAATAATACTTTTATTATTGCCTCTAGGGCATATTTCCAACAGTACACTCATGCAGCCCAGTATGCAAAACTACCAGGTAGTTTCCTTTACCAAAAGTAACATTGGCGCCTTTAACATTTTGCTACAACTAATTTTAGATCAGACAAAGGTTGGATTCACGCCGATTAACAAAATACATGCTGATGTAAAAATATAGTGATATACATCAGGTACTTACATCAGCATTGGAGCACAGAGAATTCCCACAAGATATTTTCCTCGAATACAATCCCAATGAAGGAAATCTTCTATCATTTAACCTTATTTTCTAAAAGAGAGATGGGTAAGAAACATGTAGAAAATATGATCATAATGCTATAAAATTTCATGATGCGAGGATACGCACACGCTTCTTAGAATGGAGTTGACATTCTTTTGCTGGACTGGAGTGGACTAGTTCTTTGGCCACTGGAATCTGCTTATTATCAGTGGGAGTTGGGTTTCTCTGTGCTGGAGAAGTATATATGAAATATGGAGTTTGTTTATTATCTCCTGGCGTTTGGATCTTTTGTAGAGACCTGGTTTGTAACCCTTCAGATTCTAACATAGCCGTCTTCCCCTTGCATGCCTTATATAGAAGAATGGTGCTTCAATTATAAAACATGCTACAACAGAGATGGAATAGGTGCTGAAGAATAGAAAGGCATGACATATTGACATGTATTCCCTGCATCCGGAAATAAATGGATGGGTCTAGGCGTATTTCAATTCTAGATACATCTAGTTTTATCCATTTCTGCGACATGTAATCCAGACGAAGGGAGTATGATGTAAGAGCTAGGGATATGACAGGACAACACAGTAAAAAAACACTGAAAACCCACTGCAGAACCAAAGTAATCAAACCCTTGATATGAGATAGTACACTCATGCAGCTCAGGATGCAAAACTACCAGGCAGTTTTCCTTACAAAAATCAACATTGTGGCCTTTAATCATACATTTTGCTACAACTAAATTTAGATCATATAAAGGTTGGATTCATGCCGATTAATAAAATACATGTTGATGTAAAAATATAGTGATATACAACAGGTACTTACATCTGCATTGGAGTACAAAGAATTCCTGCAAGAATCTTTCCTCACAGACGATACCAGTGCAGAAATTCTTCTATCTGTTAAGCTTATTTTCTAAAAGAGAGATGGGTAAGAAACATGTAGAAAATATGATCAGCATGCTATAAAATTTCATGATGCAAGGATACGCACACGCTTCTTAGAATGGAGTTGACATATTTTTTGCTAGACTGGAGCGGACTAGTTCTTTGGCCACTGGAATCTGCTTATTATCAGTAGGAGTTGGGTTTCACTGTGCTGGAGCAGTATCTACAAAAGCCGGAGTTGGTTTATTATCTCCTGGCATTTGGATCTTTTGCAAAGACTTGGTTTGTAACCCTTCAGATTCTAACATAGTCGTCTTCCCCTTGCATGCCTTGTATAGAAGAATGGTGCTTCAATTATAAAACATGCTACAGCAGAGAGATGGAATAGGCACTGAAGAATAGAAAGGCATGACATATTGACATGTATTCCCTCCATCCGAAAAAATGGATGGGTCTAGGCATATTTCATTTCTAGATACATTTTTATCCATTTCAGCAACATGTAATCCGGATGGAGGGAGTATGGTGTAAGAGCTAGGGATACGACAGGACAACACAGTAAAAAAAACACTAGTTGAATGTAAAAATGTATGCTAGCGGAATACGTACAGAAAGAACTAAGGCAACATACACATGTATGATTGTGAAACTAAGATGGGATTGCAACAGAGCACTAGAACAGCACTTCAATGTAAAAAAACATGGTATGGTAGACAGATGAAGTACATGCTGATGAATAACAATGCATAAGATATTCAGAAGCATGATGTCCAAATTAAGCAGATGGCATTGCGATAGAGTAGAATGACAGTACTTGAATTTGAAAACATGTTATCATGAATGGAATAGGTATTGAAAAACAGGAAGGCATGGCATATTTACATGCATGATCAGCATGCTAAGCACATGGCATTGCAACAGAGTAGATACACTCCAGGACATTATATGCATGTTGTACCCATATCACAGGCCAAGTTAGAGCAAGGACCTTATGGGGTGAAGAGGATTCAACATCTTTCTACAAGTCTTCTAAAGAACTGCCTTTACATGTTCCATCATATTGGGTATCATTGACATCAAGTTTATTGGCCTTTACATTGCTCCATGAGGTTCTTGTGGATATATCAGTGTGTGAAATTATATCTGACATGCATGGAAGACAACTAGTAGTTAGATTTATGTAATGAGTTCCTGTAGTAGACGACATAAATAGTAGGACTGGGGTTAACTAGAAGCAACAGGTCTCAAAAACTAAAGGGAGAACACAGATGAAAGCTACAGAATATGTATCGTTTGTACTCGAGATTAACTAGATGGCACACAAAAGTATTAAAGAACAACATAGATAATACTAGAAGTGGTATAATACTATAATCACCAGCCTGTGGGATAGCATTGGCTGATGGATGATAACTATGGAACAGTGTTACCTAAAGAACAAGTATCTTAGCTGAACTATGGAACATCGTTAACTCCTGAACAAGACCCGTAAGAGATCAGCATGAATATAGAGTGAAATGTGATAACCTATTTTCCATGCTTAGATGAATAACAAAGCCATAAATGTTGCATACAAATAAGATGAGGGTACAACCTATCTGGCCGCCATCCATAGGAGTGAGCATCATGTGCTGACTTGTCGATGGCCCTGCAGTTGTTGTGGCTGTCCATGTCGGGCACGCGCATTCGATGCAGGGAGCTGTTGAGTGGGGACTATAGCTCCCTTCTGGTGTATGCTTCCCTTGTTGGAGCAGCTGTGGTGAGTCGGAAGATGGTGTGGATGAAGATGCACATAACGGATAATGTTAAGAATGACACATCACTTTGATCTGAAGAAATACACTAAGAGATCAACAGCAAGGTACGAGAGTGATCACACGTGTGTTGACTGAGACTAAATTGGGGTCACACGATTTTATTTTATTTTTGTATTGTCTGATCTATGTCGGATGGCTTGATGGCCGTCTTGTGCCTCCCGGCTGACACTATTAGGAATCTTCCCCAAAGAGCTAGCGACCAATGGCAGAGCAGCTTGCCTCCGCCGTCCGTGGCCCCGGTCAAAACCCCGCTCCCCACCCCACCACACTGCCGTGGTTGTGCCACCCCGGGCCAATCAACAAAGACTCCTCATAAACCAGATCCGGCGGCCGCAGTACCTTGAACCCACACAACTCTAAGATAGCCATCTAAGCGCTGCTTCCGCAGCAAACTTGCGGCCCCGCACCCTTATGTTAGACACCAGCCAACCGGCAGCCTAGGAGCTCCGCCGCCTCGAGGGGTGCTGCTTCCCATTGGGAATCGATTGGCCCAGAATAAAAATTCAGACAACTGACGCCTAAATAAAGTGATTTGAGATGAGGGTGTGACCTATCTGGCGGCATGGTGAAGTAGGACGGTCTAGCTGCTGAGTCGGTGAGGCCGGCGCGGTTGCGGTGGCCACTGGCGGCAGGGAAACAGCGATGTCGCGACGGTCGATGGCTACGGGGAAGCAGCGCCGGGAGTCTGGACGGATCCGAAGTTTGAGCCGCTCCGACGCTGTGAATAACAGCGGGGGTGAATCGGCTCCAGTACGGTTCAAGCGGTCGTCATCGAGGTAGCTCCAGCAGCATAGAGTAAGAGGCACACGGCCCAGTGCACGATGGCAAATGGACAGCGTCTCCGGCATTAGGGAGGAGGGCGGCTGTGAAATTGGTGCGGTGGGGGCGCCATGGAGGAGGGGCTGAGGTTTCGCGGCTCGGGAGAAGGGAGCTTCCGGGGACAAGGTGAATTGGCGCCCACGAGGTATGAATGGGGGAGATTGGGAGGGGAGTGGAACCATGTTTTACGGACGCATTTGTCTGAAATGTGAGGGGGAGTTACAGTTCTACCCCTGCCTTTAGGCTTCTCGGCTTGGGTCTATGTATTGAGGGTCGGGGATAGTAGAGTAACTTTGCTTCTCCCCAAATAGTGGGCGGGAGCGATTTCGGGCGAGGAGGGCGTGTTTTGAAATATAGTGTGCGTGAGCGGTTTCAGGCGAGGAGAGCGTGTTTTTAAATAGTGGGCGCGAGCTATTTCGGGCGAGGAGAGCGTGTTTTGACGACCATGGTTTATGAATTATTCGGCACATGCCATTTCGGCTGAGGAAAAGGCGTGCTTGGATGAAGTTGCGAACCTACCCTCGATGCACAACGGGCCAATTAATGTGTCTCCCACATAGGACGGTAATTTCGCGTCTCCCATTTATTTGCTCGGGCGAATTCCACCGAGCACGGAATGTTTAATGGTTCGTTCAAAATTTGGTAGAACGAGCATCCACGTCTACCTTACCAAGTCGATTCGAATCAAATTTAGAAATATTAGCTTGCCACTTCTTTTTTAAATGGAGAGATTATGCTCGGGAGTAATGTGTTTTTACATGCTCGTTGCTAGCGATTTACTATATGACAAATAGTTGACCCACTCAAAAACGGGAATCAAACCCAAAATGAAATATCTCGATTCAATGAAATAGCTTGTTCACCAGGTCAAATAGTGAACTAAATCCAAAATCGAACACCTCAATCGAATAGCATGTTGTACAGTATTATAGTACTCCATGAACATGTTGCAAGTCAAATTAATGAACTTGTTTGATATACGCATATATCTGTTCATGTGTGGATTGCAGACAACATGTTCTCCAATTTAAATATTTGAATGCAAGTTTATATCGAAACATGGTTTATATCAGTCTTTGATGCATAAAACGCAACCTCCCCCTCTGCCGGACTCCTGCTCTCTCTCTCTCTCTCTCTCTCT
>NC_041382.1:405467324-405489542 GCF_002162155.2 Triticum dicoccoides | reverse complement strand
CCCTTTGTGTGTGTGTGGGGGGGGGGGTCTTTCTAGTTCGCATGCATATATATACTCCATCGGTAGGTCTCTCTCGCACACTATGTATGATTCTCTAGTCCAAGCTAGATATCTTGGGTGCACTCATCGTACGCACATAAATTCCTTGGGTCGTTGCCCGTACCTCTCTCACGCACCACTCTGTCGTCTCGGAGCTCTTCCCCCTCTCTCTCAAACTCTCCATCTACCTGGGTCACACATACACATGCATATCTCACTCGCACTCGATAGGCCCATCTAAAAATCTATCTCTCTCCCTCATTCTCTCTCCATCTCACACGCACACACGCAATCTCATGCCTAGTTAGCCAAGTATGATGGTCTCTCACTCAATTGTAGGCACACGCAGTCCCCCCTATATGTATATGACTAGCTAATCTTAGTCTCCATCACAAACATGTGCATGGTCTATCTCGATTTCTCTCGGGGCATCTTTCTATCGCGCACGCACCTCCCTCAATCTCCCACCCATATAGTCCCCTCATGATCTCGAGGGGGTCTCTCTATCACAAACACACCCTTTCACCCTCCCCATGCGTCCATGTTCTCCATGTGTCCCTCTCGACCTTTGTTCCTTGTTGGCCAGACCTCTATTGGACATGTGCTATAGGGGTGTCTCTCTCCGTTGCAAACAATCACACACTAGCTATATTTGTGTATCTCCTCGCCTCGCTTTTCTATCTCGAAGATGCATGCGTGATATGTTCACCTAAGGAACGAAAAAACACTCTCTCTCTCTCTCTAATTTATCGTTTGTTGTCACTTTCTCTTTCACACACATACTCTTTTTGCACACTTACTCATTCTCCTTCACACGCATTTGATCCCTCTCGACTTAGGCACTCTCCTCGGTCCATAGCATATTGATTTATTGAAAAGTCAAACATCACAAAGTTTGACCATGTATGTGGAGAAAAACAATTACATCTGGAACGGCAAACATATACCATAAGATTCACAATGAGATGTAGTTTCGTATGATGTATCTTTGGTATTGAAGATATAAATAACACTTGTATAAACCTGATCAAAGTTTCCAAAGTTTGACTTCTAAAAAATTCATGCACTGCATTATCGAGCGGATGGAATATCTCTTTCCCCCTCTCAGCTATCTGACGCACTACTCAGCCTTATCGGGGCTCCTCGATCTCTCTCAAACTTTATATCTCCCTGGTTCACACATACACATGTCTCGCTCGCGCTATACATATATACCCATCCAACACTCCCTGCCCTTGTTCTCTCTCCATGTGACACGCACCCCCCTAATAAGTACCATAATCCCTCACTCCATCATAGGCGCAAGCACTCCCTCCCCCCCCCTAAGTATGATTATCTCTCACTAGCCATCAGGAACACACGTATTCTCTCCTTCCATCCATACGTCTATCTCGATATCTCTCGAGGTATCTTCTATCGTGCACACACCTTGTCACTCGATCTCCCACCCGTGTAGTACCATCACGATCTCCAGGGGATCTCTCTATGACAAACATACACTCTCTCCTCCCCATGTCTGCATTTTCTTCGTACATCTCTCTCGACCTCTCTCCCTTGTTTGTCAGACCCCTCATGGCCACGTGCTAGGGGTCTTGCTCTCTCGGTTGCAAACAACCACACACTATCTCCTCACCTTGCTTCTGTTGTCGAAGATGCATGTGTGATATGTTTGCATAAGACACACACATTTTTCTCGACTTTTATCGAGTGTTGTCCATGTCTCTTTCACACACACACACACTTTTTCACTCACTCTTTCTATTTCACTCTCTCTCTCTCTAGTTAGGGACTCTCTCACGTCCATAAGCATATGGATGTTTTGAAAAGTCAAACCTCAGAAAAGTTTGACCAGGTATATGTGGAGAAAAACATTTACATCTGGAAAGATCATTAGATTCATCACAACATGTACTTACTTCATACTATCATTTATCTTTGGTATTGTAGATATAAGTAATTTCTTTATAAACTTGGTCAAAGTTTCAAAAGTTTGACTTTTAAAAAAATGTTGGAACTACATTATCGAATGGAGGGAGTAGCTCTTTCTCTCTCTCTCTCTGCTATCTCTCACGGGCCTCCCCTCTCACACGAACACTCTATACCGACGGATTATATGCTCACTGTGTCAGCGTATAGCTTCGTATATTGTTTAGTTGACCGGTCAACCAGTCCACATGCTGCCTTGTCAGCTCGTGTTCTGTATCTTCGTGTGCTGGCCCATGTGGCAGTGGGTGAAAATAAGTAAACTAGAGGCACATATGACACGCGGTGAAGTAAACAAAGTTGAAACCACTCGGGGTAGCACCCCGCACGCTAGTAAATTGGGGGCGCATTGAGGACACACTTCTTCCGCGTGGAGGACGCACTTGCGCACAATTCACCACTGCGCGGCGGCATGCACAGAAGGACGCACTCGCACACACCCAACACACAACACACACCAGCACACGTGTACACAGGCGTTGCCGCTGGTTGAGATGGACAGTGAGGAAGCCAACAAGCGGAGGCGGCTCGAGCCAAAACCGCATCCGGCGAGCCTGGACTTCATCAGCAGCCTCCCCGACGACATGTTGCTCGTCATCATCGGCCTCCTCCCCACCAAATCTGTCGTGTGGACCACCCTGCTCTCCCGGCGGTGGCGCTCCCTCTGGCGCTGCGTCCCCCTCAACCTCACCGTCGATAGCTACCTCTGCGACGGGGATTGCAAATGGATGGCCGCAGTCTCCAAGATCCTTTCATCGCACCCTGGGCCAGCCAGATGCCTTGACATTCGCATGTTCAGTACCAACTGCAAGGTCCAACCCAAGTTCGACGAGTGGTTCTTATCCCCCGCCCTAGATCAGCTCGAGGAGCTCAGCTTTGAAGCTGGACGGTGTCGCTCTCTGTCGCCGTCCGCGCTCCGCCTCGCGCCAACGCTGCGCCGCGCCAGCTTCAGCTCCTGCTATCTTCCCCAGAATAATGTTGCGCCCGCCCTTCTTGTCCATCAACTCAAGCAAATCGACCTCTTTGACATTGTCATCTCGAAGAATACTATGGAGCACCTGCTCCGCGGCTGTACTACGCTCGAGTACCTTCGTCTTGAGCAGATCCACGGGTTCATTAGCCTCCACATTGCCTCGACGAATCTCTGATGGATTTATGTGTCTTGCTGGCCCCGCAACAACACATCAGTTGGGAAGAGATCACTCCAGCTGTTCCACATTATGGTCATTGAGAATGCGCCTTTCCTTGAGAGATTGCTTGTATCGGATCTAGAAGGTCCAACAAAAATCAGGGTCACTGACGCGCCGAAATTGACAGCGTTGGTGCACTCATCTGCCAAATTCTCCGAACTCTTTATTGGATCCGTAATCGTTCAGGTACAACACTCATCTTCTTCTCCGTATTCTTGAAATTCACGTTTTTAAATTTCGTCTTGATGTATTTACGACCGTATTCCGGAAAATGATTCTCACAAACTCGGCCCAGTCTATGCACACAGTGAAGATCTTGGCAATAAAATCTATTGGCCCCAATCTGGATCAAGTTATTGGATTCCTTACATGCTTTCCATGCACGGAGAAGCTACTCATCGAGGTGAAACTTCTTTCCTATTAGTAAACGGTAATCACAACGTAGCTCAAATTTTTCGTAATTTTCCCAAATTAAGATGACAAGTGTAGTGTTCAAAACTGCATCTACGCACTGCAACGAAAGAAATGTTTTTAGTATTTTTTTCTCACGTGATCACCTGCATCGTTTTTTTGTTGTACTACTATAGTAGCTTAGGCTAGTCATAGTGGAAAGTAACTTAGACTACTCAAGTAACTCTATGGTTACCCTAAGAGCAAGTACTACCTCCGTCCTGGTTTACTCTTCCTATTTTGTAGTATTAAAATTTGACCATAGATTTAACTGATAAAATGTTAATGCATGTCACTAAGAACTATATCGTTGGATTCGTATTTGAACATAATTTCAAATGGTGTAATTTTTGGTGACATGCATTGGCATTTTTTACGTAAATCTATGGTCAAAATTTTATACTAAATAAGAGGTAGTACAAAAGTGGGCTCTAACGTTTCACCACTATGTAGGCCAAAACATGTGCCAAATTCACTTGTGATGCATTTGGCATCGATGCCCCTCCATTACTCACCTGGTGCCCCAATCTGGATCACCTACTTTGCTCCGGTGCCAAATTAACTCACGCAATGAAAAAACACTTGCGTGGGAGGGAGAGAGAGGACTGAGGCAATAAAAAACACTTGTTTGGGAGAGTGAGAGGCTGGTGTAGTTGGTTTGATTGATTTGTTTATACATGTGGGTCTCTGTGCATAGCGGTGCCAACTCTCTCACATCGTGAGAGCGGTGCCAAAATCTTTTGATTTGACATCGACGCGTATTATGTGGCATACTTTTGCGAAATATGGCATCGGCCACATAGTGGAAGGCAACAAATGCCCAAGCTCTTCACGTACTGCTAGGTAAATGAGAGGAAAGAGAAATAGAGAGAGAGTGAAAAATATCACTAGCCAGCCAACCCTATCGTATGAGCGAATGATATTGGTACCTCTTGATGACACGGCAATCTTATACAGTCAGCTGCTCTAATATGTTCTCTTCTTTTGCAGATAAAAAAGACCCGAAAGTGAAAATGTGTTGCACTATAACAATCTCATCGAATGCCTTGATCTCCATCTTACAAAAAATGATTTGATCGACTACCGAGGCAGCACATCTGAGATTAAATTGGCCAGGTTCTTTGTTCTGGAGGAAATTGTGCTCAAGGTAATGAGGTTTGGCATTCTCTGGCGCAACAACGAATAGCGTGCTGATCACCACAAGCGTCTAAGCCTAAATGACAAAGTCTCCGCAGAAGCTGAATTTGTTTTTGAAACATCAAGTGGCCAGAGACTCAAAAACTTATTTGCCCATTAGTGACTTGTCAGGGCGGTGGATTTTAGTTTGTATGATAATGTTGCATCCACCTAAAGTAACGAAAGTCCTTATGTAAATTTCTAGTATTTCCCTCTTCGTAGGTGCAACATTACTCCTAACATTTGTAATATCAGTTTGAAACTTGTAATATTGTCGTGTCCTATTCCTGCGTTTTCAAAATCCTGCGAATCAAACAGGTCCTGAGTTGGTGATGATGTTGTTCCTGCCATCTTTCACCAATAGCCGTCGGATCTAGATCTGACGCATACAAACCAAACTTCCCCAGTTTTGCAAAAAGATGCCCGCACTTGTTCCCTATTTACAAACAACTCCTTGTCTCTCACAATCAGCTTTATCTCCTCCCCACCACATCTAGAAGGCCATGGAAAAATCTGGCGTGATGGCCGCTGCCGGCGCCGTCCACCCTCCAATCTTGGTGTTCCGTGCAATGCACGGGCATTTATGCATGGGAAATTATGTCAAACACGGCTAGTTGTAAGTAGGCTAGGTCTACAACCATGATGATAGTGACTGCAAACGGTGAGGCTGACTATGGTATGCTAAACACGGCGCCTATACTCAGGTGTCATCTCTGGCGTAGGGTCTTGTCACTTCACTGTGAGGAGCAGCACGTAATAATTTGACCAATGGGTAGTACAGTGCTACTACATTGGTAGTACTACTACTAGTACTAGCACCACCGTATGGATTTAGTAGTACTACCACGTCCATCTGGATTTAGTATTTGACTAGCAATATCTAGTAATGCATGTCACAAAAAATGTACTACTCCCTCTGTAAATAAATACATGGTGTATTGTTTTATTCCTATCGGCGAGATAAATTAATGTCTTTTTGCTACTTAATAGGATTACATGCAATGAACTAACCACTGCATGTGATGTTTGGTAATCTCAAGTCATTGAAAGCATGCACGGGCACGGAGGGGGACGCAGCTTCATTGACTTACTGCACCTGCCTTTGGGTGTATGACACGTGGGCCCCACGGGTGGTTGGCCAACCTGTCATACAACCAAAGGCAGGTGCAGTAGAGGGGTGAGGAGTAGATGGCCAACACGCACGTGAATTCAACGCAGTCTGCACTTCTCATATAAAGTCTCCCGCCAGTCCAATCTACAAAATCCTATGCACCTACGCACCCAAGGGCAAGAGTGATCACTCCAATCGCAAGATCAGTTGACTAGAAGCTAGACCCATGGAGGCGATGAGAGCGAGCATCAACCGGCTGTGCCAGATGGTCCACGACGTCGGCCTACAGCCTGGCACCGAGGAACGTCTCCAGGTAGTGCTTGAGGCCGCCAGGGCAAGGGGCCGCTTGGACGACAGCTTCGTCTCCTTGTTCGACGAGGTCCTCTTCAGCTTCCTCGACAAGTTCACCATCGTCAAGAAGCTTGCGGACGACCTTGACGTATGCCTCTAGCCCACACGCCCAAGCTCTGCAATGCCTGCCACCCTCAATGGCCTCTATGGTGACAACCTCTTGACGCACTGGTGGCCCTGCGACTGCCCGACGTCGCGCTGGAGAATGTCCACCTCGAGGTCGTGCTCGCCGCGCAGCGCCTGGCATAGCAAGACACCATCGACATAATCACCCACGTCTACGCGCAAATCGTCCACAAGGACTACTACATGCAAGAGGAGGACGATAGGACGCTGGCCTTCTTGGACCGCAGGGCAACCTTGGACGACATTGTTCAGAAGCACGTTGAGCTTGCTGCCAACGCCGCTGCTCCTCACACATTGGTTGGTGACCCAGTGCACTAGGGCATGAGGATGTCGTTGATGGATCCGTATGTATCTTTATCTTTCCGTCAAATACATGTAGTAGTATATGGTACTACTAGTAATTATCTTACCTTTCGCATCAACTTCATAATTTTCCTACGTACTCCATGCATGAACCGTGCCAGAACCAAACTTCTCCTTACTCTAGGGAAAATCGTTATTTCTATCTATCGGTCGCGCCATGGAGCATAACCAAATTTTACAAGTTACAAGTTCAAAAGGAAAAGCATGCCGTGTTCGCGTCGCACCCCCACACGGTTTGGCCGGCACGCCGCTCAAGGGGGAATGCGTGATGTGTTGCATTTTCACTTACAAGTGGGACCGCACTTGAGCAAACTAACTATCGGCAAACCCCCACCCCGCCCACTGCGCGATGGCTGAGAAAACAGGAGGGAGAAGAGATGGCTATAGCACGGACTCCTAGAAAATTGGTGTCGGATGGGACTCGTGTGGGTGGCGTGTGCCATACTGCTAGACATGAATGCTAGTTATGGCCCATGCCACCCCACTATATCGAGGTGTTGGTTACGTAGACCAAATTTCCTGGAGTCTGTGCTCAGCCCTCCTGTATCTCTCTTCTCAGCCAGCCAGCAGACGCGCAGAGCCCATCGTCTGTTTGCTCATATGCGGTCCCACATGTCAATGAAAACGCAAGAGGACGCACTGAACCTACACATCTTTCACCTCGACGTGCTGGTGATGAAAAACAAATCCAATAAATATCTTCGGTGGCTGCTTTTGGAGTTACTCAAGAGTAGTAAGATTATATTTACAGTTTAACCCAAGATGCACATCACGTGGCTTCAACTACCACTCTATTTTATTGCATGACACGACCTAGATGCTGGATGTCCCACGTGTCGGCAAAAGAAGGAATAACTCGACCAAATCTTCGGTTGTGCTCTCGGATTAGACTAGTTGTGCTAACTTAAAATTTTATTGTGTAGAATGGATGCAAGTTTTGGTATTGGGAAGAAGAGTACAACGATATATTGATAGAGCGCAATTTAGTAGATGTTCTAGCACTTTTAGCTAGCATAGAGGCTAGAGATGAGACTAGTGCACTTGTTGATAGAATAGATGCTAGACACGTCTACTTCTTTACACTCGAAGAAGAAAGAAGCACACAGGATCGAGCCTCCGCAGATCAACAATGAATGCATCGAGAAGGCACTAATCCAACTTATAGGAGCAGTTATGAAAGTTGGATATCTTCTAAAATGTATTCTTGTGGTTCTTGTTTTTCTAGTCAAAATTTTGGTGATGTATTTCCATGTACCAAAAAATCAATGATGAAAAAAAGATATGTGTTTGCAAAGAAAAATGTACTCGGTCGGGATGCATCCACGCGTTCGGCGCACGGCCACCGCATCCGAGAAATGGCCCGGACACGACCCCATTGCCCTACCCAAACGGACAGAATCCGAGAAAAACGGAGGTCCGTTTGGGGTCGTGCATTATAGTTGGCCTTACAAGTGGGACCGCAGTTGAGGAAACTGACTATTGGCAAACCCCCACCTCGCCCGCCGCGCGATGGCTGAGTTAGAGAAACGACGAGGTTGAAGAGATTGTTGTAGCACGGACTCCAACAAATATGGTGTCAGATGGAAGTCGTGTTGGTGGCGTGTGTCGTACTCCTGGACGTGAATGCCTGTTCTGGCTCATGCCACCCTACTACTCCTACTACTTATAGTAGTAGTATCGAGGATTCGAGGTGCTGGTTACGTACAACGAACACATTAACATATGGCCCACCTCACACCGTGGCCAAATTTCCTGGAGTCTGTGCTAGGTTAAAAAGTGTTCTTTGTGAGGATGGGTGGCTGGTCTCAAGTTTAAAACTTGTTGTATTACATACGTAGACATAGAGATAGTGCAGCATGTGAAGCTAGTACAAATAGTGTACTATTATTGATTGGCCTCATCCGATAACCTGTTGCAATGCACGTACAATTATGTATTCAGAAAATATTTTTTTGCCTCGTTGCAGCACCCACTTAGAGAAGTGACTCGAAAGCCATTCATAAATTTAGTAAGTTTATCACATGCATGTCATTTTATTACATACAACAGGTCATCAACCCACAACGACAACGAGGATACATTATAAATACTGAAGTTTTCATCACACAACAAATAACAAGCAATGAAATGAACTTCAACTCAACCAATCCTCGGCGTTGGAAATGCTTGCTTTGAACCACAAGTGATTCTCTGGGAATGGCCAGCTACTATCAATCTCGAGACCAACGCAGGACTGATCATCCAGGCTGAAGCGACCTACTATATCACGACCATGGTAGGGAACCACCGCAATGTCCGACGTATAGTTACAGTTGCTTCTCATAAATGGTAGTAACGTTGTGTCAACAGTAGTTGAATCGCCTTTCACCATCATTGGATACTTTTGTCCAAGGAAGAGCGAGTTTGCTCCAGGACTATCAATACTGTACCAGGGAGAAGTTGTTGGTGCTAGCACAGTAGTATCCATCCTGAATACCATGCAACGAGTGTTGGAATAGGTCCGGAGAGTGCGACCATGGGAGACAACACCTGCTTCCTTAGTAGTAACATCAGCAGTGGGCTGTATACAGACAAGAAGGGGTGATCCATCGGAAGTTGCCAGGCGCCACTGAGTATATGGGCCCTCCTCATCCTCATGCTCGTGATCATCACCATCGTCATCTCCCCCTTGGTTATAAATTTTTTCAAGTATAGGTGGTGGAATTTCCACAGGACCATGGAAACACAAGAAGAAGGTTAATTAGTAGAGAAGGGAAACTTGCTAACTCGCATGCATGTGGATGAAATAATTATAATTACGGTGGAAGACAAACGTACGGAAACTACGAGGATCCCATGCAAAAATAGTGCCATGAGTGGTGGCAACAAACACAAGACCCTCGTATTCAATTGCATCACAGTACACATCCGTGTATAGAAAGTGATTTTTGAGCAATATCCATCCAGTCGAACCACGAAGGACGGCAACAAACTTGTCGAAGATAGCAACAACTTGATAGTTATTGTAATTCCAAGAGCAGTTGGGAACTCGAGAAATTGCTATCTTCCGTAGACGACAGTCACCATGATAAATTTGAACGTATGTAGATCATTTGTGTGCTCAACCTGAGGGCACTCAGAGATTTTTGGAAGTGGAATCCACTGACGAGTGTACACATTCACAAGTTCTCACTCGCAATTGTACCCAATATAAACAACCCAATCTCCATTTGCTCCTGCCCAAGCCTTGCCCTCAAGCGATGCCATCTTAACATCATACGTATCATTATCAAGCGGCATCAACTTGCACAAGGCGAGGCTTCCCTCGTCCCCGCGCCAGTCAACAGGGTCATGGCGAAGAAGATAGGGGAGATCAAACCGCTCCTGGACCCTTGGGTTCCTTGTAATGATGTTATTAGTTGAGTCGAGAATGTTCTTGAACAAACCTGCCATGCTAGCCAAGGTGATGACGTCGCATCGATCAATGAGTTCCCTCACCACGTCATCTTTCAAATCGGGGCAAGAATAACGGGGTCGTTTCTGGCTTGTTCCCTCCATGTAGAAGACGATCGAACAATGGCAGAAGGAAGGGTGACGGCAAATGAAGGAGGGAGGAAGAGCGTGCGACAGCAGTTCCAAATCGAGAGGGAAAGGCAAAGAGTCAATGGATGGTTGCCAGTTTGCCATGGTACACGAAGAGGCGCTCCGGCCTACACGTCCTTTCGGAAATTGTACAAAAGGACTCGACGTCGTCTCACTGACATGTTGGAATGGGAACACATGCGATCTGGCTGCGTTGGCCCGAGGTGCCGCATTAGTTATCGACCTTTATTTTTTTTAACATACAATCTGAGTGGATAGCTCCTGTGGTCATCACACGTGAGCGGATATATAGGTGGGCTAGGTGGGTAGGCGGCAACAATCTAAGTGCTAAAAGAGTTGATCTCGAAAAAAGAGTTGATCCAATGCTTGGTTTTGTTTGGATTTTCCAACTATGACCATTGGATAGAGTGAATCAATGGCTTACGTTCAAAGTTATTCTCATAGTACTATAGAATGGTATAGGAACGTGGAGAGATTTGGTTGATTTTATATCGCTGAATAATATAAAATATTATGAGTGTAGACGCTCCACCCCGAGGTTTGTAGCTCCTTCTCGGTCGTCGGGAATCTATGTTCTTCCACTCTTTTGTTTAAGACATGAGCTTTGTTCATCCTGTTGCCAGCACGCAGGACATCTATATGCCTCCATTTTACAAAATCATACTATATGCCTCCATGACACATGGGACATCTAGCATCAAGGTGGCGTGTAATGCAAGAAAATGGAGATATGCAGTGCATAAGTGAGTCGTGCACTTCAATGGCACCTAGTACTACGCAATATTTTTTTCTCCTCGATGGCATGTGAATAGTGCATGTACTCAATGACAGAGCACGGGATGGTAGCCATGGACATGGTCGGCCCTTTTTGAAGAGAGAACTAATAAATACGTAACTTTGATGTGCCCCGTCAACTCACAGAACAACGAGAAGCTTGCTTACTATGCCTTCTCCCTCGCCAACGCGTGCGCGGTGGCTCGCAGCACGAGGAGAAACTTTTGCTTACAAGCGGTGGACGTGTAGCAGTTCATTTGGTGTCAGATTGCCAGAAGTAGTACCATCATTATTGTTTGACTTTTGGAAGAGGAGAAGAGCCAAGCGCAAGATCACCTACTAACCTAGTACAGTACTACTATAGCCAAAGTTGGTCCACCTTTTTAGAGCATGGTTAATTAATATAGGCGGCTCTTGCAGTGGCACATCATTTAGAGCAAGTACTCTCTTCATAGGATCAAAGGAAGTGACACAAAAGTTGGAGTGGATGCTAGATTGCCAATTAAAACATGATTACATAGGAAAAAATCCTATAGCATTCTATCCTATGAATCAAACGACCAATGTAGGAAAATTATGAGGGGGGTCTCTCCAACAGTGTTCCTCGGCTCGCACCTAGCATCACGGTGGTCGAACTTGGAGTCATTCTCTGGTACATGCGGCATCTCAGATCTGTTACTCCAATATTAGGTTGGCTCTATGTGATGTGGCAACTTCATATACTAACCGGATGCTGGCTATACTACTACGGTACTCACACTCCAAGAAGTGACTCGAAAACCATTCATAAATTGAGTCTATGCCACGCATTTGCAAATGTACCATTCATTACATACAACAAGTCATCAACACACAACGACAACGATGATACATGTTGGATTATAGATTACTTCCAACAAAACATTCTAGTAAATACTAAAGTTTTCATCACACAACAAATAACAAGCAATGAAATGAACTTCAACTCAACCAATCCTTGGTATTGGAAACACTTGCTTTGAACCATAGGTGCTCTAGGAAGGGCCAGCTATTGTCAATATCGAGAGCAACGCAGGACTGATCATCCAGGCTGAAGCAGTATATATCAGGAGCAGGGTAGGGAACCACTGCAATGTCTGAGGTATAGATACAGTTGCTTCTCATAAATGGTAGTAACATTGTGTCAACAGCAGCTGGATCGCCTTTAACCATCATTGGATAGTTTGGTCCAAGGAAGAGCGAGTTTGCTCCAAGACTATCAATAATGTACCAGGGAGAAGGTGTTGGCGCTAGCACACCAGTATCCATCCCGAATACCCTGCAACAGTGTTGGAATAGGTCCAGAGAGGGCGACCATGGGAGACAACACGTTATCCCTCAGTAGTAACAATATCAGTGCACTGTATACAGACAAGAAGAGGTGATCCATCGGAATTAGTTGCCAGCCGCCACTAAGCATATAATTCCTGCTCGTCCTCATGATTGTGATCATCACCATCGTCATCTCCCCCTTGGTTATAAAAAATTTCAAGTATAGGTGGTGGAATGTTCACAGGACCTTGGAAACACAAGAAGATGGTTAATTAGTAAAGGGAAACTTGCTAACCCGCATGCATGTGGATGAAACAATTATAATTACGATGGAAGACAAATGTACCGAAACAACGAGGATCCCATGCAAAAACAATGCCACGAGTGGTGGAAGCAAACACAAGATCCTCGTATTTAATTGCATCATAGTACTCATCATTCGTGTATAGAAACTGATTTTTGAGCAATATCCATGGACGAACCGTGGAATCAGTAACGACGGCTTGTCGAATATAGCAACAACTTCATAGTTCTTGTAATTCCAAGAGTGGTTGGGAACTCAACAAATTGCTATCTTCCATAGACGACAGCCACCATGATCGTATTTGAACGTGCGTAGATCATCTGTGTGCTCAACCTCAGGGCACTCTGAGATTTTTGGAAGTGGAATTCGCTGATGAGTGTACACATTCACAAGTTCCCACTCATAATTGTACCAATATAAACAACCCAATCTCCATTTGCGTCAGCCCAGGCCTTACCCTTAAGCGATGGCATCTTGACATCACACGTATCATTATCAAGCGGCATCAACTTGCACAAGGCGAGGCCTCCGTCGTTTGTGCCCATATGAATAGGCTTATAACGAAGAAGATAAGGGAGATCAAACCGCTCCTGGACCCTTGGGTTCCGTGTAATGATGTTATTAGTTGAGTCGAGAATGTTCTTGAACAAACCTGCCATGCTAGGCGAGGTGATGATGTCACACCGATCAATGAGTTCCCCCACCACGTCATCTTTCAGATCGGGGCAAGAATAACGGGGTCGTTCCTGGCTTGTTCCCTCCATGGAGAAGACGATCGAACAATGGCAGAAGGAAGGGTGAAGGCAAATGGAGGAGGGAGGAAGAGCGTGCGACAGCAGTTCCAAATCGAGAGGGAAAGGCGAAGAGTCGGTGGACGGTTGCCAGTTTGCCACGGTACACGAAGAGGCACCCCGACCTACACGTCCTTTCGGAAATTGTACAAAAGGACTCGCCATCGTCTCACTTACATGTTGGAATGAGACCACATGTCAACGAAACATGGTGTGTAATTTCTTGTGCAAAATGCGATCTGGCCGCATTTGTCCGAAGTTTCGTATTATTTCTCGACTTTATTTTTTTTAATGGTGTGCACACCGTTTAGTTTTGAAGCACGACTAACTGGTACTGTTTGTAGAGAAAATATAAACTACTCTACCACTACTCCACCTCTAGTACTAGTAGTATAAAAAAGATATATAGGCTGGAGCTTCAGACCTTTCTTGCTAAGGGCCGCCCACTTGCTTCTCACACTATCACCCTCTCTCCAGATCTAAAAAAGATGGCCTCTCTCTCCCTCCTCACCGGTGGTCACAGATCCGCCGGGGAAGAAAAGGACGTGCAATGTCGACGCACTCGTCGTCGGCGAGCGAGGTCACGCACTGACGACAAGGCCGTCCTCTCAGACCTAGAGCCAGCACGGGATGGCCTCCGTCCCCAAGCTCATTGTCGTAGTTCGTGCAGAGGACGACGACCATGAGCGAAGCCACTTCCCGCCGACCCTCAGGTATGCTACCTCTTTTCGAACCATACCCTTGTTCTATTGCCTCATCTGCCATGTCGCTGCATGTGGATCTTTTTCCACTCCACCATCTTCCCAATTTGCTATCCTCTGCTCTGCTGGTCACGCAGACGAAAACCTTAATTTGCACTATTAAAGGAAACCCTACTTCATGCAGACTAATCCATGTCTGGGTTGAATAAGGAAAGGAAGGGAGACTGTACTGTCCAAGAGAGTAGGCATCGAACCCACATCTAGGTTGAACAGGGGAAAATCAGTAGCTAAGGAACGAGTCTCGTGTCTCTTGGTTGAAGAAGGGTAGAAAGGCATGACAACGCAATAGAGAATGACCAGGTCGATCAGTTTGTTGTCCTCACATAGGAAAAAGGTGGCTAAACATAACAAAAATGGGACGTAATCCACATTTGATGCCTGGATATTTGTTGCTCTGGGCAACCATACCTCCCTCACCACTCTATGAGTCTATGGAGGTACATCGTACTGGTGCACCCACTGTCCAAATGGGCCTCCCATGCTCTTATTGTCACTTTTTTGCTCTTGGTATAACGCCAGCAGTCAAGACAGGCAATGCTACTACTAAAGTGATGCCACATTTAACTAATGCCGCACTCAGTCTAATGCCACCGATAAATTTAAGAAATGCCATTTAATGTCACTGGATTATTTCACGGTTAGTTGTTGATTGTGGATGTATTAAAGATTTTTCAGCTAAGGCATTCTAATGTTGTTGCACAGCCAATATACCAATGATGAAACTTGTTACTACCTTCAAATTTTTGCACTGTTAATGCTTATAGATTACATACCTCACTTTCATGAGAAAAGTTAATTTTTTTGTACAGTGTCACCAAAATGCCAAGGCGCTGATGTCATTTTATTTTGGTTAAACTGCACAAAAAATTATGAAGACAAGAGGAAAGGTCAAGAGTGGGCACCTCCTCCTCCGGTTGTTCTCTTGATTCGTTCGATCAAGTTTTTATGTTTGATCGATTATCAAGATTGCGATAGCAATTTTTAAGGTCCCCCCGAGTTCGAAATGATATTTACCTTGGAGGTACATGGTTTGCAATTTTTTTATACTGGCATTAGTTAATAATGCTAGTTACCTTCAGACTTTTGTATTTGGTTTAATGCTCATGCACAGCTAGTATACCAATGTTGAAACATGTTACCTTTACATTTTGTATTGTTAATTCTTATAGAAATCTTCCAGTGCCAGAGTTTATTAAAATATGTTTAGTAAAGCCATTGTACTGTACCCTGTAATAAAATAACTACTCTACTGTTGCACTAGCCACTAGATTAGTGTATATTTGTAGTATTCGAAATTTTGAATGGTGTTGCATTAGCGTATGGACAAAAATAAAGTGTGGCAAGCTTTCCCAGATATGTGCTCAAGAAAACAACTACCTGTTTTTCTAAATACTAGACGTTTGGGTACTTTAAACTAAACCGCGAAAACTTCTTATATTAAGGAACAGAGGGTGTAGAGTTCACTCAAATTATCCCGGTAAAGCTAGTCACACATTTGTTAAAATTAGTGTTCATTATGTTATCATAGGAGGTATGTAAGTTTGTCTCTAATGCCTGTCCACTACATACCTGACATCATGATGTAATGTTAAGTCATTTCCTTTTGTACAGTTTCATTGAATTGTCAAGGCGGTGATGGCATTTTATTTTAGTTGAACTGCACAAAATGTGCTTAAAAGAAGAGGAAAAGTCAGGAATCGATCATTCTTTCAGAAAGAACTATATATGCCTTTCTGACATCAGCCGCTATTGCCTTATTTATTCCTTCAAACAGGTGGTTAGAAATAGTCTTGCTACCTTTTCCCATTAAGAAATTGGAATGCTTATATTTGTGAGTCTATGCTTCAACTAGTGCCACTTTTATAGTAATCACACTTTCAATATCTATGCAAACAGGGATGCTCGATTTTAGTGGAACTGCACAAAAAGTCCAACTGGTTCAACATTAGGAGCATGTTTTCTTCCAAACCTTTATATCCAATTGGTGGCACTATGAGCTCTTCATTAAGAAGGTACATGGTTTGCTACTATCTTGCTACTCTTTTTGTATTGTCATTAGATAGTAATACTAGTGGTTTGCATGTGAATTTATTGGCAGGGTGGACCTACATTGGAGGTGCAGGACAGGATTCAATGATTGGATGCTCAATTTCGGTTGTATCGATTTCACCTCTTCCATCACTGCGAACATGGATATCCTTGGTCTGATGAAGAATAGGCGCTATATTTCTGCTCTGAACAAGCAAATCAATTTAGTATGAAATTGTCCAGGGCAAAACATGACTGTATCAAATTGTCCAGTGCAAAACATGAGAGATGCTAAGCGGAAGAGACATGTTTAAACCGAAAATACAAGGTGGGGTATATGTTTACTAGCTGCTTGATATTTGTGCAGACAGATATGTCTGCCCGTTGCTATTTGGCAAACACACAAAGTGACCACAATTTTGGTTGAACTGCACAAGAGAATAATATAGTCACTGCATGCAGTGCCATTTGAAAATAGACACACAAAGATTGGATAGTCACTTCATGGACTGCAGAAAAGTAGTACTGTACTATTTATTGGCCAACACTAGGTGCTTCATTGCTTTCATCTAATTATTCAATGGGCATCATTTTTTCTAAGTTAAAGTTTGTATTCCAAAAATAGTCTCGCCGTGTGATCGAGAGAAGACCAAATCATATTGCAGCGGATGTTCCTCCATCATGTGTGGTTCATTCTCATGGTCCCAGCTGTTGGTGAAACCACTTACGTTTGCAAGAGGAATTGTAGACTTCACAAACAAATTTGTCTTTCAGTCTGTACTGAATGTTGGCCAAGAGAAGCATCCATGTTAGTAGGAAGAACATATGTTTTTTCTAGATCTTTGCTTTGGAGCTACATATTTGTATATGATCTGTGAATCATTGAGATGCATTAACATGTTGATCTTATGTATGGGAATCGTACTAGTTGGTTTTAGTTGTGGTTGATCTTTGCTATTGGAGCTACATATTTATATATGACCTGTGAATCCTTGAGATGCATTAACAGTTCCTTATATCTATTCGCTCAGTGTTTACAAGTGACTAATCGATCACTAGCTAGCCTACTAATGCGCTCCTGGCAGTTTTAGTTGCGATGCAAGATCCGAAGTGGCAGTTTTTTGAATAAAAATGCCTACCTCTGAAGAAACTAACAAGCTGCTCTGAAGAAAATGCCATGTGAATCTGAAGAAACTGCCAGCGAAAACGTTTGCAAATGCCTTATCTCCCAGCTAAAGTTCATCAACTAATGCCCTCGGCTGCGAATCGTTGCATGCTGCTCCGCGTACTGGCAGCGAGCAATTTTGAGTGCCTACATGCAGCCGGCCGTAATTAAGGCAGCTAACTGACACGAAAAAAGATGCGCTTTAATTGTTGCGGGCCTTTTAAATCCATGGAATCATTATTGACAAGGAGGGAGATGATTCGAGTGCACTCGTTTGACCGTCATGCCGGTGTGTGACCCAGCACGGACGAGACGGGACGCCACAGTCAGAATTTCAGTTTCTCTAGTTTTCCACGGCAAGCTGGCACGCTAAGCCATGCTTGCTTAATTATACATTGAATTCCGATGACTGTCGCGCTACCTTCCGCCTATAAGTACTGTTTCCCACCCTTCTATGGTGGCACCGTGACCCAACTCACCCTATCCTCATAAGCCCCCACCAGCCCGACATCGCTCGCCACTTATCCTCGCTCTCGCCACGTCCTCCATGCCCCCGCCTGTCCGCAATAGGCGAGCCCGGAGGCGGTCACCGCGGGAACTAGTGTTCGGTTTTTCAACGAAAGGCAGCCGGAGGGAGGAGGCATTCTATCGGTCTTTAGATGGCAATGCGGAGATCGAGGACTTGTTGGAGCGCGACCACCTGGCGGAGAAGCAGGAGTTGTTTGAGCGCGACCGCTTGATGGAGGAGCAGCGTATCGCCGATTTGCGCCGCCAGTGGGACATGGAGCAGCAGCGCACCAACGCTCTAAGTCACGAGTAGAGCGCACGCAACTGGGCCGACGACGTGGAGGCCGGCGCCCGACAAATAGCCCTGGAAGCTGTCGGGCACGCACGCGTTTGCGACGCCGATTTTTACTACCAGCTTGTCAAGTGGGTTTCCCGCTTAGAAGCCGAAGCTTCGGTGGACCACGCCGACATGGAAAGGGCCAACGCACGCGAGCAACACGCCCTGTTGCACCTTTGGCAAGTCCGAGGCAAGGTGGAGGACGTCGGTGCCAGCATTTAGCGTGTACCGCAGATGGCGGCCGGCATCGTCTAGTTAGCTAAGAGTAAGTTAGTACTTGTACGCTACTAGAGTATTAGTGGGAGTAGATAGTTAACTTGGCTATGATGGTTGTCAACGTGGAAGTTCAGTACTCTATATGTGGATCAGACCTGTTACTTTGCTCTGAATGTTAAACTTTCCGTTTGAACGTCTGGAATTGGCTGTTATTTTTTTAAATGGTTTGTATTTGTCATCCACGGGTTTAGAGGCTGACTTGTGGGCCTACCAAGTTGACGCGTACACAATCAGGAGATGATTGTGCATGGAGAGGATGACAGCAGGGACCCGCCAAGGTCATGGCAGTACGCAAGCAAGTGTCTCCTTATTTCAAGTCAATAAAAATGGCTCCTCCTAATGGATTTCTGACATTTGGGTCCCATGTCATTGTCAACGTAGTCAATAGATGAGAGAATTGCACAACGAGCGGCTGACACCAGGGACCCAGCAGCTCGCCCAGTTATTTTTGTTTTGGGTTAATTTGATAAATGCCACTCCAAATCTGGTGTTTCTGAGAAATGCCACTGCAATTTCCAAACTTTGAAAAATGACATTTCATGCCATTTCTAGTGGCATTTTTCGAAGTCTAGAGTGGCGTTTTTCAAAGTTTGCAAATTGCAGTGGCGTTTTCCAAAGTTTGTAAAAATTGAAGTGGCATTTTTCATAGTTTGCAAATTGCAGTGGCATTTTTATGAATCGCCATAATTGGAGTGGCATTTATCTAATTTGTTTTTGAGATGGAAGCAGGGTGTCAATTGGGCTGTGTGGGGCACTCTGGCATGTCTAGACAGCCTTCTTTTTTATGTTTACCACAGACCAGCCTAGTAGTTTTTTTTCTTTCTGAAAATGGCTAGCCCAGTTTTTTTGTGATTTGCCAAGTAAGTCGCTTTGTCAGGCCTGTTGGGCTGCAAATCTTTCACGACGAGGAGAGCTTCATTCGGCTGGACGAGAAAATGGCCTATCAGTAATGAGAAATGGATTGTACATTTTTAAACCACATCAAACTGGCAATTAGTTTCAAATTTCTTTTTTTTCATTTCGAGATTTTAAATTGCATTAATTTTTATGCATGGACAATTTGTTGAATTTTATATTGATATATATTTATTTTTAAAATCAGTTTGAATTTGACTCGAAATTTCGGGATTAAAAACAGTTCGGACCGCACCGAAATATGCAAAATTTCGTACAATTTTTAAACCGTGGCCACAATATGGGCTGTAATGCTAACAAAAATAATATGGGCTCCAAAAAAACCTTAAGAATTAGCAAATGGGATGTAAATTATTAGAAATAATGGCAGATGGGTTGTATGATGTTTTCCACAGATTTGAGGCTTTCCTAAAAAAAGGTTGACGCACAAGCAGTGACTGTTGGATGTCCATCCAACGGCCGTCGTGCTTCTTCAATCTATGCTCTTCCTCCTCCAGCCGCTCAAACAAGCGCCGACGGGACTGCTTGCTCCCTCCTCCCCGTGGCCGATCGTGCTGCCGCGCAGGCCTCACCGCCCCATCGTACTCCCATCGCTGGCCTAGCCATCCCTCTACTCCCCCACACATGTTGTTATTCTCCGGCGATGGCAGACGAGCCAGTAAACCCTCATACAGTCATACTCCCCTCCACGTGGGAAACAACTGCCGAGTCTTCCCTGCCTCTGTGTCGTTCCCTTCCTAGGCCTCGCCGTCGTCCACCGCCCTGGTGCTCTCCATGCGGCCTGGTCAACATGGTCAAAGACCGACATGCATCTGAAGTGGACTGTACGTGGAGAGGCTGACAGCTGGGTCCACGGCCGCACGCAAGGAAATGCCTCCTTATTACGTGCAAAATAATGATTCCTCCACCTGACATCTGGGACCCACCGAAAGGGCCTTTGTATTTCGCGAAAAAAACGTTACCGCCGCTGACAGCTCGGACCCACCAGCTATATCTTCGCAAGCTAGGAAGTGCGTCCTTATTACGCACAAAAAATGAATACTCCCCCTACTAGCTAGGACACAGTATAGTGGCAGGCTGACTTGCGGTCCTACTAAGTTGACGGGGACGGAGGGCTTTGTCAACTTAGTCAATATGCACGATTCTAGCTTCAGTGACTGTACGATGTCCATCCAACGGTCGGAGTGCTTCTTCAACCTCTGGTCTTCTTGCTCCAGTCGCCCAAACCAGCGCCGGTCGTGACGCATGCTCCTGCCTCCCATGGTCGGTTGTGCTGCCGCGGAGGCCTCACCGCCCCTACTATTCCCACCGCTGGCTAGGCCCTGCGGCGACGGCAGCCTCACACCGCAGTCGAACTAGTGAACCCTTGTACTCCTCTCCGCACGGGCTTCCACTGTCGCGTCTTCCCCGGCTCCGTGCCGTCACCTTCCTAGGCCTCATCGTCGTCCACCGCCCTGATGCTCTCAGTGCGGCATGGTCAACGTGGTTAAGGAACGAATTCCATCGGAAGAGTACTGTACGTGGAGAGGCTGACAGCTGGGTCCACGGCCATAGCAAGGAAGTGCCTCCTTATTACGCGCAAAATAATTATTCCTCCACCTGACAGTGGGGACCCACCAGACGGGCCACCGTATTCCACGAAAAAAACGTTTCCCCCTGACTGCTGGGACCCACCAGCTACATCTTCGCATGCAAGGAAGTGCCTGACAGTTGGGACCCACCTGGTCGAAGCATACGTAGCGTTGTCATTCTGGTCGCAAACGTGTACGTACATACTGGTCGATGTAGAGGCGTGCATGTGTCGTAGTAGAGGCGCGCACATAGCATGTACACGTACGTACAGCGGCCAGGGTGCAAGAAAGTAAATACGGCCACGTATGTACATACGGGCGGGGTCTCGAATGCCTACTCGCGCGTACATACGGCCAGGGCTCGTGTACATGGCTGGGTCGGAACGGAGAAACTGCGTCGTCATCGTGTTTATTGGGAGGCAACGGAATGTGTCGTGTTCATCGGGAGGCAACGGAACGCGTGGGAGCCAACCAGCTTGGAGGGAACAGCCGATGGAAACGAGGCCTGGCGTACCACAGAACTGAGGAAATGGCCTTGTGTTCGACCGGCCACGTTTGAAACGGGATCCTGTTCATCGGGAGGGGTCTGGCGTACCGCAAAACGGAGGAAACGGACCTCCTACGGTCGAAACGGGGGTCCTATTGATCGGGAGGGGTGTGGTGTACCACAAAATGGAGGAAACAGACTTGTGTTGGAGCGCTACGGTCGGAATGGGGGTCCTGTTCACCGAGAGGGGTGTGGCGTACCGCAAAACGGGAATCCACGGGATACTGTTCATCTCCACCGTCGACCCCCTCCAGCCTCCACGGGCTACTGTTGATCCACGTCGAGCTCCTCCAGCCTCCACCTGCGACTGTTCATCCACGGGCTCCTGTTCATCCAGCCTCCACCGCACGCTACTCCACCGGCTACTGTTCAACCAGCCCTCTCCACGGTCTCCTGTTCAACCACCCCTCCACGGGGTACTCTTCATCCAGCCCTCCACCGTCTACTGTTCATCCTGCCCTCCACGGGGTGGTTCTGTTCATCCAGCCCCAACCGGCACGATTGATCGGGGTCCTGTTCATCCAAAGGCAACACCATGGGGTCCTATTCATCCACCCCCACCGGGAACTGTTCATCCAACC
>NC_041382.1:405408795-405466838 GCF_002162155.2 Triticum dicoccoides | reverse complement strand
CAATCAGCTTCAGCTAGCAGCAGTAGCGAAGGAATCGATTGATCGGGTTCAGTTAACAATCATCGATCGATCGCTCGGGTTCAGTAACGCGTAGCCTGCAGTGCAATCGCCCGGGTTTAGTTAGAGCCCAATGCCTCGCTCGGGTTCAGTTAGAGCCCAACGCCTCGCACCCACGCGCATGCGTGTACGAGAGAAACATGCATCGCTCGGCCCGACCACTCACCGTAACCGGGAACACCCCGATATTTTCCTCGCCCTTGCTTCTACCATGGTTTTTCCGTCATGGATGACCCAAAGAATGTCATGCCGCTGCGTCTCCGGCCCGCCCAGGACGAAAAGCCCATTTTCTGTCATGATTTTTTTTCATAGAAGTAGGACCCCACCACATCTATGATCATACCGGGTTTTGTCACAATTATTGTCACAGAAGTGTCATAAGTATGACAGAATTTTTTTTAGTTCGGCCCAAAATGTCACGGATGTGTCTTTTTTGTAGTGTATGGATTATGTTGCGCGACTGGGAGACAGTGGAATTCTGCTCCTCAGCTGCTTTGAGTAGGGCTCTGATATGCCGGAGACCTTCCCCTACCTCTGACCAGGACAGCTGGATGGAATCTTCTATCTGAGGGTAGCCGCCAAATTCTGAATCGGGGTGTGGAATACCTGGTAATCATGTTGCAGATCACTCGAGAACTACCATCGCCGTTGCCGACTTGAACTGGGTTGCTGTTGTCTATGCGCGCGATCGTTGAGTGACTTTTGGGGCTCCTCCAAACAAGTGTGCTCAGCCAGGTTGCCCACGCGCATGGCTTGCAAGGCCTGAGCCTCGAGAGTCATTCCAATGATGGTTGTCTGAAGGGCCTGCTCGTTCCTGTGCTGCAACTCCCCCCTTTGCTGTGGGTTGAGGGGTTGGGGGTAATGCTCATCATTGTGACGGTCCCCACTGTCGTTGATGTCGCCGTGCGCCAGACCGTCGGCTCCTGCACCGCCACGGGAATACCCAGGCAGACTTTTCTGGGAGCCAGCCATAAGCACCTCTGTAGCAGGGTCGCTGCTCTCGCACTCAGGTGCACCGTCTGAGTAATCATGCAGAGAGCCAAATAAGTCAAGGATGGGCTCATTGGGCTCGATCGCCGCGACCTACGGGGCCGCAAATTGAAGGGCCACCGCGTGCGTGATCCGTCGCTAGAGCCGCGAGCACCCGAAGCGCTTACGACGCCAAATAGCGGGGCAGAGGGACATCCCTTAATTTGTCGACCGGTATGGAGTCGATGGCTAACGAAGAACAACACTGAAGGTACTCGCACGGAAGTGTGCCGCCCCGCGAATGGGCAGCACTTAGACGTCCAGTAGGGCTGCCTGGAGCCACGCTGAACCATCAGGGACGAAGCTGAGGGCGCTGAAGCGGATCTCATCGCTGAATGACAACCCGCCGCCGAAAACCATGGTGAAGATGAGAAAATTGCAACTACGCGCTTAGACGCCTGCCCCACGTGGGCACCAACTGTCGTGGGAATAGGTCTGACAATAGTGTATGGGGGTATGAATTAGAGGGCAGAGTCTAGCTATGAGGCAGTTGTTACACTCGGCTTTATGAATTCAGTCCCCTCGCGCCCTAAGTCTTAGTGCTCAGGAGCTTGATTGACTGAAGTGTATAGTTTACAAGAGATTGTGAACGCTTCTTATGGAGCCGGGGGTGGCTTATATAGAGTAAGCCTGACCCCAGATGAATGCCACAATAACCAAGTGTTAAAGGGAGGTTTTAAGGGCGATAATTAGTGGTAACGTCTGTATTAACTACACTTGATGAGGATAGACGGACGTCATGACCGTTGCGGTCTTGGGGAGGCTCTTGGTCTTCCCTGTCCGAGTGGAGTCTGGTACTCCGAGTGAGATGAGCCGGTCGAGTGGACTGTTAGACTCCAAGTGGTTGCTATCCGAGTGATACTCAGGTTGTAGTATTTACGAACGGTTACTTGGCCCAGGGGCCAGTATGCAGTGCATGGTATCCTTGGGTCGGGTCTGTAGGTTAGGCCTATGACCCTATCCCTAGTACATGTCCTCGTCATTATCCCCCGAATTTGCCAAGGTTAAGCAAAGCTAGCGAAGACAAACTTCTGAGTGAGTTGAGCGCTACGGGGGCACTTATGAACTTTCCAGGATCGTTCGTCGACTGTATCCTCACGAGTTGCCTCGAATTATTCTTGGACTTCGCAGTGCTCGAGTGAAACAAGGCGCCTATATATCAGGAGTCGAGATGAACTCGAGCATTTTGGAAGGACTTCAACAGGCAAGCAATCGGATTGCGGGACCCTAGATTTTGCGGGCCGGCCCAGTCATATGCTTAGGTGTTATCGTTGTATGCGTTACCTCGACAGTTTGACGCAAAGAGCGTCATATAGGAAATTCCAACGCAAATACATAGTTGTCGGATTCAGGGTTCCGCAAACCCTTGAGAGGTTCAAACACTAGGGTGCGTGCGAAGAACTCGTCCTCCCCAGTCTGCCTATGCTCCGATTCCACAGCCTAGCTCTATGAACCAAATGGACAAGAGACACAGCAGTTTACCCAGGTTCGGGCCACCTTGTGGTGTAAAACCCTACTCCTACTTTGGGGTGGATTTGCCTTGAGGGCTGTGGATGAACCAGTACAATGTCGAACAGACTCAGGAGGTGAGGTGTTCTTGCACTCGATGAGCTGGTGGGTGTGAGGATGATCTGAATAATCCTATTTATAGTGGCCTTGGTCCTCTTCCCAAATGTAAGGTGGTAAGGGATCCTACAACGGCCAATTTTGAAGGGAGACAACTAGTACATGCTATCCTGACAATAGTACCCTTCGCCTGCCAAAGCTCCTGGTCATGACGCCATGGTGGGCTCCGCGATGATCTCCGTCCTGCCGTCCTGGAGGTCTTGGTCTTATTGCATTGGAATGGAAACCTTTGCTTGATTCCTCGGGACTCCGCGCCTGCACTTGCCTCCTTAGCACCAAAGAGGAAACGGGTACACTTCGCCCGTTGGCGCCCGCCCGGCCTTGGTCATCATGACTCACGTCATATGAACCTCGCGAGGTGCACCTTGCATTGATATCTCCGCTCCTTGGGAGCCAGCCTGGTGAAGTTGCCCCCCATGGAGGTCTTGGTGTCATATGCCTCGCGAGGGTCTTGGGTTGTCGATGCTGAAGTCGGGCCGTACTGAGCCGTCGATAGAGCCACGTCATTGGTCGCAGGCAGGCAAGGCTAGGTACCCCATTCCCAGAACACCGACAGTAGCCCCCGGGCCCAAGGAGCGTTCAAAGTTGGCTTTGAGGCGAAGCCAAAGGGCAAGTGCGGATCGACACGGGACCTAACCGCCTGCGGCCTTGGTCGACATGTGGCGATTGATGGGAT
This sequence comes from Triticum dicoccoides, assembly GCF_002162155.2. NCBI lineage: Eukaryota > Viridiplantae > Streptophyta > Magnoliopsida > Poales > Poaceae > Triticum > Triticum dicoccoides. Next base: position 405,463,450 of record NC_041382.1, on the reverse strand, counting down.
GTGGGCGCCTTCGCTTTCCCACGCTGCCTCGGCAACCGTCCTTGCCTGGTAAAAAGGCTGGCACCCGCTGCAGAACTTTCATTTCCTTGCATTCATCTTTCTCCAGATCCCCTTCTCCTTCTGCCCAGAAAACCTCCAGATCCACCAAAACTCATCCCAAATCTGCGACCGATGGCGCCGACAAGGCAAAAACCTCCGCTGCGGCCGGGTGTCAAGCCTCCTAGTTCGAGACAGCCCTGAGCACATCCACCATTGCCGAGGAGAAGCACCTCGCCACCGCACTCCAACTGATGGCCGACAGCAGCAACGGGGGGAGAGACGATGCTCCGGGCCGGCTTTGCCAAGCCGAAAACCTTGGGTCGCACATTCTACCCCTTCTTCCAGCACAACGTCTTCGCGGGGCTGGTCCCCCCTTTCTCCGACTTCTTCTACGCCGTCCTTTGCCACTACAAGCTCCACACCCTCCATCTTCACCCCAACTCCGTCCTCCTATCAATCTTTTCTTTTTAGTGTGAGGCGTTTCTGGGGGTGATGCCTTCCGTGGCATTGCTCCGCCACTTCTTCTACCTTCGGATTAATGGCACCCGGTGCTTGGGGTGCGCCACCTTCCAGCCAACGGCAGCAACGTGATCTTGGGGGCTGAGAAGAAGGTGGAGGACTTCAGGAACAAGTGGATCTTCATGGATGCCAAGCGCTCTGACCCCCGGCTGGTGCTGCCGACCTTGCAGCCAATGCCTCTGGAAGGGTGGGATCACGAGAAGCTCACATCCCAGGGCTGAGCTAGTGCTGGAGAAGATGACGACGGACCTAAAGACTGGCGATCCAAAGGCGGAGAAGCTAACAGGGGCCATGATCATCAAGGAATTCCTGACGCAGCACCTGGCTTCGCTCCAGGCGCGCTCGTACCCCCTATGGAAGTTCATGGGCGCAGAAGACAACCTCCGACTATGTCTGGATGACTTGTCCAAGGAGGAGCTGGACAAGATCATGCGTGCCCTGCTCGGGAAGGACCAGGGCTGCCCTCGGACTCCCATCTCCCACTGTATCGCCGCCCAGATGGGGAGAATATCGCCGATGCCATGCCCATCTTCGACGAGCGCGGGCTCCTACCTCTGTAGCCCTCCTGGCTCCCGGGCTCCCCGGTGCCGGTGTCCTCCGGCGAGTCTGACCAAGTAGAGGGGGTGGACTCGGAGGTGACCTGGGAAGGGGCGGGGGAGACCTCTCCCCCGCGCCAGACCAATCTCCTCCGCACCCTTTCTAACGATGATGATTGCTACCTCTTGAGCACTGCATTGGTTTTCCCTTGAAGAGGAAAGGGTGATGCAGCAAAGTAGCATAAGTATTTCCCTCAGTTTTTGAGAACCAAGGTATCAATCCAGTAGGAGGCCATGCACGAGTCCCTCGCACCTACACAAACAAATAAAATCCTCGCAACCAACGCAATAAAGGGGTTGTAAATCCCTTCACGGTCACTTACGAAAGTGAGATCTGATAGATATGATAAGATAATATTTTTGCTATTTTTATGATAAAGATGTAAAGTAAATAAAGCAAAATAAAAATTGCGCAAGAAATAGCTTGTTGACGGGAGATTAATATGACAGGAAAATAGACCCGGGGGCCATAGGTTTCACTAGGGCTTCTCTCGAGAGCATAAGTATTACGGTGGGTAAACAAATTACTGTTGAGCAATTGACAGAATTGAGCATAGTTATGAGAATATCTAGGTATGATCATGTATATAGGCATCACGTCTGAGACAAGTAGACCGACTCCTGCCTGCATCTACTACTATTACTCCACACATCGACCGCTATCCAGCATGCATCTAGAGTATTAAGTTCAAAGGAACAGAGTAACAATTTAAGTAAGATGACATGATGTAGAGGTATAAACTCATGCAATATGATATAAACCCCATCTTGTCATCCTCGATGGCAACAATACAATACGTGCCTTGCTGCCCCTACTGTCACTGGGAAAGGACATCGCAAGATTGAACCCAAAGCTAAGCACTTCTCCCATTGCAAGAAACATCAATCTAGTAGGCCAAACCAAATTGATAATTCGAAGAGACTTGCAAAGATAACCAATAATACATAAAAGAATTCAGAGAAGATTCAAATATTGTTCATAGATAAACTTGATCATAAACCCACAATTCATCGGTCTCAACAAACACACCGCAAAAGAAGATTACATCGAATAGATCTCCACGAGAATCATGGAGAACTTTGTATTGAGAGCCAAAGAGAGAGAGAGAGAGAGAGAGAGAAGAATCCATCTAGCTAATAACTATAGACCCGAAGGTCTGAGGCAAACTACTCACATATCATCAGAGAGGCTATGGTGTTGATGTAGAAGCCCTTTGTGATCGATGCCCCCTCCGGCGGAGCTCCGGAAAAGGCCCCAAGATGGGATCTCATGGGTACAGAAGGTTGCGGCAGTGGAATTAGGTTTTTGGCTCCGTCTCTGGTAGTTTGGGGGTACGTAGGTATATATAGGAGGAAGAAGTACGTCGGTGGAGCAACGTGGGCCCCACAAGGGTGGAGGGCGCGCCTGGGGGGGTTAGGCGTGCCCCCCCTACCTCATGCCTTCCTGGTAGCTTTCTTGACGTAGGGTCCAAGTCCACTGGATCACGTTCGTTCCAAAAATCACGTTCCCGAAGGTTTCATACGGTTTCGACTCCGTTTGATATTCTTTTTCTGTGAAACTCTGAAATAGGCAAAAAAAACAGCAAGTTCGGGCTGGGCCTCCGGTTAATAGGTTAGTCCCAAAAATAATATAAAAGTGTATAATAAATCCCAATAATGTCCAAAACAGAATATAATATAGCATGGAACAATCAAAAAGTATAGATACGTTGGAGACGTATCAAGCATCCCCAAGCTTAATTCCTGCTCGTCCTCGAGTAGGTAAATGATAAAAACAGAATTTTTGATGTGGAATGCTACTTGGCATAATTTCAATGTAATTCTCTTAATTGTGGTATGAATATTCAGATTTGAAAGATTCTAGACAAAAGTTTAATATTGACATAAAAATAATAATACTTCAAGCATACTAACTAAGCAATTATGTCTTCTCAAAATATCATGGCCAAAGAAAGTTATCCCTACAAAATCATATAGTCTGGCTATGCTCTATCTTCACCACACAAAGTATTTAAATCATGCACAACCCTGATGACAAGCCAAGCAATTGTTTCATACTTTTGGCGTTCTCAAACTTTTTCAATCTTCACGCAATACATGAGCGTGAGCCATGGACATGGCACTATATGTGGAATAGAATGGTGGTTGTGGAGAAGACAAAAAGGAGAAGATAGTCTCACATCAACTAGGCGTATCAATGGGCTATGGAGATGCCCATTAATAGATATCAATGTGAGTCAGTAGGGATTGCCATGCAACGGATGCACTAGAGCTATAAGTGTATGAAAGCTCAACAAAAGGAACTAAGTGGGTGTGCATCCAACTCGCTTGCTCACGAAGACCTAGGGCATTTTGAGGAAGCCCATCATTGGAATATACAAGCCAAGTTCTATAATGAAAAGTTCCCACTAGTATATGAAAGTGATATCATAGGAGACTCTCTATCATGAAGATCATGGTGCTACTTTGAAGCACAAGTGTGGTAAAAGGATAGTAGCATTGTCCCTTTTTAAGTCCGGAGTCTCATCCTGACTTGTGGGGGAATCGTAGTCTCCATCATCCTTTCATCACTTGAGACAATGCTCTAAAAATGATGATCATCACACTTTTATTTACTTACAACTCAACAATTACAACTCAATACTTAGAACAAAATATGACTCTATGTGAATGCCTCCGACGGTGTACCGGGATATGCAATGAATCAAGAGTGACATGTATGAAAGAATTATGAACGGTGGCTTTGCCACAAATACAATGTCAACTACTTGATCATGCAAACAATATGACAATGATGGAGCGTGTCATAGTAAATGGAACGGTGGAAAGTTGCATGCAATATATCTCGGAATGGCTATGGAAATGCCATAATAGGTAGGTATGGTGGCTGTTTTGAGGAAGGTATATGGTGGGTATATGATACCGGCGAAAAGTGTGTGGTATTAGAGAGGCTAGCAATGCTGGAAGGGTGAGAGTGCATATAATCCATGGGCTCAACATTAGTCATAAAGAACTCACATACTTATTGCAAAAATCTATTAGTTATCGAAACAAAGTATTACACGCATGCTCCTAGGGGGATAGATTGATAGGAAAATACCATCGCTCGTCCCCGGCCGCCACTCATAAGGAAGACAATCAATAAATAAATCATGCTCCGATTTCGTCACATAACGGTTCACCATACGTGCATGCTACGGGAATCACAAACTTCAACACAAGTATTCCCCAAATTCACAACTACTCAACTAGCATGACTCTAATATCACCATCTCCATATCTCAAAACAATTATCAAGTATCAAACTTCTCATAGTATTCAACACACTCATAAGAAAAAAAATACTAATCTTGAATGCCTATCATAATTAAAGCAAATTACCACACTGTTTTGTAGGACTCTCAAAACAATCTAAGTGAAGCATGAGAGAACAATTGTTTCTATAAAACAAATCCACCACCGTGCTCTAAAAGATATAAGTGAAGCACTAGAGCAAAAACTATATAGCTCAAAAGATATAAGTGAAGCACATAGAGTATTCTAATAATGTTCAATCATGTGAGTCTCTCTCAAAAGGTGTGTAAAGCAAGGATGATTGTGGTAAACTAAAAAAGCAAAGACTTAAATCATACAAGATGCTCCAAGCAAAACACATATCATGTGGTGAATAAAAATATAGCACCAAGTAAAGTTACCGATAGACGAAGACGAAAGAGGGGATGCCTTCCGGGGCATCCCCAAGCTTAGTCTTTTGGGTGTCCTTGAATTTTACCTTGGGGTGCCATGGGCATACCCAAGCTTAGGCTCTTGCCACTCCTTGTTCCATAATCCATCAAAACTTAACCCAAAACTTGAAAACTTCACAACACAAAACTCAAAATAGAAAATCTCGTGAGCTCCGTTAGCGAAAGAAAACAAAATACAATTCAAGGTACTGTAATGAACTCATTCATTATTTATATTGGTGTTAAACCTACTGTATTCCAACTTCTCTGTGGTTTATAAACTATTTTACTAGCCATAGATTCATCAAAATAAGCAAACAACACACGAAAAACAGAATCTGTCAAAAACATAACAGTCTGTAGTAATCTGTAGCTAACGCAAACTTCTGGAACCCCAAAAATTCTAAAATAAATTGATGGACGTGAGGAATTTATCTATTAAACATATTCAAAGAGAATTAACTAAATATCACTTTCCAAATAAAAATGGCAGCAGTTCTCGTGAGCGCTAAAGTTTCTATTTTTTACAGCAAGATTAAAAAGACTTTCCCCAAGTCTTCCCAACGGTTCTACTTGGCACAAACACTAATTAAACACAAAAAGACAACAAAAACAGAGGATAGATAAATTATTTATTACTAAACAGGAGCAAAAATCAAGGAATAAAAATAAAATTGGGTTGCCTCCCAACAAGCGCTATCGTTTAACGCCCCTAGCTAGGCATAAAAGCGAAGATAGGTCTAGGTATTGCCATCTTTGGTAGGCAATCCATAAGTGGCCCTCATAATAGATTCATATGGTAATTTAAATTTCTTTATAGGTAAGTGTTCCATGTCTTTCCTTAATGGAAATTGGAATCTAATATTCCCTTCCTTCATATCAATAATTGCACCAATCGTTCGAAGGAAAGGTCTACCAAGAATAATAGGACGTGAAGGATTGCAATCTATATCAATAAAATCTACGGGCACATAATTCCTATTTGCAACAATAATAACATCATTAATTCTTCCCATAGGTTTCTTAATAGTGGAATCCGCAAGGTGCAAATTTAAAGAACAATCATCAAAATCACGGAAACCTAGCAAATCACACAAAGTCTTTGGAATCGTGGAAACACTAGCACCCAAATCACACAAAGCATAGCATTCATGATCTTTAATTTTAATTTTAGTAGTAGGTTCCCACTCATCATAAATTTTTCTAGGGATAGAAACTTCCAACTCAAGTTTTTCTTCATAAGATTGCATCAAAGCATAAAGATATGTTTAGTAATGAAGGAAATATGCCCTAGAGGCAATAATAAAGTTATTATTTATTTCCTTATATCATGATAAATGTTTATTATTCATGCTAGAATTGTATTAACCGGAAACATAATACTTGTGTGAATACATAGACAAACTAAATGTCACTAGTATGCCTCTACTTGACTAGCTCGTTAATCAAAGATGGTTATGTTTCCTAACCATAGACATGTGTTGTCATTTGATTAACGGGGTCACATCATTAGGACAATGATGTGATTGACATGACCCATTCCATTAGCTTAGCACCCGATCGTTTAGTATGTTGCTATTGCTTTCTTCATGACGTATACATGTTCCTGTGACTATGAGATTATGCAACTCTCGTTTGCCGAAGGAACACTTTGTGTGCTACCAAATGTCACAACGTAACTGGGTGATTATAAAGGTGCTCTAAAGGTGTCTCCAAAGGTACATGTTGGGTTGGCATATTTTGAGATTAGGATTTGTCACTCCAATTGTCAGAGAGGTATCTCTGGGCCCTCTCGGTAATGCACATCAATTAAGCCTTGCAAGCAATGCAACTAATGAGTTAGTTGCGAGATGATGTATTACGGAACGGGTAAAGAGACTTGCCGATAACGAGATTGAACTAGGTATTGAGATACCGACGATCGAATCTCGGGCAAGTAACATACCGATGACAAAGGGAACAACGTATGTTATTATGCGGTCTGACCAATAAAGATCTTCGTAGAATATGTAGGAGACAATATGAGCATCCAGGTTCCGCTATTGGTTATTGACCGGAGACATGTCTCAGTCATGTCTACATTGTTCTCGAACCCGTAGGGTCCGCACGCTTAACGTTACGATGACAGTTTCATTATGAGTTTATATATTTTGATGTACCAAAGGTTGTTCAGAGTACCGAATATGATCACGGACATGACGAGGAGTCTCTAAATGGTCGAGACATAAAGATCGATATATTGGACGGCTATATTCGGACACCGGAAGTGTTTCGGGTGATTTCGGAGAAAACCGGAGTGCCGGAAGGGTTACCAGAACCCCCCCGGGGAAGTATTGGGCCTTAGTGGGCCTGAGGGGAGAGAGAGGGCAGCAGCCCAGGAGGTGGCACGCCCCCTCCCATGGGGAGTCTGAATTGGACTAGGGGAGGGGGGCGCGGCCCCTCTTTCCCTCTCCCTCTCCCTCTCTTTCCTTCCCCCTTCTCTCTTCCTAGTTGGACTAGGAAAGGGGAGTCCTACTCCTACTAGGAGGAGGACTCCCCCTCCTTGGCACGCCCCAAGGGCCGGCCGGCCTCTCCCCCTTGCTCCTTTATATACAGGGGCAGGGGGCACCTCTAGACACACAAGTTGATCTTCGTGATCGTTCTCTTAGCCGTGTGCGGTGCCCCCCTCCACCATAATCCTCGATAATATTGTAGCGGTGCTTAGGCGAAGCCCTGCGATGGTAGAACATCAAGATCGTCACCACGCTGTCGTGCTGATGGAACTCTTCCCCGACACTTTGCTGGATCGGAGTCCGGGGATCGTCATCCAGCTGAACATGTGCTAGAACTCGGAGGTGCCGTAGTTTCGGTGCTTGATCGGTCGGGCCGTGAAGACGTACGACAACATCAACCGCATTGTGCTAACGCTTCCGCTTCCGGTCTACGAGGGTACGTAGACAACACTCTCCCCTCTCATTGCTATGCATCACCATGATCTTGCGTGTGCGTAGGAAAATTTTGAAATTACTACGTTCCCCATCAGTGGCATCCGAGCCTAGGTTTTATGTGTTGATGTTATATGCACGAGTAGAACACAAGTGAGTTGTGGGCGACATAAGTCATACTGGTTACCAGCATGTCATACTTTGGTTCGGCGGTATTGTTGGATGAAGTGGCCCGGACCGACATTACGCGTACGCTTACGCGAGACTGGTTCTACCGACGTGCTTTGCACACAGGTGGCTGGCGGGTGTCAGTTTCTCCAACTTTAGTTGAACTGAGTGTGGCTACGCCCGGTCCTTGTGAAGGTTAAAACAGCACCAACTTGACAAACTATCATTGTGGTTTTGATGTGTAGGTAAGATTGGTTCTTGCTTAAGCCCATAGCAGCCACGTAAAACTTGCAACAAAGTAGAGGACGTCTAACTTCTTTTTGCAGGGCATGTTGTGATGTGATATGGTCAAGACATGATGCTACATTTTATTGTATGAGATGATCATGTTTTGTAACCGAGTTATCGGCAACTGGCAGGAGCCATATGGTTGTCGCTTTATTGTATGCAATGCAATCGCCCTGTAATGCTTTACTTTATCACTAAGCGGTAGCGATAGTTGTAGAAGCATAAGATTGGCGAGACGACAACGATGCTACGATGGAGATCAAGGTGTCGCGCCGGTGACGATGGTGATCATGACGATGCTTCGGAGATGGAGATCACAAGCACAAGATGATGATGGCCATATCATATCACTTATATTGATTGCATGTGATGTTTATCTTTTATGCATCTTATCTTGCTTTGATTGACGGTAGCATTATAAGATGATCTCTCACTAAATTTCAAGATAAAAGTGTTCTCCCTGAGTATGCACCATTGCCAAAGTTCGTCGTGCCCAGACACCACGTGATGATCGGGTGTGATAAGCTCTACGTCCATCTACAACGGGTGCAAGCCAGTTTTGCACACGCAGAATACTTAGGTTAAACTTGACGAGCCTAGCATATGCAGATATGGCCTCGGAACACTGAGACCGAAAGGTCGAGCGTGAATCATATAGTAGATATGATCAACATAGTGATGTTGACCATTGAAAACTACTCCATTTCACGTGATGATCGGTTATGGTTTAGTTGATTTGGATCACGTGATCACTTAGAAGATTAGAGGGATGTTTTTCTAAGTGGGAGTTCTAAGTAATATGATTAATTGAACTTAAATTTATCATGAACTTAGTACCTGATAGTATCTTGCTTGTTTATGTTTAATTGTAGATAGATGGCCCGTGTTGTTGTTCCGTTGAATTTTAATGCATTCCTTGAGAAAGCAAAGTTGAAAGATGATGGTAGCAATTACACGGACTGGGTCCGTAACTTGAGGATTATCCTCATTGCTGCACAGAAGAATTACGTCCTGGAAGCACCGCTGGGTGCCAGGCCTACTGCTGATGCAACTAACGACGTTAAGAACGTCTGGCAGAGCAAAGCTGATGACTACTCGATAGTTCAATGTGCCATGCTTTACGGCTTAGAACCGGGACTTCAACGACGTTTTGAACGTCATGGAGCATATGAGATGTTCCAGGAGTTGAAGTTAATATTTCAAGCCAATGCCCGGATTAAGAGATATGAAGTCTCCAATAAGTTCTATAGCTGCAAGATGGAGGAGAACAGTTCTGTCAGTGAGCATATACTCAAAATGTGTGGGTATAATAATCACTTGATTCAACTGGGAGTAAATCTTCCGGATGATTGCGTCATTGACAGAATCCTCCAATCACTTCCACCTAGCTACAAGAGCTTCGTGATGAACTATAATATGCAAGGGATGGATAAAACAATTCCTGAGCTCTTCGCAATGCTAAAAGCTGCGGATGTAGAAATCAAGAAGGAGCATCAAGTGTTGATGGTCAACAAGACCATTAGTTTCAAGAAAAAGGGAAAGGGGAAGAAGAAGGGGAACTTCAAGAAGAACAGCAAGCAAGTTGCTGCTCAGGAGAAGAAACCAAAGTCTGGACCTAAGCCAGAAACTGAGTGCTTCTACTGCAAGCAGACTGGTCACTGGAAGCGGAATTGCCCCAAGTATTTTGCGAATAAGAAGGATGGCAAGGTGAACAAAGGTATATGTGATATACATGTTATTGATGTGTACCTTACTAGAGCTCGCAATAGCACCTGGGTATTTGATATTGGTTCTGTTGCTAATATTTGCAACTCGAAACAGGGACTACGGATTAAGCGAACACTCGCGAAGGACGAGGTGACGATGTGCGTGGGAAATGGTTCCAAAGGCGATGTGATCGCAGTCGGCACGCTACCTCTACATCTACCATCGGGATTAGTATTAGACCTAAATAATTGTTATTTGGTGCCAGTGTTAAGCATGAACATTATATCTGGATCTTGTTTCATGCGAGACGATTATCGATTTAAATTAGAGAATAATGGTTGTTCTATTTATATGAGTAATATCTTTTATGGTCATGCACCCTTGAAGAGTGGTCTATTTTTGATGAATCTCGATAGTAGTGATACACATATTCATAATGTTGAAGCCAAAAGATGCAGAGTTGATAATGATAGTGCGACTTATTTGTGGCACTGCCGTTTAGGTCATATCGGTGTAAAGCGCATGAAGAAACTCCATACTGATGGACTTTTGGAACCACTTGATTATGAATCATTTGGTACTTGCGAACCGTGCCTCATGGGTAAGATGACTAAAACACCATGGAGAGAGCAACAAATTTGTTGGAAATCATACATATAGATGTATGTGGTCCAATGAATGTTGAAGCTCGTGGCAGATATCGTTATTTTCTCACCTTCACAGATGATTTAAGCAGATATGGGTATATCTACTTAATGAAACATAAGTCTGAAACATTTGAAAAGTTCAAAGAATATCAGAGTGAAGTTGAAAATCATCGTAATAAGAAAATAAAGTTTCTACGATCTGATCGTGGAGGAGAATCTTTGAGTTACGAGTTTGGTCTACATTTGAAACAATGCGGAATAGTTTCGCAACTCATGCCACCCAGAACACCGCAGCGTAATGGTGTGTCCGAATGTGGTAATCATACTTTACTTGATATGGTACGATCTATGATGTCTCTTACAGATTTACCGCTATCGTTTTGGGGTTATGCTTTAGAGACGGCCGCATTCACGTTAAATAGGGCACCATCAAAATCCGTTGAGACGACGCCTTATGAACTGTGGTTTGGCAAGAAACCAAAGTTGTCGTTTCTAAAAGTTTGGGGCTGCGATGCTTTTGTGAAAAAACTTCAACCTGATAAGCTCGAACCCAAATCGAAGAAATGTGTCTTCATATGATACCCAAAGGAGACAGTTGGGTACACCTTCTATCACAGATCTGAAGGCAAGACATTTGTTGCTAAGAATGGATCCTTTCTAGAGAAAGAGTTTCTCTCGAAAGAAGTGAGTGGGAGGAAAGTAGAACTTGATGAGGTAACTGCACCTGCTCCCTTATTGGAAAGTAGTACATCACAGAAACCGGTTTCTGTGACACCTGCACCAATTAGTGAGGAAGTTAATGATGATGATCATGAAACTTTAGAACAAGTTACTACTGAACCTCGTAGATCAACCAGAGTAAGATCCGCACCAGAGTGGTACGGTAATCCTGTTCTGGAAGTCATGCTACTAGATCATGATGAACCTGCGAACTATGAAGAAGTGATGGTGAGCCCAGATTCCGCAAAATGGCTTGAAGCCATGAAATCTGAGATGGGATCCATGTATGAGAACAAAGTGTGGACTTTGGTTGACTTGCACAATGATAGGCAAGCAATTGAGAATAAATGGATCTTCAAGAAGAAGACTGACGCTGACGGTAATGTTACTGTCTACAAAGCTTGACTTGTCGCAAAAGGTTTTCGACAAGTTCAAGGGATTGACTAGGATGAGACCTTCTCACCCGTAGCGATGATTAAGTCTATCTGAATCATGTTAGCAATTGCCGCATTTTGTGATTATGAAATTTGGCAGATGGATGTAAAAACTGCATTCCTAAATGGATTTCTGGAAGAAGAGTTGTATATGATGCAGCCGGAAGGTTTTGTCGATCCAAAGGGAACTAACAAAGTGTGCAAGCTCCAGCGATCCATTTATGGACTGGTGCAAGCCTCTGGGAGTTTGAATAAACGCTTTGATAGTGTGATCAAAGCATTTGGTTTTGTACAGACTTTTGGAGAAGCCTGTATTTACAAGAAAGTGAGTGGGAGCTCTATAGAATTTCTGATATTATATGTGGATGACATATTACTAATCGGAAATGATATAGAATTTTTGGATAGCATAAAGGGATACTTGAATAAGAGTTTTTCAATGAAAGACCTCGGTGAAGCTGCTTATATATTGGGCATTAAGATCTATAGAGATAGATCAAGACGCTTAATTGGACTTTCACAAAGCACATACCTTGACAAAGTTTTGAAGAAGTTCAAAATGGATCAAGCAAAGAAAGGATTCTTGCCTGTGTTACAAGGTGTGAAGTTGAGTAAAACTCAATGCCCGACCACTGCAGAAGATAGAGAGAAAATGAAAGAGGTTCCCTATGCTTCAGCCATAGGCTCTATCATGTATGCAATGCTGTGTACCAGACCTGATGTGTGTCTTGCTATAAGTCTAGCAGGGAGGTACTAAAGTAATCTAGGAGTGGATCACTGGACAGCGGTCAAGAACATCCTGAAATACCTGGAAAGGACTAAGGATATGTTTCTCATATATGGAGGTGACAAAGAGCTCATCGTAAATGGTTACGTTGATGCAAGCTTTGACACTGATCTGGACGATTCTAAATCGCAAACTGGATATGTATTTACATTAAATGGTGGAGCTGTCAGTTGGTGCAGTTCTAAACAAAGCGTCGTGGCGGGATCTACATGTGAAGCGGAGTACATAGCTGCTTCGGAAGCAGCAAATGATGGAGTCTGGATGAAGGAGTTCATATCCGATCTAGGTGTCATACCTAGTGCATCGGGTCCAATGAAAATCCTTTGTGACAATACTGGTGCAATTGCCTTGGCAAAGGAATCCAGATTTCACAAGAGAACCAAGCACATCAAGAAACGCTTCAATTCCATCTGGGATCTAGTCCAGGTGGGAGACGTAGAGATTTGCAAGATACATACGGATCTGAATGTAGCAGACCCGTTGACTAAGCCTCTTCCACGAGCAAAACATGATCAGCACCAAGGCTCCATGGGTGTTAGAATCATTATTGTGTAATCTAGATTATTGACTCTAGTGCAAGTGGGAGACTGAGGAAATATGCCCTAGAGGCAATAATAAAGTTATTATTTATTTCCTTATATCATGATAAATGTTTATTATTCATGCTAGAATTGTATTAACCGGAAACATCATACTTGTGTGAATACATAGACAAACTAAACGTCACTAGTATGCCTCTACTTGAATAGCTCGTTAATCAAAGATGGTTATGTTTCCTAACCATAGACATGTGTTGTCATTTCATTAACGGGATCACATCATTAGGAGAATGATGTGATTGACATGACCCATTCCATTAGCTTAGCACCCGATCGTTTAGTATGTTGCTATTGCTTTCTTCATGACTTATACATGTTCCTGTGACTATGAGATTATGCAACTCCCGTTTGCCGGAGGAACACTTTGTGTGCTACCAAACGTCACAACGTTACTGGGTGATTATAAAGGTGCTCTACAGGTGTCTCCAAAGGTACATGTTGGGTTGGCGTATTTTGAGATTAGGATTTGTCACTCCAATTGTCGGAAAGGTATCTCTGGGCCCTCTCGGTAATGCACATCAATTAAGCCTTGCAAGCAATGCAACTAATGAGTTAGTTGCGAGATGATGTATTATGGAACGAGTAAAGAGACTTGCTGATAATGAGATTGAACTAGGTATTGAGATATCGACGATCGAATCTCGGGCAAGTAACATACCGATGACAAAGGGAACAACGTATGTTGTTATGCAGTCTGACCGATAAAGATCTTCATAGAATATGTAGGAGCCAATATGAGCATCTAGGTTCCGCTATTGGTTATTGACCGGAGACATGTCTCGGTCATGTCTACATTGTTCTCGAACCCGTAGGGTCCGCACGCTTAACGTTACGATGACAGTTTCATTATGAGTTTCTATATTTTGATGTACCGTAGGTTGTTCGGAGTCCCGGATATGATCACGGACATGATGAGGAGTCTCGAAATGGTCCAGACATAAAGATCGATATATTGGACGGCTATATTCAGACACCGGAAGTGTTTCGGGTGATTTCGGAGAAAACCGGAGTGCCGGAAGGGTTACCGGAACCCCCTGGCGAAGTATTGGGCCTTAGTGGGCCTGAGGGGAGAGAGAGGGCAGCAGCCCAGGAGGTGGCGCGCCCCCTCCCATGGGGAGTCCAAATTGGACTAGGGGAGGGGGCGCGGCCCCTCTTTCCCTCTCCCTCTCCCTCTCTTTCCTTCCCCCTTCTCTCTTCCTAGTTGGACTAGGAAAGGGGAGTCCTACTCCTACTAGGAGGAGGACTCCCCCTCCTTGGCGCTCCCCAAGGGCCGTCCGGCCTCTCCCCCTTGCTCCTTTATATATAGGGGCAGGGGGCACCTCTAGACACACAAGTTGATCTTCATGATCGTTCTCTTAGCCGTGTGCGGTGCCCCCCTCCACCATAATCCTCGATAATATTGTAGTGGTGCTTAGGCGAAGCTCTGCGACGGTAGAACATAAAGATCGTCACCACGCTGCCGTGCTGACGGAACTCTTCCCCGACACTTTGCTGGATCGGAGTCCGGGGATCATCATCGAGCTGAACGTGTGCTAGAACTCGAAGGCGCCGTAGTTTCGGTGCTTGATCGGTCAGGCTGTGAAGATGTACGACTACATCAACCGCGTTGTGCTAACGCTTCCTCTTCCGGTCTACGAGGGTACGTAGACAACACTCTCCCCTCTTGTTGCTATGCATCACTATGATCTTGCGTGTGCGTAGGAAAATTTTGAAATTACTACGTTCCCCATCAAGTAAAAGCTTTATTTTGACTATAAGCACGAGAAGAGTTTAGCACGGATTGCAACAAGGAAATACAATCTATCAAACAGCAATTATCATAATTAAATTCCTTGAAATCCAAAATAGTGGGTTCATTGATATTTAAAGTTTTGACCTCTTCAATCCCACTTTTAACAATTTTAGCATCAAGATCTAGAGACTCCGAATTTTTGGAACTCCTTCTAGGTAAAGGTGGATCATATTCAGTCCCATAATTATCAAGATTCATGTTGCAAAAAAAAGATTTAATAGGGGACACATCAATAACTTTTAGATCTTCATCTTTATTTTCATGGAAACTAGAAGAACACAATATTTCTTAGCACGCATCCTAGCGGTTCTTTCTTTGCACTCATCAATGGAGATTCTCATGGCTTTGAGAGACTCATTGATATCATGCTTAGGTGGAATAGATCTAAGTTTCAAAGAATCAACATCAAGAGAAGTTCTATCAACGTTCCTAGCCAACTCATCAATCTTAAGCAATTTTTCTTCAACCAAAGCATTCAAACTCTTTTGCGAGGTAATAAATTCTTTAATGTTAGATTAAAAATCAGAGGGAATCTTATTATAATTTCCATAGGAATTGTTGTAGGAATTACCATAATTATTAGAGGAATTACTAGGGAACGGCCTAGAATTAAAATTACCTCTATACGCATTATTACCAAAATTGTTCCTACCAACAAAATTCACATCCATAGATTCATTATTATTCTCAATCAAGGTAGACAAAGGCATATCATTAGGATCAGTAGGAGCACTCTTATTAGCAAACAATTTCATAAGTTCATCCATCTTTCCACTCAAAACATTAATCTCTTCAATTGCATGCACTTTTTTATTACTAGATCTTTTGGTGTGCCAATGAGAAAAATTAACCATAATATTACCTAGGAGTTTGGTAGCTTCTCCTAAAGTGATTTCCATAAAAGTGCCTCCCGCGACCGAATTTAAAAGATTTCTAGAAGCAAAATTCAATCCGACATAAAATTTTTGTATAATCATCCACAAATTCAAACCATGTGTAGGGCAATTAAGTATCATTAATTTCATCCTCTCCCAAGCTTGTGCAACATGTTCATGATCAAGTTGCTTAAAATTCATAATATCGTTTCTAAGAGAGATGATCTTAGCAGGGGGGAAATACTTAGAGATAAAAGCATATTTGCACTTATTCCATGAATCAATACTATTTTCAGGCAAAGAGGAAAACCAAGTTTTAGCACGATCTCTAAGCGAAAAAGGAAATAGCTTCAATTTAACAATATCATTGTCCACATCTTTCTTCTTTTGCATATCACACAAATCAACGAAGCTATTAAGATGGGTAGCGACATCTTCACTAGGAAGGTCGGCGAATTGATCTTTCATGAAAAAATTCAACAAAGCAGCATTAATTTCACAAGATTCAGTATTGGTAAGAGGAGCAATTAGAGTGCTAAGGAAATCATTGTTGTTGGTATTAGTAAAGTCACACAATTTGGTATTATCTTGAGCCATCATAACAAGCAAGCGATCCAACACACAAGCAAACAAGAAGCACGCGACAAAGAGGCGAACGGAAAAGAGGGAGCGAATAAAACGGCAAGGGTGAAGTGGGGGAGAGGAAAACGAGAGGCAAATGGCAAATAATGTAATGCGGGAGATAAGGGTTTGTGATGGGTACTTGGTATGTTGACTTTTGCGTAGACTCCCCAGCAACGGCGCCAGAAATCCTTCTTGCTACCTCTTGAGCACTGTGTTGGTTTTCCCTTGAAGAGGAAAGCATGATGCAGCGAAGTAGCGTAAGTATTTCCCTCAGTTTTTGAGAACCAAGGTATCAATCCAGTAGGAGGCCACGCATGAGTCCCTCGCACCTACACAAACAAATAAAATCCTCGCAACCAACGCAATAAAGGGGTTGGCAATCCCTTCACGGTCACTTACGAAAGTGAGATCTGATAAATATGATAAGATAATATTTTTGGTATTTTTATGATAAAGATGTAAAGTAAATAAAGCAAAATAGAAATGACGCAAGAAATAGCTTGTTGTCGGGAGATTAATATGATGGAAAATAGACCCGGGCGCCATAGGTTTCACTAGTGGCTTCTCTCGAGAGCATAAGTATTACGGTGGGTAAACAAATTACTGTTGAGAAATTGACAGAATTGAGCATAGTTATGTGAAAGTGCAACTACCCCTAGGTGGTTTTGGTAATTCCTAACAACATATAGCTCATTGAGCTAATGCTATTTCAAGATTAATATCTCAGGAAAGCTCAATGACTGGCATGGCATGGATGAAAAAAGTGGACCCCTCAAAATTCTAAGGACAAAGGATTGGCTCAAGCTCAAAGCTCAAGACTCTACATTTTCCATTTTAGTGATCCAAGATCACATTGAGTCTATAGGAAAAGCCAATACTATCAAGGAGGGATGAGGTGTTGCTTAATGAGGTTCTTGCTCAAAATGCTTAGTGATATGCTCCAAAACCCTCAACTACTTGCTCACATCCACATATGACCTAAACCAAAAGTCAAACTCGGCCCCACTGATTCTTCCTATCCGGCGCCACCGAGTTTCAAATGTCATAGCCACTGCCACAAACCCTAGGCAAATCAGTCTCACCGATAGGGATCTCGGTCTCACCGAGATGGGGTTGTAATCTCTCTGTTTCCCTTCGTAACATTTTGGTCTCACCGAGATGAGCGATCGGTCCCACCGAGATTGCATGTAAACTCTCTGTTTTCCCTTCATAACGTTTCGGTCTCACCGAAATGAGCGATCGGTCCCACCGAGTTTACCTGACCAACTCTCTGGTTAGCCTATTACCAAAATCGGTCCCACCGAGTTAGTGTAATTGGTTTAACCGAGATTATGTTATGCCCTAACCCTAATCATATCGGTCCTACCGAGTTGCATGTCGGTCCCACCAAAAAACCCTAACGGTCACTAACTTTGCTGAATCGGTCCGACCGAGTTTAACCATTCGGTCCCGCCGAGTTTGGGAAGTTATGTGTAACTGTTAGATTTTGTGTGGAGGCTATAAATACCCCTCCACCACCTCTTCATTTAGAGAGAGAGCCATCAGAACAAACCTACACTTCCAACTTACTTTTTCTGAGAGAGAACCACCTACACTTGTGTTGAGACCAAGATATCCCATTCCTACCATATGAATATTGATCTCTAGCCTTCCCCAAGTTGCTTTCCACTCAAATCTTCTTTCCACCAAATCCAAATCCTGTGAGAGAGAGTTGAGTGTTGGGGAGACTATCATTTGAAGCACAAGAGCAAGGAGTTCATCATCAACACACCATTTGTTACTTCTTGGAGAGTGGTGTCTCCTAGATTGGCTAGGTGTCACTTGGGAGCCTCCGACAAGATTGTGGAGTTGAAGCAAGGAGTTGTAAGGGCAAGGAGATCGCCTACTTCGTGAAGATCTACCGCTAGTGAGGCAAGTCCTTGGTGGGCGATGGCCATGGTGGTATAGACAAGGTTGCTTCTTTGTGGACCCTTCATGGGTGGAGCCCTCCGTGGACTCGCGCAACCATTACCCTTCGTGGGTTGAAGTCTCCATCAACGTGGATGTACGATAGCACCACCTATCAGAACCACGACAAAAACATCTGTGTCTCCAATTGCGTTTGAATCCTCCAAACCCTTCCCTTTACATTCTTGCAAGTTGCATTTCCACTGCTCATATACTCTCTGCATGCTTGCTTGAATTGTATTAAGATTGCTTTACTTGTCCAAAGTTGCTAAAATCTGCCAAGAACTAAAATTGGGAAAAGGCTAGATTTTTATTTGGTCAAGTAGTCTAATCACCCCCCCCCTCTAGACATACTTTCGATCCTACAAGTGGTATCAGAGCTTTGGTCTCCATTTGCTTTGATTTCCATAGCTTTTGGTGGTCATAGCCTTGGTTTCACAACCTAGGAGAGTATGGCATCTAGCGAGGGAAATTACCACCATATAGGTCCTTACTTTGATGGCACTAATTTTGCTAGTTGGAAGCATAAGATGAAAATGCATATTCTTGGACATAACCCCGTCGTTTGGGCTATTGTGTGTATTGGCTTGCGAGGTGAATTCTTTGATGGGAGAGAACCGAATCGTGAAGCTACCATGGAAGAGTTGAAGATGCTACAATACAATGCTCAAGCTTGTGATATCCTCTTCAATGGATTGTGCCCCGAAAAATTCAACAAAATCAGCCGTCTTGAGAATGCAAAGGAAATTTGGGATACTTTGATTGATATGCATGAAGGTACCGACTCCGTCAAGGAATCCAAGTTGGATGTGCTTCAAAGTCAACTTGACAAGTTCAAAATGAAGGATCGTAAAGGTGTTGCTGAAATGTACTCTAGGCTTGCTCTTATCACAAATGAGATCGCCGGCTTAGGAAGTGAAGAAATGACCGACAAATTCATCATCAAGAAGATCCTAAGAGCCTTGGATGGAAAATATGATACCGTATGTACATTGATTCAAATGATGCCAAATTACAAAGATCTCAAGCCAACAGAAGTCATTGGAAGAATTGTTGCTCATGAGATGTCACTCAAGGATAAGGAGGAGCTCCATAACAAGTCAACTGGTGCTTACAAAGCCTCATGTGAAGCTCCCACATCATCAAGTGAGAAACAAACCTTCAATGAAGAATTGAGCCTAATGGTGAAGAACTTCAACAAGTTCTACAAGAGTAGAAGCAAAGAGAGAAGTTCCAAGTCAAGGTCCTACAATGACAAAATATCTTCTAGTCGAGAGCGAAACTGCTACAATTGTGGAAGACCCGGACACGACTCCAATGAGTGTATGGCCCCCTACAAGAGAAGAGAAGATTCTCCCAAAAGAAGAAGTAAAAGAGAAGAATCACCATCGAGGGAGAGAAGGAGTAGGGATGATCGTTATGAACGAAGACCCTCTCGGAGAAGCAAGGATTCGAAAAGGAAGGACAAGTCATCAAGGAGCTACACAAAACGAAGACATCAAGCTAATGTTGGTGAATGGGTATCCGGCTCCGACTCCGACAATCACTCCGAGAGAAGCTATCGCTCCGACTCCGAATATACTCAAGATGAAGGTGTTGCCGGTCTAGCACTTGTGTCAACCAACTCCTACGACATATTTGATTCACCAAATGAAGGAATTGGAAGATGCTTCATGGCCAAAGGCCCAAAGGTATCACACCCCGAGTATGTTGATTTCAATATGATGAAGATAACTTGTTAGGTGATGATGATTTACTTGTTAAGAACTCTAGTGATGAATACTATGATGAAACGTCAATTAATCATGCTAATCAAGATGAAACGAATAACAATGATAAGAAGAAGATTGAGTCTCTAACTAAAGAACTAAACACTCTTAAGTTAGCTCATGAAACTATCTTAGGAGATCATCGAGAACTTTTAAGGACTCATGAGAAATTACGTTTTGAGAAGCTCAATCTTGAGCAAGAGCATGAGTTCTTAAAGGCAATCAATGATGATCTTCGCAAGAACAATTCTTCTTACATTGCCAAGCGTTTACTCTTATCCACTTACATGCCTCAAGTCAAAAAGGATTCTTCCTCTAGTAGTAACAATAATCATGCTAAATCCAATATTGTTGCTTCTAGTAGTTATCTTGATTCCACTAATGATTCTCTTAGCCAAGTTACACTTGAGCAAGAAAATAGCTTATTGAAGGGAATCATAGAGAAAGGTGTTTACAAGAGCCTTGCTGGGAGTAAGCAATTCGAGGAAATTGTACGCAAGCAAGGAAGGCACCGGAAGAATCGAGGTATTGGTTTTGAACGAAAGTTCAATGCCAATGGAGTTGAGTGGGAAGAAGATCAATACCCCAAGACGAAGTTTGTTCCTCAACAAGAGAAGTATGATCCTGCTTCTTTCAAAGGGACATGAGCTCAAGATGATCTTCCACCACAAGACCACAAGGAAAAAGGCAAGGAGAAGCTTCAAGAGGAAATTGATGCATTTGAAGAAGCTCCTAAGGCCTTCGTCAAGTGGGTTCCCAAGACTACATCAAGTTCCACTTCATCAAGTACAGCTACAACTCCGAGGATTCCCATCAAGATGGTGTGGATCCCGAAGAAGAAGAACTAGAGAGTTCTTGAGGGTGACTCTGCCAACATACTTCACTCTTATCATTTTGGCAAGAACAAGTGCAATCAACTTCCACATCTTGCACTAGTTCAAGGAGTCACAAACCCTCTTGTTGGTAAGACAAGGGACAAGGTAACCTAATGCACTCATAGACATCATCTTATGTGTGCATCACTCTATGTATGTGGATATCATTTTTTGTTCCTTGTGGGACTAACCCATGTAGGTATTGAAAGTGCAACTCACTCAAAAGGATAGCTCTGAATGATCTACATCAACTTAGAGCATCCACATCTTCAACACCTACATGAAGTCATCATCGACAAAAACCAAGGTTAGTTCATCCCTCTTAGGAGGATCTCACATCTAGGGGGAGCTTTACTCTAAGAATTGAGCTAAAGCAACTCTAATTGTGTGAACACAACAATGCTTTATGTAAAAGTGGTAACCCCACTTGTGCTTAAATGATGAGTATGACCTATGATCAAATGTTCTCATTTGACTCCTAAGTCAATATACTCATATATAGATGACCTAGTCATTGCCAATTGCTTGATAGATGCTAGAATTGTTTGTGCATGCTTTGCCACATATTTCATTTGTCATTTTATTGTGTGAGCATGTTGGTTGCATAATTTACTCATCCGAGGACATCCACTTGTTGTTTTGATTGGTCGGTTTCTTTTTCTTGCCAAGTGGATGGACAAGAATTCCTAAGAACCTTCTCTAGCTATCTATGCTCTTCTCGTCTCAAACTCTATTCATGCTGCATCACAAAGTTTGATCAAGTCAGATTCGAACCACTCTGTGTAAGGAACACAAGGAGTCCCCGATTCCTCATAGACTTAAACTTCCAAAACTTCTTTGTGCATTTCGGTCTGACCGATTCATCCATTTCGGTCATACCGAGATCACTAAGTCGATCTAGGTTTTTAATCTCTGTGCAACCAATTTGAACTTTTCGGTCACACCGAGTTGCAGTAACTGCTTGCAGTTATGCATCTCGGTGCCACCGAGTTGTTCCACTCGGTCACACCGACAGGGTCAGGCTATATATACCCATGGGCCAAAATTTGGAAAACTTTCCGAACCTCTTCGCCCGCGCTCAGCCTGCTCTGCCTCCCTGGGTCTCCGGATCGTCCTCCTCGTCGCCAGTCGCCTCCAGTCGCTGGTCTCCGCCGCCGTCAACGGGATCCTCTCCGCAGTTGCCGTCGTAGCAAGTCCATCGCCAAACTAGGGTATGGACTTGACCTTTGTGCTATTCTCACTCCGATTCCCCAGCACATTGTTTTGCCATGTATCTTGCCATGATTGAGATCACTCTATCCAATGAAAACACTCCGTAGTTTAGTTGTGGATTGAAAATTTAGGGTTAGGTTTCCGCCGAAACCATCTCGGACCGACCGAGTTGTTGAAATCGGTTCCACCGATTTGGCTCAGGCCATTGCACATGTGATTCTCGGTCTGGCCGAGAATTGCAAATAGGTGCGACCAAGTTCGAGTCTTTGTGAAACCCTAGCAGTCTCGGTGCCATCAAACTGTGACTCGGCCTGACCGAGTTCACTAGTTTAGGTTCCAACGGCTGCTTCGGTATCACCGAGATTTCAAATCAGTAGATCCGAAATGCTTTCTGTGGAAAACTAAAAGTAAGTTTTTAACTCATTCTTTTGCAAAAACCTCTGCACTTTGTGATGCTCATCCACTCTACCTCATCTATAATCCATTCATAGGGTCTGCTGTCAGTGTTTGCATCATGTCAGATCAGAGTGACAGTCAGAACAAGTCTGAGGAGCAAGTGAACTTGAGTGAGGGCACTAGTCCCTCTAGCAGCTTTGATGAAGGAAGCAGAAGTACCCCCAGCAACTTGCCTAAGGCAACCACTAGGACCAGAAAGAAGAAAACCTCCGATTCAGAGGATGAGGACTATGTGGCTGCTGAGGAAGAGGCCACCTCAAAGAGGAAAGTCCTGAAAAAGGAATATGGCACAACTGCTGCCACTAAGCCAGGGATGAAGCAAAATGTTCCTGCTAAGAGAGCTCCGATGTCAAAAGCCAGAACATCCACTCAAGAGACTTTGGGATCTGCACCCAAAGAGCAGGTTGTGGCAGAAAAGAAAAGAAAGGAAAGGGTCAAGAAGACCACTGCCAGAGTGCTTGGGAGATCTTCAATAATGAAAGACTCCAAAGAAGAGGAAGAGGAACAGGATGCAGCACCAGCACCCAAAGCTCAAAAGCTTATGGGAGATGCTATAAGGGCAGGGGTTGTTCCATCTAAGCCTAAGATTACTCCTAAGACTGCTGCTCCAGCTCCAAAGCCAAAACCAAAGAGGAGCACCAGGAACATCCCTTCCGAGGAGAAGAACAAGGCCCCAGTGCCTCAAGCTACTGAAGAAGAAGATGATTCTGTCGTGTTAAGGAAGTTGAAGCCCAAAATTCTAGATCACAATGATGCTCATCCAGTTGCAGAAAACATGAAAATCAGGAAGGATTTTGGTCTAAGGCTATGGAGAGAGTCTGATCCATATGCCACCAGGAGAAGGAATGATGTGCACTACAAGTTCCATACAAAGGAACAGCAAGACTTCTATGAGACTATCTTACGTGACAAGAATCCCATAGTGTGTGACATGAGATGGGTGATGACCCACAAGTATAGGGGATCTATCGCAGTCCTTTCGATAAGTAAGAGTGTCGAACCCAACGAGGAGCAGAAGGAAATGATAAGCGGTTTCCAGCAAGGTATTCTCTGCAAGTACTGAAATAAGTGGTAACAGATAGTTTTTTGATACGATAATTTGTAACGAGCAACAAGTAACAAAAGTAAATAAGGTGCAGCAAGGTGGCCCAATCCTTTTTGTAGCAAAGGACAAGCCTGGACAAACTCTTATAAGATGTAAAGCGCTCCCGAGGACACATGGGAATATCGTCAAGCTAGTTTTCATCACGTTCATATGATTCGCGTTCGGTACTTTGGTAAATTGGTATGTGGGTGGACCGGTGCTTGGGTACTGCCCTTACTTGGGCAAGCATCCCACTTATGATTAACCTCTATTGCAAGCATCTACAACTACAAAAAAGGTATTAAGTTAAACCTAACCATAGCATGAAACATATGGATCCAAATCAGCCCCTTACAAAGCAACGCATAAACTAGGGTTTAAGCTTCTGTCACTCTAGCAACCCATCATCTTCTTATTACTTCCCAATGCCTTCCTCTAGGCCCAAATAATGGTGAAGTGTCATGTAGTCGACGTTCACATAACACCACTAGAGGAGAGACAACATACATCTCATCAAAATATCGAACGAATACCAAATTCACATGACTACTAATAGAAAGACTTCTCCCGTGTCCTCAGGAACAAAAGTAACTACTCACAAAGCATAAACATGTTCATAATCAAAGGGGTATTAATATGCATATAGGATCTGAACATATGATCTTCCACCAATTAAACCAACTAGAATCAACTACAAGGAGTAATTAACACTACTAGCAACCTACTAGCACCAATCCCGGACTTGGTGACAAGAATTGGATACAAGAGATGAACTAGGGTTTTGAGATGACATGGTGATGATGAAGATGTTGATGAAGATTGCCCTCTCCCGATGAGAGGAGCGTTGGTGATGACGATGGCGATGATTTCCCCCTCCGTGAGGGAAGTTTCCCCGGCAGAACAGCTCCGCCAGAGCCCTAGATTGGTTCCGCCAAGGTTCCGCCTCGTGGCGGCGGAGTTTCATCCGAGAAGATGGCTTATGATTTTTTTTCCATCGAAAGACTCCATATAGCAGAAGATGGCCACCGGAGGGCCACCAGGGGGCCACGAGGTAGGGGGCACGCCCAGGGGGTAGGGCGCGCCCCCCACCCTCGTGGGCAGGGTGTGGCCCCCCTGGTGAAGTTCTTGCTCTCAGTATTTTTTATATATTTGGAAAACATCTTCCGTGAAGTTTCAGGACTTTTGGAGCTGTGCAGAATAGGTCTCTAATATTTGCTCCTTTTCCAGCCCAGAATCCTAGCTGCCGGCATTCTCCCTCTTTATGTAAACCTTGTAAAATAAGAGAGAATAGGCATAAGTATTGTGACATAATGTATAATAACAGCCCATAATGCAATAAATATCGATATAAAAGCATGATGCAAAATGGACGTATCAACTCCCCCAAGCTTAGACCTCGCTTGTCCTCAAGCGAAAAGCCAAAATCGAAAAATATGTCCACATGTTAAGAGATAGAGGTATCGATCAAAATAAAATACGGACATGAGGGCATCATGATCATTCTTAGAACAGCAACTTATATAATTCTTGTCATATAATCTCTAATGCTAGAGTAACAATTCAATCACAATATCAAGTATGAATCGTAAACTTCATTAAAAACTAACAAACTACAATCTCAGTCATATTTATCATAACATAGGAAAGAGTCAATGTATAAGAGCTTTTCATCAAGTCCACATACTCAACTATCATATAATCTTTCACAATTGCTGACACTCACGCAATACTTATGGGTATGGGGTTTTAATCGGACACAGAGAAATATAGGGGCTTATAGTTTTGCCTCCCAATGTTTTACCTCAAGGGTAATGTCAACAGTAATAGTTCATGAAAACTCACATCCAATTAGCCATATATACCAGGATCTTTCCAACATATTGTGCTTGCCGAAGGATAAAGTGTAAAAAGGAAGGGTGAAAATCACCATGACTCTTATGCACAGTAGGAGATAAAAGTAAAAGATATGCCCTTCGCAGAGGGAAGTAGAGGTTGTCATGCGCTTTTATGGTTGGATGCACAAAATCTTAATGCGAAAGAACGTCACTTTATATTGCCACTTGTGATATGGACCTTTATTATGCAGTCTGCGCTTTTATTACTTCCATATCACACGATCGTATAAAGCTTATTTCCTTCACAGCAATCAATCATACATATTTAGAGAGCAATTTTTATTGCTTGCACCGATGATAACTTACTTGCTAGATCTTACTCAATCCATAGGTAGATATGGTGGACTCTTATGGCAAGACTGGTTTAAGGGTATTTGGAAGCACAAGTAGTATCTCTACTTGGTGCAATGAATTTGGCTAGCATGAGGGGGAAAGGCAAGCTCATCATGTTGGAAGATCCAAGACAATATAATTCATCTCAGATGTAAGAAAACATAACCCATTATGTTGTCTTCCTTGTCCAATGTCAACTCTTTAGCATGTCATATTTTAATGAGTGCTCACAATCATAAAAGATGTCCAAGATAGTATATTTATATGTGAAGACCTCTCTTTCTTTATTACTTCATATTAATTGCAACGATGACCAAAACTGTGTTTGTCAACACTCAACAACTTTTATTCATCATACTATTTCTATGTGAGCTCATTACTCTCCATAAGATTCAAATGATCTCTTTGTTTATTTTTATTTCTTTCTCTTTTCTTTTATCCACTTAGGATCATGGCAAAATAATCAAGCCCTTGACTCAACACTAATCTTTATTATATAGCTCACGGACTCGATTACATAGAAGGATAATAAAGCAAAACTCACAACTAGATCACACTAAGAACTTTTATTCTACTAGATGAAGATATTACCAAAAGGATAGAACTAAGAAAACCGGTAAAGATAAAGTGATGGTGATACGATACCGGGGCACTCCCCCAAGCTTGGCAGTTGCCAAGTGGAGTGCCCATACCAGATACTCAATTCTTCTTTGTTGGTGGAGACGGTGGTGATTATTTTGATGGTGTAGGCTTCTTCCTTAATTTGCATTTGAGGACAGAATTTTGGTCCCTTAGGTCCTCGATCTCCTGTTCCAGGCTCAGTATCTTTTTGCATAGTTCCTGCTTGTTTTCCTGCAATAGGCGAAAAGGGATGAACTCGATCTTAGGTTTCTTTACTCTATCCGAGAGACTTGACTTTTTGAACTCCACATGAATGTCCCTAGGTTGATGTAGTGGGACTTCATCTTCATCTGAGCTCGTCTCCTCCATTCCCTTGTGTTCATAGTCTTCTTCTTCTTCCGTAGTCCAACCACAATGCTCCACATCCCCATAGACCTTAGGATCTGCAAGGTAATCAGCCACATAGCTTTCTCCTTCCGAATCCTGGGACGACATGTTGCTCTATCTGCAGCAGGACAGCTCAAAACAAAGGCAAGAAAATTTTGCGTGAAACGGGAGTCAAAACCCCTGGGAGATTATATAATGAATTTTTACCGGCCAAAATACGTGTCGTGTACGAAAACGGAGTCCGGTGAGCACACGAGGTGCCCACGAGATAGGGGGCGCGCCCTCCACTGTCACACCCTGCATTTTGTAACATTTCATTTGAATTAATAAAGCATGAAAATTTGGACCAACAAAAACTTTTGCATTATTTGGCTTTTTATTTTGGAGTTGGTTTTCTCTCTGTGATTTTCAAGTGCACTTTAAAGTCAACTACTCCACCTTCTGTACTTCATCTCCCTGCTCCAAACTTCTGCCCAATGATCATGCCATGTGTATAGTGCAATATAGTATTTTCTTACAAAAATAATTTGGCCAAATAGTATTTTCAAAAATTAGTTTCCCAAAAACCCTTGAATTGAGGTTTGCACTACAAGTACTTGATTTGCGGTATGAAAAATATTCCAACAAGTGTATTTGAAACCTATTAGATATAGGATTCCCATAAACAACAAAAATATAATTTTAAAAGTTATTTTCCTATTTTATTTAAAAGCTTTTTCTTAAGGCCAGAAATGGTCTTTAATAGGAAAAAATTATTTTATTGTTTCAAAAATATTTGACAAAAATCAGGGAAACTCAGTGGACATATATTTTCCATATATAAGAGTTTCGACACATGGTCATGTTCAAAATATTGGACAAAACCTCCCAAAACCATTTCTGCCCATTTCAAGGATTTGAAATATTTCTACAGGAAATATTTTCATAAAAATCCAAGGAAAATCCATCAAGTCACAAATGTATATTGTGATCACCTTGCAAAGCCTCATATCCATCAAGGTCATTTTGGCTCACCAAAATGCCCCAAAACCCTCTCTGACCAGAGTCAAATTGGAACAAGTTTGTACTACCAACTTTCTCCTCTTGACCCCAACTTTTGGTGAGCATGTTCACATGACCAAATGAGGCCACTACACCAAGTGATGCATCAAGGGGAAGTGATTTGCTCAACTAGATCTACACAAGTTCATTTCTGCTCATTTCTAGGGTTTACAAAAGTTGCATTGGCAACTTTGCCCAAATAAGCTCCAAATTGGTGGAAGGCCCTAATTATATGTTTCATTTCACCCTGTGGAGTCTCATGGCAATTGGAAATCATCTGCTGGCCCAAACCATTATCAAACACCTTCTGACACCTTCCCAAAATGCCATTTTTGACCTCTTCCACTAGTCTCTATGGGCTCAAAGTTTTACCACAGCCCCTCCTAGTCCCCTTGTAGCTCCAGTAACAATGGCAAATCCACAGCTCAATTATTTGAGGGGTAAAACCCCGCTATCTCTCTCTGGACAACCCATTTTCCTTTCTCCCTCAACCTCCCTCCTCACCCCAGTGGCCACCCAGGGCATCGAATGCCCCTCCCCCATTCTTTACTCCCCCCTAGAACCACCAGACACCTTTGGTTGTTCGCACACTGCATAGAAAATGGCCATGCCGGCCATTTGGGCGCTCTGGAGCGCGCTACAGTGCGCTCCCGCACTATAGCCGTCCCCTTCCAACCGCCCCCGGCCACCTCAGGCCTCTCTAGCGCGCCCAACGAGACGCCTCGACGTCTGCAACACGGCAGCTGGTCGGCCCCCTCCTCCTTCTCCCTCCTCTCGCCCCAGCTCGCACGTGCGCCGGCCTCCCGAGCGCCCCAGTGAGCACGCTCGCACGCGCGGTGCCCTGGCCCCCTTGCTTTCCCTCTCTTCTCTCCCCTCGCCTTAAACCAACCCCACAAGCACCCTAGACACGCCCATGCGCACCCCCGTGACCCATAGCAACCGCAGAAGGCTCGCCGATGCACGGGTCCTCGGTGGACCGTCGCCCGCCTATTTAAGGGTCTCCCCGAGCTCTCCTCTCCTCACCACTCGCTCTCTGCACCACCGAATCATCCCCCTGCACCCCTAGTTCCTCTCCAGAGCCACCCGAGCTCGAGATCAAGCTCGAGCTCCGCCGCTTCGGCTCGCCGGAGTTCGCGAGGTACAGGCCTCCCCCGCTCCTCCTCTGCCTCGATCTGGAACCCCCGAGCACCCCTGATCATTTCCCCTCTCTCCCCCGCTTCTTTTGCAGTCGGAAACGGCCGGAACCGATGACGCCCGAATCTCCTCCGCCGTGCCTCCTCGTCACCGGCGAACTAGGCCACCCCGGCGACCGCAACCACCTCCAACCGAACGACAACTCGACGCTGAGTCCAGCCGTGCCCTTGCCCGACCTCATCGTGCCCTACATCGACGCCGGTGAGCTCGTCGGCCCTCTGTCGCAGGGTTAGGGATGACAGGCGGGTCCCTCCTGTCAGCCTCTCCTCTCCATCACCCCTCTCTCTCTCGCTGACGCCTGGGACCCGCCCATCAGGTTTAAACTTGGCGCACGCGTGCACCAGTGCGCTGGGCCGCCTCTCTGGCTGGGCCTGCTGCGCTGCGGCTGTTTTGGCCCAGCAGGCACAGAGCCCTTTTTCCTTTTCTTTTTCTGCCACTTTTACAAAAATTCCTCTGGACTAAATATTAATCCAAATGCAATAATTCCAGTTCCTAAAATCTTGTAATAATCCCACCTATTTATTGGTGCAGTTTTCATTCTTATCAAACCAACTTTTCTTCACTGTTCAAATTTAAATTTGAATTTGAGCATTTATGCCTGTCATTTAAAATTCCTAGCACTGTTTCCATGACTCCAAATCCAAAACTAGGAATTTTCCCCTTCTTAGTTTTCACCCTAGTATTTAACAAAAACGAGTTGACTTTTTTCTGAGCACTTTGGTTTTTCTATTTTATTATTGCCTTATTTTTCTCGTTATTATTTTTTGCGACGATAGATTGCGTTGCTGACGAAGGAGTTGGACCAGAAGACTTTGAAGACCCAGAAGACTTTGTTGAGCCAGGCAAGCAGCCCTTTGACCATGTCTATGAAACCCTTTTTATGCATGTCATATAGCACTTTTATTGCTTGCATCGGAGTCATGATACCGTGGTGACCACATGGGGTGGTTTGCCACCGTTACTTCCTCATTGATACTTGCATTGTGCATGACCCTACCTTCTTATGAGGGTTATGTCGGTGGGAGTAGATAGGATGCTAAAGTAGTTGCTACGCAATAAGGGACGGGAATATGCATGGTGAAGGAGGCAAAGTATTTTGAAAAGACTTTTCGGAAACCCCATTGGGTGCCACTTATGCCCGAAGGAGATAATGAGATGGGTAACCACTTGATGACGAAGTGGTGTACCGAGGCAAGTGTGTGTGTTGCTTTGGAAAATGGATTAGATTTAAGATTTGTCGACTATCCCAACCTTACATGCGCAACCACTCAACCCTTGTATGGGAAAGGGCATTATTGATTACCTAGGCCGATACTAGCTTGGAGCCCGCATTACTAGTGACGGGGGAGAGTTGGTGCTCTCTCTCGGGACGGGGTCGTGCCAGGTAGGGCGGCCATGACTGTTTTCACGGGGCACCGGATACACCGTTGTGTCCCCTCTCGGATGTTACGATCTTGAGTGAGTCTCATATGATGTACATCATGAGGATATGGAACAACGAGTGGACTCCTTGTTAGTGCCGTCTAGGGAAAGATAGTGATCAGGTGCTTACCCCGGGTACTTGAGGTACCGCGGGTCGTGGATGACACGGAAGTTCCTCGGATCTTGTGGGTAAAGTGTGCAACCTCTGCAGAGTGTAAAACTATTCGAATAGCCGTGTCCACGGTCAAGGACAGTAGGGCGGTGCTGCTTAAACTACGTCCAGAATTTTACAAACCACATGTGTGTGTGTGTGTGTGTGTGTGTGTTGATGAAGCTAAATGGATTAAGTCAGATGACTTGACATGATGATCAAGTTGGATTGGTGTCCAACTCTGTTTATGTTGATATCTGTAACTTCTTCATACGGATATATGTACTCTCATGATGCATACTTTACAGGTTGATAGATCATGCCATTGCACTCAAAACTAGCCTTCTGCAAACTACGTACTTAGTGCTATATCATTGCATTATTGTGCCTTGTTCCAATCATGGGTTGCTTGTCAGTACATTCAAAGTACTCATTGGCTTGCCACTGGTTATTTTATTGGCCAGGCATGGAAGAACAGGAGTTCGAAGAAGAGTTCTTTGGAGACGAACATGCGAACTAGGACGTTTCCCAGTCAGAATGGCTGTAGGGTTAAGGCATATGGCATGGGTTCTACTTATCGACGAAAGATTTCCGCTGCTTAAGTTTATTCGATATTCAGCCCTTGTGGCTTTATCTATGTAAGACTTGACCATAATGGTCATAATTTGTGTAAGACGATATGTATGGATGTAAGACTCTTGTTATTCAGTGTCAGGACCCCGACTCGATGCCACATAGGTCTAGCATGTAACACCTCATATCACTTTGCGGCCTCACGCACTGTATTCCCACGGGTGTCGCCTTACCTTTGCCCGGGACCGTTTGCGCCTTTTGGCACACGTATATGATAGTGTCGCTAGTACCCATATGATAAGGAGCCCGGGCTGACATGGCTAGTCGTAAACCCAAAGCGGCACAGACCTACAGGGACAGGCATCCATGACCCAGCAACGAACGTGTCGGTCATCAGCAAGTGGGTCCGGGCTGTAGCACTGGGCTAGCAGGATTCCGGTAAACCGGGCTGTAGCGGGCTAACAGGACTCCGGTACTCAATGCGTGACATTTCCCCGAAGGGATAGACACAGGAACGAAGAAGGACACATGCCGGCCAGCCTAAGTGTTCCAGAGCAGTAGCAAGCTACCATGGCTCAGTGGTAACACCAGGAGACATTTCCCGGTAAGAGAGGCTACTAAGGATAAACAACTAGATAGTCAGATCCCACACATACCAAGCATTTCAATCATACACACAATATGCTCGATATGTGCAAATACAACAAGGCATCACAACATGACTCTACGACACAAGTACTTTATTTAAGGCTCAGAGAGCCATACATAACATACACATAGGTACGGGTCACACGACCCAGCATTCAAGTCATACAGTCATACAAACCAGCAGCGGAAGTAACTTGTCTGAGTACAGACAACTAGTAAAATAAAAGAGACTTGGAAAGCCTAGCTATACTACGTGGTCCTTCACAAGCTCAGGATCACCACCTGGTCCTTAGCCTACTCGTTGATGTCAACGTCTACGAAGAACCCATCAGAAGGGGTTGCAGCGTCTTCTGTAAAAATGTAAATTATAGCAACATGAGTACAAAGGTACTCAGCAAGACTTACATCAGATCCTACATACATGCTCATTATCAAGAAGGGTTGGTGGAGTTATTGCAGCAAGCCAGCTTTGACTCTTGGCTAGGCTATCCTACGAGACTCCAATTTGAAATGGTTTTGCGCACACGAGTCCACTACTCACCACTTCAATACACTACCGAGGATCCACCTCCGTCTTCCTACGGAAGAGCCATCCTCGGCACTCACACTTATCTTGAGGCTTTTAGTAGTTTCCATTTACTTGTCTATGAACTGTATAGGCAACCAAGTAGTCCTTTACCGCGGACGCGGCTATTCGAATAGATTATGTTAACCCTGCAGGGGTGTACTTCTTCATACACGCTCTCACCACTTACCGTCGTTTACACGACATGTACTCGGCAACCTTCAAGCGGAAGCCCAACGTGGGTGTCGGCCACGACCTACCTAATCACCTAAGTCTCCAATCCAGGTTTATCGCCTATCCAGGTTCCATCCGCAGGGAGTCCGGCCGAGGTTTCCCATACGGCCCCGAACGATGTGTACAGGGGTCCGTGACACCTAACGGGTGCCCGGTATCCCCGGCCACGTACCTACCGCATCACAGCCCACCCCTACGGTCAGCGCTGTCCATGGCCTCCAATAGGCTACAAACACCAGAAACTACTTGCAACTCCTGGACGGAGAACTAGGGTGAATAAGAAGCCGAGAGGGTCCATTGGTTTCGAGCCCAATGCATGGTAGTAGCTGATTCTTAAATCACACATACAGATCTTAGTGCTTAAGGCCGGCTTCAATGAAACAACCCACCATGTACTCCTACATGGCCTCTCATCGATACCTTTACCAAATCGTGTTCACCACACCACTCTCATTACCGACATAATCATTTCACTCTAGCCCATCACCCAGATGAACCAGACCTGACACGACTCTAAGCATAGCAGGCATAGCAAGGTAGGAACAACACATACATATGGCTCAATCAACTCCTACACATGCTAGTGGGTTTCATCTAGTTACTGTGGCAATGACAGGTCATGCAGAGGAAGTGGGTTCAACTACCGTAGCACACAGCAGTTTGAAACGCGTTGTCTTAATGCAGTAAAAGAGAGCAGGAGCGAGAACATGGGATTGTATCGATATGATCAAATGGTTGGTTGCTTGCCTGATGGTTCGATGCACTGATACGGTTCTTCGTTAGGGTAATCACGGTACTCCTCGGAGGCAGAACCTGCCGCAAGAACACCGATACACAACCATCACCAAACAATGTGCAACAATATGATGCATGCATGAAACATGGCAATATGAGCGTGTTGGGCTAATGCAACTAAGACCAGAAGGGTTTGAACCAATTTGAATCAAGGATTCAAATTTCAAACTCATTCATGGCCCTTTAAAGTGTTTTTCCTTGTTCTGCATTAAACATCAAGTTAACTTGTTTAATCATGCATGAAAATAGTACAGATGGATAGATTGGATTTTTCTGATCATTTTTCATATATAACTTGTCTGATTTGGAGTTACAGATTAAAAGTTATGAATTTTTGAAGTTTAAACTATATTCTGGAATTTCCTATATTAGATTAAATCCAGAAAATCAATTACTGCGTCAGCCTAACGTCAGTGTGACATTAGCAGGTCAACGGGACACGTCCGGGTCAAACCTGACAGTGGGTCCCGCATGTCAGTGTGATTAATTAAACTAAAATTAATTTAAACTAATCCTAATTAGTTAACAGGGTTGGGCCCCACCTGTCATTGACTCAGGAGAGTCAACCAGGGCCCACCCGTGGTCAAACCCGGGTCGGCTGCACCGGCGTTTAGCCGCCGGCGAGCCCGACGCGGCGGCGGAAGTGGTTTTGGCCGTTTCGGCAACCAAACGAGCCGCGGAGGCCACCGGAGAGGAGCTGAGGACGAACCGCAGCTCTTGGTGGAGTCCGTTGGGGTCGGGGTGGCCGGAGTTGGCGCCGGCGACGACTTTGGCAGCCACCGGGGTTCGGCCGAAGTCGAACTTGACGCAAGAGGGGTCGGTGAGGTGCAGGGAGTAGCTAGTTAGGTGCTACGTGACGCGGTGAGCATGATGGACACTGTGGAGTGGCCGGAGGGTGACCGGGAGCACGTCGGCGACGAGCTCCGCGGCGGTGGGTGCGGTTGAGCTCCGGGAGGTCACTACACGGCTCAGGAGCAAGAAAGAAGGGAGGGGAAGATGGCTAAGCTCACGGGGAGTTCGACGAAGCCCTTGGTGCGGCCGGGGACGGACCGGAGCGATGACGGCGTTGAAGGGGATCTCCGGCGACGGCGGTTCGGTCGAGGTCGATGCGGTGGGCTCGGGCCTTGCGAGCGCTCGGGGCTCGGCTTGCTCGAAGGAGAGGAGGGTAGCGGAGCTCCTGGACACGGCGGCACGGCGTGGGGTCGACGGAGGGCGTGGCTACGGCGAGGGGGTGGCGGCGATGGCGTCGGCCATGGCGGGGGAGCGCGAGAGAGAGGGGTTGGGGGAGAATGGAGGTGTCCTGCGGGTTCACGGCGCTGCGTGGAGCTCATCCATCCAGCCCCGAGGCGAGGAGGTGGAGCAGGGCGGCAGCCAGCTGCGTGGCGCGCGCTGCGGTCGCCGTTGGGCACCTGCCTGCCTGCCTGGCCGGCAAGCAGCTCGCTGGAGCGGCGTGGGCTGGGCCGGCAGGTGGGCCGGGTGCTGGGCGCCAGGTAAGGTTTTTCTATTTTTTTCTGTTTTCTGTTTTTTAATACTTCTGCAACTTTGTTGAATTAATAAAAATACTTAGGCAACTCCTAAAATCACCAAACTACTCCTGGTCCATAGTTGGATTATTTCCAACATGAAACATTTTAGTTTGGAGATATTTGAGCATCTGAATATTTTATATAATTTTAAATGCCCAAATTCAAATATCTATCATTTAATTCAAAGACCCTAAGATGACCTAGGAAAATGTGCATCACTTTTGGCAGAGGTTCTGAACCAAGACAAAAATGATGGGCATTTTAGAAGGGCATTTCAGGTTCATTGAAAAAGTTTTTAGTAAACCCTAGTTGGTTTCAGAGGGGGCTGGGGGTTCTGTCATCCCCATTTCAGGTTTCTGAGGCAAGAATAAACATGATGCAACACTCTAATGCATGAACTAGCTAGGGTGTGACATTCAGCTTCTGTGTGTTCAGTGAGCATTGATCTCTAGGATCACTGTACACGTGCATTCGGTGATCACGACTTATGAGTCGGGGTCCCCACGAGCTGGTATTAGAGCCATCCTGACTATAGGAAGCCTTAGATAGCATGGGCGTTAGTTAGGATAAATCCGCTTTGCAAAAACCCTCTATACTCCTCTTCTTTTCTAAGCTTACCAAACCCAAGATATAATTCCATATTGACCTCTCCCATTCCACCTTTGTAGATGGCTGCCGTACCCGAAGACTTCCTGACCACCGGATTTCCTGTGCTTCTCGAGGATAGCCTCAAGAAGTGCCAGTTTTACCGAGCCCCCATTTTCACCTACCATGAGCATTGGATCAATGACACCGAGACGGAGTATCATGTGGAAGTGATCGTGAGGGCCAATGACTCTCCAACAAGTTGGTTCTTCGAGGGACCCCAAATGGCAACACTGGTTCTTGCCGTCGAGACGGCAACCCTCAAGGCACTCACCCGCCTCTGAGACCTTCTTCCAGAGATGGCAGACAAGTTGGCAACCCGCTTCTTGCCTTATCGGAAGGAAGGTGAGGATGAGAGCAGTGCACCAGCTCCACCATTAGAAGAAGGACTTCCACTCCGATTCCAGACCTACTTCAGCCTTTGTGTCGATAGTTTGGCACAACACTTGGCCTCGGAATCAATGGAGCTCCAAAAGGAACTTC
Organism: Triticum dicoccoides; assembly: GCF_002162155.2. NCBI lineage: Eukaryota > Viridiplantae > Streptophyta > Magnoliopsida > Poales > Poaceae > Triticum > Triticum dicoccoides. The sequence continues at coordinate 405,427,150 of NC_041382.1, read as the reverse complement.
ATGAGACCAAGGCACTTCTTCTCCAAGCACAAGGGAAGATGGATAGGATCAAGAAGGAAGGTGCTCCCCCTGGACAGCCCGCAATCGCATACCGAGGCGGAAGACCCCCAAAGGATGGGGAACCACCACATCAGCACTGCATGAGCGCAAGGGATTACCGCAAGCTCTTCACACCACCGGCAAAGCAACACCATGTTGAGCTCCTCCACTCCCCCACCCCTTCAAGCAATGAAGGAAGTCAGGCCACAGATGACGAGGAGGAGGACCCAGAAGAGCCAGACTACGCGACCGAGCATTCCACCACTTAGGCATCATTCGCAACTCGGATATGCCCGTTAGTAACCCCTATGGTAGGATAGGTCATGTACCCCTATGCGAAGTCGAGTCCTTGTAATGGTTCATATGAAACCATGTAGTGTTGTGTTTGCTTTTGATGTGTTTGATGGACGCCATGCCTTCCTTCGGGAATTTGTAAGCGACTACATCACCCATTTGGATTTTAATGAATGTGTTTGGCCTTTTGGCCCTTGCATGAAAATAATTAGTGTCATACCGACCCCCTTACTAGGCATCCCATCTATATTGCTCTCCCTCATCTTTCCCAATCATGAGACCTTGACCGCTCCAACAGGATGCCTGTTGTAACACGTACTGGTACCTCTACCCAGCAGCAAGAAGACGGAGCAGGAGCCAGTCAGGACCAAACCCAAGGACAAGCTCCACCACCGTCACCACCTCCAAACATGGACATGGCTCAGCTTCTCCAAGCCAACACTGCAGCCCTCCAGATGATTGCTCTAGCTATCAATCGCCAGCCGGCGGGAAACGGCAATGGACGTTCCACGTTGGTGGAGTTCAAGAAGCATGCGCCACCCACCTTCATCGAGACTGCTGAACCCCTGGATGCAGACGACTGGGTCCGCACCATTGAGGATCTGCTGGAACTAGTCGGGTGCACTGAGGACCGTGAGAAGGTGGCGTATGCTGCTAGAGCTTGGTGGGATGGATTCAAGGCCATGCATGCTAAGCAAAACATCACTTGGAATGACTTAAAGGCAGAATTCCGCAGGGCCCACATTCCTTCCGGAATCATGGCCATCAAGAAGTGTGAGTTCCGAGCCCTGAAGCAAGGAAGTAGCACTGTCAAGGAGTACATGCAGAAGTTCAGTGTTCTCTCAAGGTATGCTCCTGAGGATGTCAGCACTGATGCTGCCAAAAGGGAGCGCTTCATGGAAGGCCTTAACCAGACTCTGTGGTACTCGCTTGTTGTCTGTGACTGCCCAACCTTTCCTGATCTGGTGAACAAGGCACTCATACTTGAGGACAAGCGACGTGCTTTGGACGATACTCGTAAGCGCAAGATGATCAGCAAGGGTAGCTCCAGCAACCAGAAGCCTCGCCCGTGGCAGCCAGCCCCGGTCAAGCCAACCTATCAGCAGCCAAGAGCCCTTGCACCCCACACCAACTATCAGCCTCAGCAGTATGCCAACCCCAGGCCAGCTTCCAACAACCCCAATAACAATGCCGGCAAGAGCATCAACCCCAATCAAGGCACTTGCTTCAGATGTGATCAGCCAGGACACTACTCCAAGAATTTCCCCAACAAGAAGCCTGACGCCCCGCGCCCCAATGCGCAGAACCCAGGGCAAGGCCGTGGAATGCCACCAAGGAACCAAGCTCCCCGCAACCCGCCCAACAACGGCAAGGGTCATGTGAATCATGTCACTGCAGAAGAAGCCCATGAAGACCCGGACGTCGTGCTGGGTACGTTCCTTGTTAACTCAGCACCTGCAACTATCTTGTTTGATTCTGGAGCCACGCATTCATTTGTCACCCAAGAATTTGCATTAAAAAGTGGCATGACCCCTACACCCCTGAATAACCCTATGGTGGTGCAAACCCCGGAGCAGAGATGAGAGCCAAGATAGGATGTAAAAGAGTCGGGATTGTCATTAATGGGGTAGACTTCCTAGCGGACCTTATCATCTTAAGATCGCAAGGCTTGGATGTGATCTTAGGAATGGATTGGCTCATCAAGCACCAAGGCTTGTTAGATTGCACCAACCGAACCGTCACTATGACCAATGACCAAGGAGTCGAAGTTAAGTTTGCTCCCAACCCTTCTCAAGGCGCCCAAGTCAACTGTCTGTCAAAAGTTGGATTGGAGCAAGTGCCGGTAGTATGTGAATACCCCGATGTCTTTCCTGAGGGGCTACCGGGAATGCCTCCTGACTGAGACATTGAGTTCATCATCGAGCTCATACTCGGAGCAGGACCCATCTATAAGAAGCCTTATAGAATGGGATCGGAAGAGTTAGCAGAGTTGAAGAAGCAACTAGAAGAGCAGTTGAGGAAGGGATTTATCCACCCTGGTGCCTCCCCTTGGGGATCACCTGTTCTGTTTGTGGCAAAGAAGGGCAGTACCATCCGCTTGTGCATTGACTACCGCTCCCTCAATGAAGTTACAATCAAGAACAAGTATCCACTTCCCAAGATTGAAGATCTGTTTGATCAACTCAATGGGGCCAAGGTGTTCTCCAAGATTGACCTCAGATCTGGGTACTACCAGCTGAAAATCAGACCTCAAGATATTCCAAAGACGGCATTTGTAACCAGATATGGCCTGTATGAGTGCACGGTCATGTCCTTTGGATTGACCAATGCCCCAGCTTACTTCATGTATCTCATGAATAAGGTCTTCATGGAATATTTGGACAAGTTTGTCGTTGTCTTCATTGATGACATTCTTGTCTTCTCGAAGATGGAAGAAGAGCACGAGCAACACTTGAGGATGGTCCTAGACAAGCTTCGAGAGCACCAACTATATGCCAAGTTCAGCAAGTGTGAATTTTGGCTACGTGAAGTTGGATTCTTGGGTCATGTTTTGACCGAAGAAGGATTGTCGGTCGATCCCGCTAAGATTAAAGCCGTGACTGAATGGCAATCCCCAAGCAATGTGAAGGAAGTCAGAAGCTTCCTCGGACTCGCAGGATATTACCGCAAGTTCGTTGAAGGATTCTCAAGCATTGCCCGACCCATGACCCAGCTCTTGAAGAAGGACAAGAAGTTTGAATGGACGCCCAAGTGCGAAGAAAGCTTCCAGGAGCTGAAGAAGAGACTGACCACCGCCCCAGTTCTGGCCACACTAGATATACACAAGGAATTTGTGATATATTGTGATGCGTCAAGAACCGGACTGGGAGGTGTCCTGATGCAAGAGGGCCGAGTCGTAGCTTACCTTTCAAGGCAACTACGGCCTCATGAAGAGAACTATGCTACTCATGATCTTGAATTAGCAGCAGTGGTTCATGCCCTGAAGACATGGCGGCATTACCTCCTAGGGAAGCGGTGTGAGATATACACGGATCACAAAAGTCTGAAGTGTATTTTCACTCAGAAGGAATTGAACATGAGGCAGAGAAGGTGGCTAGAGTTGATCAAGGATTATGACCTCAGTGTTCAATACCACCCTGGGAAGGATAATGTGGTAGCAGATGCATTAAGCAGGAAGGCTTGTTCCTTCAATACTATGCTTAAGGAAAGGCTACCCGCCTTGTATGAAGAACTTGAAAGCTCCGGGTTGGAACTGGTTGCACCAGGATTCTTGGCCAACCTCGAAGTCAAGCCTACCCTGATGGATGACGTTAAGGAAGCTTAGAAGGGACACGAAAGTATTGAAGGCATCAAGAGGAAGTTCAAGGCAGGCAAGGCCCAGGATTTCAGAGGATGAGCAAGGGATTGTGTGGTTTGGTAATCGCATTTGCGTAACCAACAAGGTTGAGCTCAAGAACTTGATCTTGCAAGAAGCTCATGACACCCCGTATTCCATCCATCCTGGAGGGACCAAGATGTATCACGACCTGAAGGAAAGATTTTGGTGGCACGGGATGAAAAGGGAGATTGCCACCTATGTTGCAAAGTGTGATGTATGCCAAAGGGTCAAAGCTGAATATCAGCGACCTGCTGGATTGCTCCAACCACTCAAGGTTCCCGAGTGGAAATGGGATAAAGTCGGAATGGATTTCATCACTGGACTACCTAGGTCAAACAAGGGACATGACTCCATCTGGGTCATAGTCGATCATTTGACTAAAGTAGCCCATTTCATTCCTGTGAAGACTACCTATGATGGCAACCAGCTAGCGACTCTATACATCAACAGAATCATAAGTCTTCATGGTGTTCCCAAGGAGATTGTGTCAAATCGAGGAACCCAGTTTACCTCAAGGTTCTGGAAGAAGTTCCAAGAGGCCATGGGGACCAAGTTGTCCTTCAGCACGGCTTTCCACCCACAGACCGGAGGTCAGACAGAACGAGTGAATCAGATACTGGAAGACATGCTCCAAGCCTGTGTCTTAGCATATGGAGCTAGGTGGGAAGATTGCCTCCCTTTTGCCGAGTTCTCCTACAACAACAGTTATCAGTCAAGCCTTCAGATGGCACCATTTGAGGTGTTATACGGACGGAAGTGCCGCACGCCCCTCAATTGGTCAGAAACCGGAGAAGGACTAGTATTTGGGCCCGATATCCTCCGTGAAGCAGAAGAACAAGTTCAGCTAGTCAGAGAGCAACTGAAGACCGCCAAGTCAAGACAGAAGAGCTATGCTGACACTCGTCACCGACAAGTAGACTTCCAAGTCGGAGACCATGTATACCTGCGAGTAACTCCTCTTAAGGGAACCAAGCGTTTCCATGTTAAGGGAAAGCTCGCACCAAGATTTATCGGCCCCTTCGAGATCACCGCACGACAAGGAGAAGTGGCTTACCAGTTGGAACTACCACCTGAACTATCTGATGTGCACAACATATTCCACGTGTCACAACTTCGGAAGTGTCTCCAAGTTCCAGACAAGCCTGATCTTTATAAGGACGTCGATCACCAAGCCATTGACCTTCAGCCTAATCTAACCTACCGTGAGAGGCCCATCTGCATTTTGGACGAAGCTGAACGACGCACTCGAAGCCGCACCATTAAGTACTTAAGGGTCCAGTGGAGCAACCACACTAAAGCAGAAGCAACCTGGGAGCGTGAAGACTACCTTAGATCCGAGTTTCCGTATCTCTTTAAAGCATAGTTTAGGAATCTCGGGGACGAGATTCTTGTAAGGGGGGTAGGTCTGTCACACCCTGCATTTTGCAACATTTCATTTGCATTAATAAAGCATGAAAATTTGGACCAACAAAAACTTTTGCATTATTTGGCTTTTTATTTTGGAGTTGGTTTTCTCTCTGTGATTTTCAAGTGCTCTTTAAAGTCAACTACTCCACCTTCTGTACTTCATCTCCCTGCTCCAAACTTCTGCCCAATGATCATGCCATGTGTATAGTGCAATATAGTATTTTCTTACAAAAATAATTTGGCCAAATAGTATTTTCAAAAATTAGTTTCCCAAAAACCCCTGAATTGAGGTTTGCACTACAAGTACCTGATTTGGGGTAAGAAAAATATTTGAAAGAGTATATTTGAAACCTATTAGATATAGGATCCCATAAACCACAAAAATATAATTTTAAAATTTATTTTCCTATTTTTATTTAAAAGCTTTTTCTTAAGGCCAGAAATGGTCTTTAATAGGAAAAAATTATTTTATTGTTTCAAAAATATTTGACAAAAATCAGGGAAACTCAGTGGACATATATTTTCCATATATAAGAGTTTCAACACATGGTCATGTTCAAAATATTGGACAAAACCTCCCAAAACCATTTCTGCCCATTTCAAGGATTTGAAATATTTCTACAGGAAATATTTTCATAAAAATCCAAGGAAAATCCAGAAAGTCACAAATGCATATTGTGATCACCTTGCAAAGCCTCATATCAATCAAGGTCATTTTGGCTCACCAAAATGCCCCAAAACCCTCTTTGACCAAAGTCAAACTGGAACAAGTATGTACTACCAACTTTCTCCCCTTGACCCCAACTTTTGGTGAGCATGTTCACATGACCAAATGAGGCCACTACACCAAGTGGTGCATCAAGGGGAAGTGGTTTGCTCAACTAGATCTACACAAGTTCATTTCTGATAATTTCTAGGGTTTACAAAAGTTGCATTGGCAACTTTGCCCAAATAAGCTCCAAATTGGTGGAAGGCCCTAATTATATGTTTCATTTCACCCTGTGGAGTCTCATGGCAATTGGAAATCATCTGCTGGCCCAAACCATTATCAAACACCTTCTGACACCTTTCCAAAATGCCATTTTTTGACCTCTTCCACTAATCTCTATGGGCTCAAAGTTTTACCACAACCCCTCCTAGTCCCCTTGTAGCTCCAGTAACAATGGAAAATCCACGGCTCAATTATTGGAGGGGTAAAACCCCACTATCTCTCTCTGGACAACCCATTTCCCTCTCTCCCTCAACCTCCATCCTCACCCTAGTGGCCACCCAGGGCATCCAATGCCCCTCCCCCATTCTTTACTCGCCCTAGAACCACCAGACACCTTTGGCCGTACCCACACTGCATAGAAAATGGTCGTGCCGGCCATTTGGGCGCTCTGGAGCATGCTACAGTGCGCTCCCGCACTGTAGCCGCCCCCTTCCAACCGCCCCCGGCCACCTCGGGCCTCCCCAGCGTGCCCGATGAGACGCCTCGACGTCCGCAACACGGCAGCTGGTCGGCCCCCTCCTCCTTCTCCCTCCTCTCGCCCCAGCTTGCACGCGCGCCGGCCGCCCGAGCGCCCCAGTGAGCGCGCTCGCACATGCGGTGCCCTGGCCCCGCTGCTTTCCCTCTCTTCTCTCCCCTCGCCCTAGACCAACCCCACAAGCACCCTAGACACGCCCACGCGTGCCCCCGTGACCCATAGCAACTGCAGCAGGCTCGCCGGCGCACGGGTCCTCGGTGGACCGTCGCCCGCCTATTTAAGGGTCTCCCCGAGCTCTCCTCTCCTCACCACACGCTCCCTGCACCACCGAATCATCCCCCTGCACCCCCAGTTCCTCTCCAGAGCCACCCGAGCTTCAGATCGAGCTCGAGCTCCGCCGCTTCGGCTCGCTGGAGTTCACGAGGTACATGCCTCCCCTGCTCCTCCTCTGCCTCGATCTGGAACCCCTGAGTACCCCTGATCATTTCCCCTCTCTCCCCCGCTTCTTTTGCAGCTGGAAACGGCCAGAACCGACGACACCCGAAGCTCCTCCGTCGTGCCTCCTCATTGCCGGCGAACCAGGCCACCCTGGCGACCGCAACCACCTCCAACCGAACGGCGACTCGACGCTGAGTCCATCCGTGCCCTTGCCTGACCTCGCCGTGCCCTACATCGACGCCGGTGAGCTCGTCGGCCTTCTGTCGTAGGGTTAGGGATGATAGGCGGGCCCCGCCTGTCAGCCTCTCCTCTCCATCGCCCCTCTCTCTCGCTGACGCCTGGGCCCCGCCCGTCAGGTTTAAACCTGGCGCGCGCGTGCACCATTCCGCCGGGCCGCCTCTCTGGCTGGGCCTGCTGCGCTGCGGCTGTTCTGGCCCAGCAGGCACAGAGCCCTTTTTCCTTTTCTTTTTCTGTCACTTTTCCAAAAATTCCTCTGGACTAAATATTAATCCAAATGCAATAATTCCAGTTCCTAAATTCTTGTAATAATCCCACCTATTCATTGGTGCAGTTTTCATTCTTATCAAACCAACTTTTCTTCACTGTTCAAATTTAAATTTGAATTTGAGCATTTATGCCTGTCATTTAAAATTCCTAGCACTGTTTCCATGACTCCAAATCCAAAACTAGGAATTTTCCCCTTCTTAGTTTTCACCCTAGTATTTAACAAAAATGAGTTGACATTTTTCTGAGCACTTTGGTTTTTCTGTTTTATTATTGCCTTATTTTTCTCGTTATTATTTTTTGCGACGATAGATTGCGTTGCTGACGAAGGAGTTGGACCAAAAGACTTTGAAGACCCAGAAGACTTTTTTGAGCCAGGCAAGCAGCCCTTTGACCATGTCTATGAAACCCTTTTTATGCATGTCATATAGCACTTTTATTGCTTGCATCAGAGTCATGATACCGTGGTGACCACATGGGGTGGTTTGCTACCGTTACTTTCTCATTGATACTTGCATTGTGCATGACCCTACCTTCTTATGAGGGTTATGCTGGTGGGAGTAGATAGGATGCTAAAGTAGTTGCTACACAATAAGGGACGGGAATATGCATGGTGAAGGAGGCAAAGTATTTTCAAAAGACTTTTCGGAAACCCCATTGGGTGCCACTTATGCCCGAAGGAGATAATGAGATGGGTAATCACTTGATGACGAAGTGGTGTACCAAGGCAAGTGTGTGTGTTGCTTTCGAAAACGGATTAGATTTAAGATTTGTCGATTGTCCCAACCTTACATGCGTAACCACTCTACCCTTGTATGGGAAAGGGCATTATTGATTACCTAGGCCGATACTAGCTTGGAGCCCGCATTACTAGTGACGGGGGAGTGTTGGTGCTCTCTCTCGGGATGGGGTCGTGCCAGGTAGGGCGGCCATGACTGTTTTCACAGGGCACCGGATACACCGTTGTGTCCCCTCTCGGATGTTACGATCTTGAGTGAGTCTCATATGATGTACATCATGAGGATATGGAACAACGAGTGGACTCCTTGTTAGTGTCGTCTAGGGAAAGATAGTGATTGGGTGCTTACGCCGGGTACTTGAGGTACCGCGGGTCGTGGATGACACGGAAGTTCCCCGGATCTTGTGGGTAAAGTGTGCAACCTCTGCAGAGTGTAAAACTATTCGAATAGCCATGTCCACGGTCAAGGACAGTTGGGCAGTGCTTCTTAAACTACGTCCAGAATTTTACAAACCATGTGTGTGTGTGTGTGTTGATGAAGCTAAATGGGTTAAGTCAGATGACTTGACACGATGATCAAGTTGGATTGGTGTCCAACTCTGTTTATGTTGATATCTGTAACTTCTTCATACGGATATATGTACTCTCATGATGCATACTTTACAGGTTGATAGATCATGCCATTGCACTCAAAACTAGCCTTCTGCAAACTACCTACTTAGTGATATATCATTGCATTATTGTGCCTTGTTCCAATCATGGGTTGCTTGCGAGTACATTCAAAGTACTCATTGGCTTGCCACTGGTTATTTTATTGGCCAGGCATGGAAGAACAGGAGTTCGAAGAAGAGTTCTTTGGAGACGAACATGCGAACTAGGACGTTTCCCGGTCAGAATGCATGTAGGGTTAAGGCAGATGGCATGGGTTCTACTTATCGATGAAAGATTTTCGCTGCTTAAGTTTATTCGATATTCTGCCCTCGTGGCTTTATCTATGTAAGACTTGACCATAATGGTCATAATTTGTGTAAGACGATATGTATGGATGTAAGACTCTTGTTATTCAGCTTCTGTGTGTTCAGTGAGCATTGATCTCTGGGATCACTGTACACGTGCATTCGGTGATCACGACTTATGAGTCAGGGTCCCCACATCCACCCTCGTGGAGCCCTCGTGTCCTTCCCGGACTGCTTTTTTATTTTTCTATTTTTCTAAATGTTCCAAAATGGAGAAATATTGCCTTAAAAACTGTTTTGGAGTCGGTTTACTTACTGTACCACATACTTATTCCTTTTCGGAGTCTGAAACGTTCCGGAAAGTGTCCCTTATGTATTCCTCCGGGGTTACGGTTTCAATAACATTGGTTTCAACATTTATGGGATTACCTGAGATATAGTGTTTGATTCTTTGACCGTTCACCACCTTCGGATTTGTGCCTTCGAAGTTGTTGATTTTTATGGCACTGGAATGGTAGACCTCCTCGATAACGTAAGGACCTTCCCATTTAGAGAGAAGTTTTCCTGCAAAAAATCTTAAACGAGAGTTGTATAGCAATACATAATCACCTACATTAAACTCACACTTTTGTATCCTTTTGTCATGCCATCTTTTAACTTTTTCTTTAAACAACTTGGCATTTTCATAGGCTTGGGTTCTCCATTCATCAATTGAGCTAATATCAAATAACCTCTTCTCACTGGCAAGTTTAAAATCATAATTAAGTTCTTTAATAGCCCAATAAGCCTTGTGGTCTAGTTCGAGAGGTAAGTGACATGATTTCCCATAGACTATTTTATACGGAGACATACCCATAGGATTTTTATATGCAGTTCTATAGGCCCATAATGCATCATCAAGTTTCTTGGACCAATTCTTTCTAGACATATTAACAGTCTTTTGCAAAATTAATTTGAGTTCTCTATTACTCAATTCTACTTGACCACTAGACTGAGGGTGATAAGGAGATGCAATTCTATGATTAACATCATATTTAGCAAGCATTTTACGGAAAGCACCATGAATAAAATGTGAACCACCACCAGTCATTAAATATCTAGGGACTCCAAATCTTGGAAAAATAACTTCTTTAAGCATTTTAATAGAAGTGTTCTGATCAGCACTACTAGTTGGGATAGCTTCTACCCACTTAGTAACGTAATCAACAGCAACTAAAATATGTGTATATCCATTAGAGGAAGGAAAGGGTCCCATATAGTCAAAGCCCCAAACATCAAATGGTTCAATAACAAGTGAATAATACATAGGCATTTCTTGACGTCTACTAATATTACCAACTCTTTGACATTCATCACAAGATAAGACAAACTTACGGGCATCCTTGAAGAGAGTAGGCCAATAAAAACCAGATTGCAGTACCTTATGTGCAGTTCTATCTCCAGCATGGTGTCCTCCATAAGCTTCAGAGTGACACTTACGTAGGATCTGTTCATGTTCATGCTCAGGTACACAACGTCTAATAACACCATCTACTCCTTCTTTATAAAGATGTGGGTCATCCCAAAAGTAGCGCCTCAAATCATAGAAGAACTTTTTCTTTTGCTGGTATGTGAAACTAGGTGGTATAAACTTAGCAAAAATGTAATTAGCATAATCAGCATACCATGGAGCAGTATGAGAAGCATTTATGACATTTAATTGCTCATCAGGAAAGCTATCATCAATAGGTAGTGGGTCATCAAGCACATTTTCTAACCTAGACAAGTTGTCTGCAACGGGGTTCTCAGCTCCCTTTCTATCAACAATATGTAAGTCAAATTCTTGTAGCAAGAGAACCCATCTAATAAGTCTAGGTTTAGCATCTTTCTTTTCCATAAGATATTTAATAGCAGCATGATCAGTGTGAATAGTTACTTTAGAATCAACAATATAAGGTCTAAACTTATCACAAGCAAATACAACTGCTAAGAATTCTTTTTCAGTAGTAGCATAATTTCTTTGAGCATTGTCTAGAGTTTTACTAGCATATTGAATAACATTTAGTTTCTTATCAACTCTTTGTCCTAGAACAACACCTACAGCATAATCACTAGCATCACACATAATCTCAAAGGGTAAATTCCAATCAGGTGGCTAAATTCAGATGCTTCTACACAATTATCATCAAAGACAAATGGTATATCTTTTTGTAATAAATTAGTCAGAGGCCGAGAGATTTTCGAGAAGTCTTTAATGAACCTCCTATAAAAACTGGCATGACCAAGGAAACTTCTTATACCTTTGATGTCCTTGGGACATGGCATCTTTTCAATAGCATCAACCTTGGCTTTATTAACTTCAATACCTCTTTCAGAAACTTTATGCCCCAAGACAATACCTTCATTAACCATAAAGTGGCACGTTTCCCAATTCAAGACAAGATTAGTTTCTTCACATCTCTGCAAAACTCTATCAAGGTTGCTCAAGCAATCATCAAAAGAAGATCCATAGACGTAAAAGTCGTCCATGAAAACCTCACAAATCTTTTCACAAAAGTCAGAGAATATAGCCATCATGCATCTTTGAAAGGTAGCAGGTGCATTACATAAACCAAAAGGCATACGTATATAATCAAAAGTACCAAAAGGGCATGTAAAAGTAGTCTTTGATTGATCTTTAGCTGACACAGGTATTTGAGAGAAACCAGAATAACCATCTAGAAAGCAAAAATGTGTATGTTTGAATAATCTTTCTAGCATTTGATCGATAAAAGGTAAGGGGTAATGATCCTTTTTAGTATCCTTATTTAATTTACGGAAATCAATTATCATCCTATAACCTGTAATAATTCTTTGAGGGATCAATTCATCTTTATCATTAGGAACAACAGTAATACCTCCCTTCTTAGGGACACAATGGACAGGGCTTACCCATTGACTATTAGCAACGGGATAAATTATACCTGCCTCAAGGAGCTTTAGTACCTCCTTTCTTACCACTTCTTTCATTTTAGGATTTAGTCGGCGTTGATGATCACGAACTGGTTTAGCATCTTCTTCCAAATTAATTTTATGTTGACATAGAGTGGGACTAATGCCCTTAAGATCATCAAGAGTATACCCAATAGCAGTGCGGTGCTTCTTTAGAGTTTTCAATAATCTCTTTTCCTCATGCTCTGAAAGGTTAGCACTAATAATAACAGGATATATCTTTTTCTCATCAAGATAAGCATATTTAAGAGTATCAGGTAACGGTTTAAGCTCAAACACGGGATCACCCTTGGGTGGAGGAGGATCCCCTAGGATTTCAATAGGTAAATTGTTTTTCAAAATAGGTTCTTGTTTAAAGAATACTTCATCTAATTCCCTTCTTTCATTTATAAACATATCATTTTCATGGTCTAGCAAATATTGTTCTAAAGGATCACTAGGAGGTACGGCAATAGAAGCAAGACCAATAATTTCATCCTTACTAGGTAATTCTTCTTCACGGTGTTGTCTACTAAATTTAGGAAAATTAAATTCATGAGCCATATCATCTAAACCGATAGTAACAACATTTCTTTTGCAATCTATGGTAGCATTAACAGTATTTAAGAAGGGTCTACCAAATATAATGGGACAAAAGCTATCTTGTGGGGAACCAAGAACAAGAAAATTAGCAGGATATTTAGTTTTCCCACACAAGACTTCAACATCTCTAACAATTCCCATTGGTGAAATAGTATCTCTATCGGCAAGTTTAATTGTGACATCAATTTCTTCTAACTCAATAGGTGCAATATCATGCATGATTTCTCTATAAAGGCTAATAGGTATTGCACTAGCACTAGCACCCATATCACATAAGCCATGATAACAATGATCTCCTATTTTAACAGAAATAACAGGCATGCCTACCACAGGTCTAGGTTTATATTTATCACGGGGTTTAGCAATTCTAGCAGTTTCATCACAGAAATAAATAACATGCCCATCTATATTATCAGACAAGAGATCTTTAACAATAGCAATATTAGGTTCAACTTTAACTTGCTCAGGAGGTGTATATGTTTTAATATTGCTTTTACGAACCACAGTTGAAGCTTTAGCATGATCCTTTATCCTAACAGGGAAAGGTGGTTTCTCAACATAAGAAGTAGGAACAATAGGATCATTATAAGTGATAGTCTTTTCTTCAACTTTAATAGGTGTAGCTACTTTTACTTCTATGGGAGGATGATATTTAAACCACTTCTCCTTGGGGAGATCAACATAGGCAGCAAAAGATTCACAGAAAGAAGCTACTATCTCAGAGTCAAGTCCATATTTAGTGCTAAATTTATGGAAAATATCGGTATCCATAAAAGATTTAACACAATCAAAACTAGGTATCATACCTGACTCCTTACCATGGTCGAGGTCCCAATCTTCAGAGTTGCATTTAATTCTTTCCAATAAATCCCATTTGAATTCAATAGTCTTCATCATAAAAGAGCCAACACAAACAGTATCAAGCATATTGCGATTGTTATCAGAAAGCCGAGCATAAAATTTTTGAATAATCATTTCTCTTGAGAGCTCATGATTGGGGCATGAATATAACATTGATTTAAGCCTCCCCCAAGCTTGAGCGATGCTTTCTCCTTCGCGGGGCCAAAAATTATATATATATATATATATATATATATATATATATATATATATATATATATATATATATATAATTGCGATCACGATGAACAAGATGCATAGGATAAAACTTCTGATGAAATTCCAATTTCAATCGTTTGTAATTCCAAGACCCCATATCATCACATAGCCTATACCATGTTGATGCATCTCCCCTCAAAGATAAAGGGAAGACCTTCTTCTTAACAACATCTTCGGGTACACCTGCAAGCTTAAATAATCCACAAACTTCATCCACATATATCAGATGTTCATCAGGATGTTTTGTTCCATCTCCTAAAAAAGGATTAGCTAGCAGTTTTTCTATCATACCCGAAGGAACTTCAAAGCAAGCATTTTCATTTTCAGTAGGTTCAGTAGGTTGAGGAGCAACTCTTTGCTCTACTGGTCTGGGTGAAGATACCCCGAACAAGTCCCTCAGAGGATTACTTTCCATGGTAACAAGTAACAGTAAATTTCATCACACTATATAAATTTTTCCTTACCAGATTCCAACTACCAAAGGCGCTTCACTCCCCGGCAACGGCGCCAGAAAAGAGTCTTGATGACCCACAAGTATAGGGGATCTATTGTAGTCCTTTCGATAAGTAAGAGTGTCGAACCCAACGAGGAGCAGAAGGAAATGATAAGCGGTTTCCCACAAGGTATTCTCTGCAAGTACTGAAATAAGTGGTAACAGATGGTTTTGTGATAAGATAATTTGTAACGAGCAACAAGTAACAAAAGTAAATAAGGTGCATCAAGGTGGCCCAATCCTTTTTGTAGAAAAGGACAATCCTGGACAAACTCTTATAAGATGTAAAGCGCTCCCGAGGACACATGGGAATATCGCCAAGCTAGTTTTCATCACGTTCATATGATTCGCGTTCGGTACTTTGATAATTTGGTATGTGGGTGGACCGGTGCTTGGGTACTACCCTTACTTGGACAAGCATCCCACTTATGATTAACCTCTATTGCAAGCATCCGCAACTACAACAAAAGTATTAAGGTAAACCTAACCATAGCATGAAACATATGGATCCAAATCAGCCCCTTATGAAGCAACGCAAAAACTAGGGTTTAAGCTTCTATCACTCTAGCAACCCATCATCTACTTATTACTTCCCAATGCCTTCCTCTAGGCCCAAATAATGGTGAAGTGTCATGTAGTCGACGTTCACATAACATCACTAGAGGAGAGACAACATACATCTCATCAAAATATCGAACGAATACCAAATTCACATGACTACTAATAGCAAGACTTCTCCCATGTCCTCAGGAACAAAAGTAACTACTCACAAAGCATAAACATGTTCATAATCAGAGGGGTATTAATATGCATATAGGATCTGAACATATGATCTTCCACCATGTAACACCCCGTATGTACCATGCCATATTTGTATTCCAACTCTTGCCATTTCCGGCACTAAGTTATGTTATTTCCTTGTTGTCGGGTTTTGTCTTCGTGTTGCTTTTGTATTTATCATGCATCTCATATCATGTCATCATGTGCATTACATTTGCATACGTGTTCGTCTCATGCATCCGAGCATTTTCCCCGTTGTCCGTTTTGCATTCCGGCACTCCTATGTCCTCTAGTGTCCCTTTCTACCTCTTTTCATGTGCGGGTGTTTAAACGTTTTCAGATTGGACCGAGACTTTCCATGTGGCCTTGGTTTACTATTGGTAGACCGCCTGTCAAGTTTCGTGTCATTTGGACTTCATTTGATACTCCAACGGTTAACCGAGGGACCGAAAAGGCCTCGTGTGTGTTGCAGCCCAACACCCCTCCAAAGTGGCCAAAAACCCACCTAAACCCCTTCCATCACCTAGGCCGTTCGATCACGATCGCGTGGCCGCAAACCGTGCTCAATTTGGACTCTCCTAGCTCCTCCTACCTCTAAAAGAGCACCCCCACCCCAAAATTCCAGATCAAATCTACCCTAACCTAGTCCCCCTCATCTCTCTGCGCGGCCGGACAACGTCCGCCCGCGCTGGACATCACCGCCGTCGCAAATCGTGCGCCGCCATGTGGGCAGCCGCCCCACATCACCGCTGCGGGCCCGGAGGCCCAGCGTCGGCCCTCCCCGCACTCGACCGGGCCCGAGTCGGTCTCCCGCCTCCTCTCGCCGCCCCGCCGCCTCATGTCCTGCGCCGCCGCGGCCTGCCTCACCGGCGCCCGCGCCTGGGAGAGGAGCTTCAACTCCGGCGGACCCCGTGCCATTGTCTCCACGCGCCGCCCTGCGCCATGGTCGCTGCCCCTGCCGTCAACCTCCTCCGCCCGTGCCGGATTCGACCACCCCGCCTCTCCTTCGACTCCAGCAGTCAAGTCCGGCGACGTCCCGCGGCAACTCCGGCGGCTACAGTGTTTTCCGGCGATCTCCTCGGTTCGCGTGCAATCGGATCCAGATCTGAAATTCGAGACGGCTGACTTTTGCCCCGAAACCCTAATATTTTTTGCATACTTTGACATGCCATAACTCTACATCCGTGGCTCCGATTCATGCGTGTAGCATATCAAAATGTTCGTCTCGATGAGTACTTCATTTCATCTCATTGCATCATGTTCATTTGAGCTCATCTTGATGCCCTAAATGCTGTTGGAAGAGGGCTATGTGATGTTAGTTTCAGATTATTATCAGCAAATGCACTTTTGTCATTTTTGCCATGATTGATGTGTGCCTCCTATGATCTTGAGCCCTACATGAGTTTTGAAGTATGCCATGCCATCTTTACAAGGGTGTATGCCATGTACTTTTGTGATCTCTGTGGTGACTAGCACAAGCATGCAAAGTAGCTCTCTCAATGTTGTTGATTTCAGGGACTTGGAAATATTCTAAGTCATTGCCCTGCTGTAATTTTTATGCCATGTGTTCTTGTTGCTACCTAGTGATCCATGCCTCTTTTGAGCATGATCAGTAAGGATGTTTTGTAGATATTGTGGTGCTCTACCCATCCATGTCTTTGTTTGCATTTATGGAGCACCCTAGCTTGAGTCAATCGAGCTCTACTTTTGCTATAAAATGTTCCTGGCAGATTGTTAACATGTTTATCAATTTTGCCAAGCTTGTTGTAGTTGATCCATGCATGCTATGTTGTTGTTCTTGCCATGTCTAGCTTCTATGCCATGTCTACTTGCTGGGTGTATGCTTAGTTTGTCATGCAATGCCTTGTGGTGAGTGCATCGAGCTCGTAAACATGCCTACCTGATATCTGTTTTGCCATGTTCCAGTTTTTCATCAAGTCTGAATCTGTTAACGGTAATTGCTATGTTCGCATGGTTGCAATTGTATTTTCTGATTTTGTCTTATGGTCAGTAAGGGACTTTTGTTATATGCTTTGAGTAGCTTCATGCCATGCCTTGATTTTCCATGATATGTTACTGTAGCATGTTGTTATCTTGCTCTAAACATTGCTTCCTGATATTAAATTCCTGACTTGATGTTATTTTCACTAAGTCTGTAACCAGTAATCGTTTGCACTTTTGCCATGCTTGTTTGAACCTGCTATTGAGTGAATTAGCCATAGCTCGTTGTTCATATTTTGTTAAGCATCTTGAGTGGATCCCTGCCATATATTTTGTTGTCATGTTAGAGTGTTGTAGAATATTGTTCTTGATGCATTTAGATGGCCTCGTGCTGTTAATCGCAGACCGGTGCCATATTTGTTTTGCTTGCCATTTCCAAACCGTGCATCCGATTCCGGTGATCTTTATATCGATTTAGACCGAAATCAATTCCTCTTTACAGTGGCACTCTTGGTTTTCCAAGTTGAGGCCAGTTTCAATCATTCCTTTCCAAATCATGCATATGCATCGCATACCGCATCCCGCATATCATATCGTACTTTGCATCATGTTGTTTGTGCATTGCACCTGGTTGATTGTGTCTCCCTTTGCTTGTTGCTCTTGCTTGGGTAGAGCCGGGAGACGAGTACATGATCGAGGAGCCTGTTGAGTACATGCGAGGATCAAGCTAACGCCAACTTGGAGAAATTTGCAGGCAAGATGACCATACCCTCGAAATCACTTCTATCTTTGCTTGCTAGATGCTCGCTCTCTTGCTATGCTTATGCTACGATACCTACCACTTGCTTATCATGCCTCCCATATTGCCATGTCAAACCTCTAACCCACCTTGTCCTAGCAAACCGTTGTTTGGCTATGTTACCGCTTTGCTCAGCCCCTCTTATAGCGTTGCTAGTTGCAGGTGAAGATTGGAGTTTGTTCCTTGTTGGAACATGTTTATTGTTGGGATATCATTATTATATCTTGTTTATCTTTAATGCATCTATACACTTGGTAAAGGGTGGAAGGCTCGGCCTTATGCCTGGTGTTTTGTTCCACTCTTGCCGCCCTAGTTTCCGTCATACCGGTGTTATGTTCCTTGATTTTGCGTTCCTTACACGGTTGGGTTATAATGGAAACCCCTTGACAGTTCGCCTTGAATAAAACTCCTCCAGCAATGCCCAACCTTGGTTTTACCATTTTCCACCT
>NC_041382.1:405259040-405408606 GCF_002162155.2 Triticum dicoccoides | reverse complement strand
GGGCAGCCTGCGGGGCCACCTCGAGGCAACTTGAGGGTTGGTTTTACTCGTAGCTTGACATATCCGAGTGTGCCCTGAGAACGAGATATGTGCAGCTCCTATCGGGGTTTGTCGGCACATTCGGGCGACTTTGCTGGTTTAGTTTTACCATTGTCGAGATGTCTTGTAACCGGGATTCCGAGTCTGATCGGATCATCTAGGGAGAAGGAATATCCTTCGTTGACCATGAGAGCTTGTGATGGGCTAAGTTGGGACACCCCTGCAGGGATTTGAACTTTCGAAAGCCGTGCCCGCGGTTATGGGCAGATGGGAATTTGTTAATGTCCGGTTGTAGATAACCTTAAACTAAACTTAATTAAAATGAATCAACAGAGTGTGTGGCTGTGATGGTCTCTTTTCGGCAGAGTCCGGGAAGAGAACACGGTCTCGAGTTATGTTTGATCGTAGGTTGTTCTAGGATCACTTCTTGATGATAGTTCATCGATCGTGCCTTTGCCTTCTCTTCTCGCTCTCATTTGCGTATGGTAGCCACCATATATGCTAGTCGCTTACTGCAGGTCGACATCATACTTTTACCCTTCCTATAAGCTTAAATAGTCTTGATCGCGAGGGTGTGAGATTGCTGTGTCCCCGTGACTCACAGATTACTTCCAAAACCAGATGCAGGGACCGAGGATACCGCTCTAGGTGATTCGACTGAGCTCAAGTGGGAGTTCGATGAGGACTCAGGACGTTACTATGTTTCCTTTCCAGACAATCAGTAGTAGTGCCCAGTTGGGGCGATAGGGGACTGTTGCATTTGGGGTTTGTCTTTATTTTGGTTCCGTAGTCAGACCTTGAGTGTAACTGGATGAATGTAATGATATTTATGCTATTTGTGTGACGTGGCGAGTGTAAGCCAACTATGTATCTTTTCCCTTATTTATTACATGGGTTGTTGTGAATATTACCTCACTTGCGACATTGCTTACAATGCGGTTATGCCTCTAAGTCGTGCTTCGCCACGTGGGAGATATAGCCGCATCGAGGGCGTTACACACCAATTAAACCAACTAGCATCAACTACAAGGAGTAACTAACACTACTAGCAACCTACTAGCACCAATCCCGGACTTGGAGACAAGAATTGGATACAAGAGATGAACTAGGGTTTTGATATGAGATGGTGCTGATGAAGATGTTGATGGAGATTGCCCTCTCCCGGTGAGAGGAGCATTGGTGATGACGATGGTGATGATTTCCCCCTCCGGGAGGGAAGTTTCCCCAGCAGAACAGCTCCGCCAGAGCCCTAGATTGGTTCCGCCAAGGTTCCGCCTCGTGGCGACGGAGTTTCATCCGAGAAGATGGCTTGTGATTTTTTTCCATCGAAAGACTCCATATAGCAGAAGATGGCCACCGGGGCCCACAAGGTAGGGGGCGCGCCCAGGGGGGTAGGGCGCGCCCCCCACCCTCGTGGGCAGGGTGTGGCCCCCTGGTTAAGTTCTTACTCTCAGTATTTTTTATATATTTGGAAAACATCTTCCATGAAGTTTCAGGACTTTTGGAGCTGTGCAGAATAGGTCTCTAATATTTGCTCCTTTTCCAGCCCAGAATCCCAGCTGCCGGCATTCTCCCTCTTTATGTAAACCTTGTAAAATAAGAGAGAATAGGCATAAGTATTGTGACATAATGTATAATAACAGCCCATAATGCAATAAATATCGATATAAAAGCATGAAGCAAAATGGACGTATCAATGGGTCGATTGGACATTCATTGAGTAAAATGAGGATCACTTCCCTGGTGTATATGACAGCTTCAAGGCGTGTGGATTCGATGAGTTTGTGGCTTAGAAGCTCACAAAGTGGAATGATTAGCTCATCATGCAGTTTTACTCCACAGCTCATTTCTACCCAGATGGAAGAATTGTCTGGATGTCTGAAGGTACTAGGTACCAGTGAACGGTTGCTGAATGGGAAAAATTGATCAATGCTCCTGAGGAGAGTGAAGATGACTTGGATGTCTATGCCAAGAAGAAGAAGGATCAGAACACCATGGCACATATGTACAAAGAGATCCCAGATGCTGCTCTCGAGACACACAAGTTTGGGTCAGTACATTACCTTCTGTCAGGCTTGCCAACAATCAACTGGATCCTCAGGCACACTCTCTTGCCAAAGTCAAGTGATCACAAGATGATCAGAGGCCATGCAATTAAATTGCTTCACATATTTTATGTGCCTCAAAAGTTCAAAGTCATGAGCCTAATTGTGGAAACCATAAAGAGGACAGCTGCAGATCAGAAGAGGAGTTGTGGGTATGCCCCACAGATCCAAGAGCTAATCAACTCCAAGATGGGCACTGGCACATATCTACTGGACAAGGAACACATGCCCATCTACCCAGACTTTGAGGACAACATTGAGGTGATGGGTGAGAATGAACCATCTTATGTGCACGCACAAGCCAAGAAGGAGAAGGCAAGGGCAGAAAAGGCTGCAAAGATGCCAACCATGGATGAGGCATCTCAGTATCTTCTGAAGAGCAAGCAAGATCAGCTTGGCTACTTGATTGCCTCCACTTTGAGGATTGAGAAGGGATTGGCTACCCTGACTCAAAACCAGGAGAGCTTGGAGAGGATCGTGGAGCAGAAGTTCTATGACTTAGATGTGAAGGTCACTGAGATCCAGTCAGTCGTTGAGCAACTTCACGATGAAGTGCAGGAGAAGAAGGGAAAGTCTACCATTGATGCTTTTGCTAGAGTGCCTAGAGGTCAGAGGTCTGCTGCTATGCCTGTCACAGACACTAGAGCAACTTCCTCTGCACTAGCTACAGCTTCAGTGCCACCAGCTCCAGCACCTACTCCACCAGCTCCATCTACATTGACTGACGCCTTCGTCCTTGGAGTTCTGTCTACACCACCACCTGAAGACCAAGCCTGAGTGACGATTTAGCACTATGCATTTTTATGAACTTTTTGGTAACTTGATGCCAAAGGGGGAGAAAATGTATAGATCATAGGCTTCGAGAGAGAGTGTTGCTTTTGTTCTCTCTTGCGTTTCTCCTTGGTGGTTGAACTTTATTATCTTCTCGTTTGAGATACTTTATACTTTATGCTTGTGTGTGATACTTAGATGATCATGTGTTTGATCATATGCCACCTTAATGCTTGTTGGATGACATTATCCTTTTATATGATCACTCACTTTGCTTGGTGATGAGTGCATGTATTTTAATTATTATCATTTTGAGCGCTCCACCAAGATGAATGTGACATGGAAGAGTAACCCATGATCCTAACTCTTTGTGCATTTGCAGTCCAAAGCAAATCTTAAACTATGCACAAATTTAGGGGGAGCTCTTGCTTTTCACATACTTCTCAAAGCGACAATGTTTTCACTCTTATTATCATTTGTCAAAGCTTTGATCTATATGTTGTCATCAATTACCAAAAAGGGGGAGATTGAAAGTGCAACTATCCCTAGCTGGTTTTGGTAATTCCTAACAACATATAGCTCATTGAGCTAATGCTATTTCAAGATTAATATCTCAGGAAAGCCCAATGATTGGCATGGCATGGATGAGAAAAGTGGACCCCTCAAAATGCTAAGGACAAAGGATTGGCTCAAGCTCAAAGCTCAAGACTCTACATTTTCCATTTTAGTGATCCAAAATCACATTGGGTCTATAGGAAAAGCCAATACTATCAAGGAGGGATGAGGTGTTGCTTAATGAGGTTCTTGCTCAAAATGCTTAGTGATATGCTCCAAAACCCTCAACTACTTTCTCACATCCATGTATGACCTAAACCAAAAGTCAAACTCGGCCCCACCGATTCTTCCTATCCGGCGCCACCGAGTTTCAAATGCCATAGCCACTGCCACAAACCCTAGGCAAATCGGTCTCACCGATAGGGATCTCGGTCTCACCGAGATGGGGTTGTAATCTCTCTGTTTCCCTTTGTAACATTTCGGTCTCACCGAGATGAGCGATCGATCCCACCGAGATTGCAATGTAAACTATCTGTTTTCCCTTCGTAACGTTTCGGTCTCACCGAAATGAGCGATCGGTCCCGCCGAGTTTACCTGACCAACTCTCTGGTTAGCCTATTACCAAAATCGGTCCCACCGAGTTTGTGTAATTGGTCTCACCGAGATTATATTATGCCCTTACCCTAATCTTATCGGTCCTACCGAGTTGCATGTCGGTCCCACCAAAAAACCCTAACGGTCACTAGCTTTGCTGAATCGGTCCGACGAGTTTAACCATTAGGTCCCACCGAGTTTGGGAAGTTATGTGTAACGGTTAGATTTTGTGTGGAGGCTATAAATACTCCTCCACCACCTCTTCATTCAGAGAGAGAGCCATCAGAACGAACCTACACTTCCAACTTACTTTTTCTGAGAGAGAACCACCTACACTTGTGTTGAGACCAAGATATCCCATTCCTACCATATGAATCTTGATCTCTAGCCTTCCCCAAGCTGCTTTCCACTCAAATCTTCTTTCCACCAAATCCAAATCCTGTGAGAGAGAGTTGAGTGTTGGGGAGACTATCATTTGAAGCACAAGAGCAAGGAGTTCATCAACACACCATTTGTTACTTCTTGGAGAGTGGTGTCTCCTAGATTGGCTAGGTGTCACTTGGGAGCCTCCGATAAGATTGTGGAGTTGAACCAAGGAGTTTGTAAGGGCAAGGAGATCGCCTACTTCATGAAGATCTACCGCTAGTGAGGCAAGTCCTTCATGGGCGATGGCCATGGTGGGATAGACAAGGTTGCTTCTTCGTGGACCCTTCGTGGGTGGAGCCCTCCGTGGACTCGCGCAACCGTTACCCTTCGTGGGTTGAAGTCTCCATCAACGTGGATGTACGATAGCACCACCTATCGGAACCACGACAAAAACAGCCGTGTCTCCAATTGCGTTTGAATCCTTCAAACCCTTCCCTTTACATTCTTGCAAGTTGCATGCTTTACTTTCCGCTGCTCATATACTCTTTGCATGCTTGCTTGAATTGTATTAAGATTGCTTGACTTGTCCAAAGTTGCTAAAATCTTCCAAGAACTAGAATTGGGAAAAGGCTAGATTTTTATTTGGTACAGAAGGTTGCAGCGGTGGAATTAGGTTTTTGGCTCCGTCTATGGTAGTTTGGGGGTACGTAGGTATATATAGGAGGAAGAAGTACGTCGGTGGAGCAACATGGGTCCCATGAGGGTGGAGGGTGCGCCTGGGGGGTAGGTGCGCCCCCCTACCTCGTGCCTTCCTGGTAGCTTTCTTGACGTAGGGTCCAAGTCCTCTGGATCACGTTCGTTCCAAAAATCACGTTCCCGAAGGTTTCATTCCGTTTGGACTCCGTTTGATATTCTTTTTCTGCGAAACTCTAAAATAGGCAAAAAAACAGCAATTCTGGGCTGGGCCTCTGGTTAATAGGTTAGTCCCAAAAATAATATAGAAGTGTATAATAAAGCCCAATAATGTCCAAAACAGAATATAATATAGCATGGAACAATAAAAAAGTATAGATACGTTGGAGGCATATCAATGACGCCGGCGAGCACCCGGTCCGGGAGTCACCACACTCTGTCGGGGTCACCACGAGATCCAGGGGCACCCCTCCGAAGGAGCTAAAGCTGGGGGTCCTGAAAAAGAGCAGGTCAGCATTGTCGTCCCGAGGCGGCGCCCCTGCCTTGCCGCCAGCCGTCGCCATTTTGGAGCCGGCCGTGCACCCGTTTGCCCCTGAGGGCACATCGGCTCCCATGTCCACGGAGCTCACGGGCCTCGCGCTCCTGATGAGGCCGAGGGATTATGTCGACACGGACCAGTAAGCGTGTCATCCTGTCTTGGTTTCTCGATCTTTTCATAGTGTCTTGATGCTTCCCTCTTGTACGGCTAGGCCAACGCCAGTGGTGAAGAAGAAGAAGGAGCCAGTCAGGACCACCGAGGCCCCGCAGCTTGCCGCGACGGTGCCTCCTTCGGTGCAGAAGGATGGGGCCGGCCCGCGCACTCCCATGGCTAGGTCATCCTCCCGAGGCTCGGAGGCCCATCCTCACGAGGAAGCAATCTCTGGGGCCAGGCTGACTCCGGAGGCACCCATCCTCAGCTCTCCTGCTTAGGTTCTGAAGGCCTGAGAGCCCCCGGCCTTTTCTGCTGCTGCCGCTTCACCGATCCTGGTGTCGGCACCTCTTCCTCCCTCGTCTGTCACGCTGCCTAACTGTGGCTCTTATGCCGCGCCTGATGCTCTGGAGGAGGCTCTTTCCGCGTTGAATCAACTTCGCTGCGACCTTCAGAGCACCGACTGGAGCCTAGCGTCAGGGCGCCTAGAGCTGATCTCGGGATGGCTCTGGGCTGACACGTCCATCAGGGCGGCCTGGTTCCAGGCCATGGCAGCCTTAGAGGAGGGAAAACAGGCTGCCGGCCTAGCCACAGCTGCCCGTGACATGGCGGTGAAGCAGGTCAAGGCTGCCGAGGAGCATTGCCGAGTGGCGGAGGCCGAGCTGAAGACCCTCCGCGACAGGCAGGCCGCCGAGGCTCATCAGCGCGAGGTGCCGAAGGAGGGGCTGAAGGCCTGGGAAGCTGTAGTTGTCGACCGTGATGCCGAGCTGGAGCAAGCGGCACAGGAGCAGGCTGCGGAGTGCGACCGCCTAGAGAAGTTGAAGGAGGAGGTGGAGGCGGAGAAGGCCCAACTGGATGTCAAGGCGAAACTCCTTGCCGAGAGGCATGCCGACTTTGATTCCCTTAACCAGAGGTCCCGCAAGGCGCTGTGGGATCTCTACGGGAGGGGGTTGAAGGAGCCGCTTGTGACTGCGGAGGAAGGCCCCGCCGAGCTGCTCTCCCAGCTTGTCATGGCACTCGAGGGCATTGTTGTTGGGGTCGGCCCTGTGGTGGAAGGAGAAGCCCACGCAATCTCTACCTCGGCTGTGATGCGCGTGTTCAGCCACCTCCATCTTCGCGACCCCAGCTTCGACTTTGGAGCCTTGCTTGAGCCTATGGGTCTCGAGCACTGCACCGCCGCTGCCGAAGCCATGAGGGACCAGGTGGAGGCCCTGCTGCAGAAGTTCCTTGCCATCGACCCCGCAACCACGGCTGAAGGTACCATCGACCCTACGGCCACGGCTGACGGCATGGGCGACGGCGACGTTGTTGACGACGGGGCACTCCTTGCGAGTGATGGCAGCGCCCAAGGCTGAAGAAGAAGCTCGATGGTGGTGCTCCCCTCTATTTTATTTCCTGCAACATGCATCGTGCCTCGTGGAGGCATAAAAACTTTATATGCTTGGCACCTTTAAGAGATAGTATGTATTGTAATAATTTGCTAGCATTTTGCGATTTCCTCCCCATTTTCTTCAATGTTCTATGTTGGCAGGGCCCGGCCCCGCGCGTACCTTAGCCATCGTTGGGTTGTCCGGATCGCCAGGACGAGACCAAGGGGTGAGGGGCTACATGACCAGTTAGGCTCCTGAGTCACGATGCTCAGGAGTCCCCCTTGACATACGAACAGCCCTAGGGAAGGAGATGCAAGAGTAGGCTTTAGAGTTCTATGTCGGCAGGGCCCGGCCTCGTGCGTACCTTAGCCGCCATTGGGTCATCCGGATCACCAGGACGAGACCAAGGGGTGAGGGGCTATGTGACCAGTTAGGCTCCTGAGTCACGATGCTCAGGTGTCCCCCTTGACGTATGAACAAACCTTCATACCTTTCCTCACCGAGGTCTCGCTCGAGAGGGCGCGCAAAGACCAAGTCCGAGTGACCTGGTAGGGCGGCGTACGCTAGGCGTGACCTGAGCGTAGCCCCTGTGCCCAGCCCCCTCGCGCGACTCTCCCGAAGGGAAAGCATTGCGGTGAGGCTGAACACTGAGCCTGATGGCTCCCTGGGGTTATTGCGGCCTTGAGGCCACCCTCAATTGTTTATCACCAGTGCAGAGCATGGCGCTTCCGCACTTGCACGGGCATAGACGCTCCTCGACCGTGTCGACTACCAACACGGAGCAAGGTACTTCCACCGGTGTGTGGGAGGGGGCTCCCTCTGAGTGGAGCCCCCGGGGCGTGTACAGCCCCACCCTGACACGTGGCTTGCACGACAGGGCTAGAGGAGGTGTGTATGGGCACTCATGAGCCAGCGCGGGACTCATGAGGCCCTACCTCGAGGCAGGTTGCGCCTGAATTTGATCTCTGAACGCTTGTGGTAAACCTGCAAGATGGTTAGGCAACTTGTGCCGAGTGAATCTCCTGGGGTTATTGCATGAGAAGGCCGAACACCAACGACCCCAGGAGGTGACGTGAACGGGACCGGCCCGCCAGACAGAGATCAGTCGGTGGGTTTGTCGACGCTGCAGGGACGGACCCGAGCATAGACTTCGTGCCCAGTCTTCTCATGTGAAGGTTCCAAAGAAAAATAGCCGGCGCGCGGCTCCCATGGTGACGAGGCACCGGGTCGCGCGCCCTAGCTTATCCGCCCGTGATTAGCTCATGCGAGGGCAAGGCACCAAGGACCATAGGAGGTTATGAACACGAGAGCTGGCCCGTGAGCCAGAGCTCAGTAGCGACACTGCAGGCACGGGCCCGAGCATAGACGTTGTGCCCGTCCTTAATCATGAGGCGGTCGTGGGTGGGTTTGCAAGGGCGTACGATGATCATGGCAACGAAGTGCCAGACAGGCAACTGATAATCATGAAACAACTCAAGGAAAGAGGTAAACTAGCTCTAATAGACGCAAAGAATGATACATGCCACAGGGACAGACCCACGTGGTCTAAGGATGATGCAGCCCGAGGGGCGCTCCCAGCTGAACAACTAGAAGATGCAAAAATGATACATGTCGTAGGGACATGCCCATGCGATCTGGGGATAATGCAGCCCGAGGGGCGCCCCCAACTGAGTAAACCGGAAAATGTCACCTATCACCACTGCTGAAGAGATATTGAAGTAGCTGAAGACACGTGGTGAAGAAGTCGCTCCTCACAAGCCGCCTGGGTCCTGAGCCTCGGGGGGCTCTGGAGGCTCAGGGGGCTGGCGAAGAACCGTCGCCATCTCTGCCAGGACCACCTGGTGCCTGGCCTCCTAAGCCGCCATGGCACTCCGCAGGTGGCGCTGGAATGCAACAGCCACGTTCGGCAAGCCAAAAGGCATGCGAAATGTAACTGTGAGGGGGGCCCTCGCACCGGCCGATACGGGACGGCCAATAGAGCCGCTGAGAGGTGACCCTGTTGAGTCCTGGGATGTTGACGCAGACGCATAGCTCACTGTCCTTGCCGGACAAGGAGCCGCGTCGAGTGGCGGGCGACGGTCACCGCATGGCTCTTGCCTCTTGAAGCTCCTCGGTTGCCTTGGCAATGAACTCCTGAGCGCATGGCATCCCGCACCTTGTGCCCTCATGTGGGAAGCATGCACTGAAGCACGCCTCCATGTGGTGCCCGAGCGCCTCCCTCGTGACATTGGCTAAGTCAGAGGCCCTCCAGAAGAGAGTCCCCGAGCCCAGCCTGAGGGGGCGCCGGGCGCGCCTTCCTATGTGAGGGAGGGAGGCGCCCCATCCATGGGCGCAGGTCCTGAGGTAGTGCCGCTGGACGCCCCGCTCCCCTGAGGTTCCTGGTGGGGCAGCTGCTTCTTCTTCTTGGGGACTCGAGCCTCGGGAGGGTAGATAGCGCCTTCGGCATCGGGGTTCTCGACAACTGCAGCCTGGAAGGCGCGCTCGAGGGAGCACACTGCATCCTTCTCCTCGCAAGTGACTGAGATGACATCGCGGCTCCCCGGCATCTTGAGGACATTGTAGCCATGATGAGTCACTGCCATGAACTTGGCCAGGGCCGAGTACCCAAGGAAGGCGTTGTATGGAAGACGAATGTGGGCGTCATCGAAGTCGATGAGCTCGGTGTGGTAGTTGTCACGCTGGACAAAGGTGATAGGGAGGCGGATCTGCCCTATCGGAGTGGTGGAGCCGTCGGTTACTCCTGAGAAGGGTTTGGTGGGCTACAGCTGGTCATAGGGCACCTGGATTCGGTCGAATGTTTCGATAGACAGAATGTTGAGCCCTGCACACCATCGATGAGGGTTTTGGTGACGAGGACGTTGCTGGTGATGGGTGAGCAGAGCATCGGGAGGGCACCGGCAGTTGTCGCGCACATGAGCTGGTCGAACGAGTTGAAGGTGATGGTGCACTGGGACCACCTGAGCGGACGCGTAGCCTCGAGCTTGGGAAGGGCCGCATTCACCTCGCGGGCAAACTGCTTGAAGATGCAATGAGAGGCTGGGGCCTGGGCGCCGCTCAAGATGCAGGCTATGGCACGAGGTTCCTGGAAGCCCCCAGCCCCCTTGTCCTGGCGATGGTCATCGTTCCTTCTTGGCGATGGTGGCAGCGGGGGAGGCCAGCGTTGCCCTGAGGACGATCCTCACGAGGCTGGTCTCTCCAGGCGCCCTCACGAGGTTGGGCCTGCCAGCGTTCCTCGCGAGGCTGATCGCGCCACTCCTGGAGGGGGCTGTGGTCGTCCAATCGTCCTCCGCTTTGGCCTCCTCCACGGTCGTAGCCTCGATCGCTGCGCTCGGGGCGACAACCGAGGCGCCCATCACAGATGGCCCTAAGCTCCTGACAGTCGTTGGTTTTGTGATTGTGCACGTTGTGGAAGATGCAGAACGGGCGTCTGCTCTTGGATGACTCCAAGTGATCACAGCCGCGCTTCATCTCAGGTCCAGCCGCGAGCATGGCTGCCCCCTTCCGCTTCACGTCCTTGGCCTTGGACTTCTTGTCCTCTGGGTAGGCCTCTGGGAGCTCGAGGAGGGAGAGTGTAAGTGCATCTAGTGCCACCCTTAGTTGGTTTTGGAGTATTGACGACAAACTTGGTTGAGGGACTAATGTGTTTGTGAGAATTCCAGGATAACACAGGTAGTAGTCCCATATTGATTCGGTTTACCTACCAGAGATGACCCCTAAATATGTGTGTGAAGACATTGAAGACAATGGTGGTCTATGAAGATATTCACAGTGAAGATTATGACATGAGAATACATTCACATGAAGACTATGGAGTGCGAAGACATAGTTGTTTCGTAGTTTCCTTTTCTTCTTTGTTGAGTCATAGGAACCACCGTACTGTTAAGTGGGGTCCAAGTGAACAAAGTTAGAGTGACTGAAGTGATGCTCAACCTAATCCTATGTCTTCGAGCGAAGACAATGAGAGCAAATCATATCCAGAGCTGGATGAGTCAGCTTTACTTGTAGCCCAAGCAAAGCTGTCGCGTGTCTTTGAAATCTAACCGTTGGACACGTGTCAGTTCCTTAGTGACCCAGGGTCATTTTGGACAAATCAGGCCGGGTTGCCTCCTGGCTATAAATAGCCCACCCCCTACACCATAAATTGGTGGCTACTCAGAGTTAGTGCACGGCTTTTGTCGTTTGAGAGCAACCCACCTCCGAAGCATTTGATAGAGAGATCCTTGCAAGGACAAAGCCCACAACACCCAGAGCCAAAGAGTGTTAGGCATAACTGAAGTCTTTCTGTCGCGTGATCTGAAGACTTGTTACACTTGAGGAATGTGAATCCTCCAGCCGGTTAGGCGTCACGGTCTGAGCATCCAAGAGTCATTGTGGATTGCCGGTGAACGAAGTCTGTAAAGGTTTGGAAGTCTACCTTGAAGACTTACCAGAGTGATTGGGCGAGGACTGTGTGTCCTTAGCTCAAGGGGAATAAGGTGAAGACGCAGTCTTCTGAGTTAAATCTCAGCCTCCCTAACCACAAGTACAGTTGTCACAGGAACTGGAATTGTTCTACCAAATCCTTGTCTTCACCAAGCTACTGGTTCTATCCTTCACTTCCCTTTACTTTATAGTTTGTCTTTGTGAAGTCATTGCTTGCCTGTATGATCTGATTGACTTCACTGAGTGAAGACCATTTGCTGTTTGGCTTCATACTATCTTCCATCCTGATCCATACTACCTAGCTGCTGATAGTCTTTGAACTTTCACTTCATTGCTTACTTGACTATGGCCTGTCTAGTGTAGTCTATCTTCTGCTGCATATCAATAGGTTCATTTATATTGTTTGTCTTTAAAGCCCCTGTGTTTTGAAGACTTTCATAAAAATCGCATATTCACCCCCCTCTAGTCGATAACTAGCACTTTCAATTGGTATCAGAGCAAGGTGCTCCCTTGCGCTTCACGTCCTTTGAAACTACTCGGTTTTTTTCATTTGACTTTCTTGGTTTTGGAATAAAAATTTTGAACTTCTATGTTATTTAAATTTGAACTTCTCCAATATTTTACTAAAATGTAGAAACACCATTTTTTTATTAACTTTTCGAACTGCTCCATTTTTTATTATTGAACTTCCTGGTTTATTCTACGGTACCAGGGAAAGTTACAGGTGTGTAATAAACATTGAACCAACCTATCTTTTAAATTTGAATGTCAATGTGTGTTTTAGAAATGGTTGAACTTACAAAACAAAATTATGTTTTTTCCACCTTTTCTATGAACTTACTATGCTATATCTTGTGAAGTTTTGTTTTTGTATCACGACATTTTTAGGCATTTTTTGCTGTCAGTGAAATGGTCTTGGCGGTTCTGTTTTTTTTTCAATGATGATTTTCTTCAGTATGTGGTACACGTGAACTTATCAATTTCGGAAACATGAACTTCTCATGCTATTGAAATTCAAGAAAATTACACACAACAATACACAACACTTCGTGTGCTACATGCATTTACACAAATATTAATGCACACATCTGAAACAGCATAAAGTTCACACACAGAGTTCAAAAAATAGAGTGAAATTTTTTCAGGAAATGTTGGACATTTTGGTAGGTGAACCTGTACAGTTTTTCAATTGGTTTGCATGTTGAACCACGTCATCATTGGAAACAAAAAATCTATAAGTAAGTTGTCTCAGTTTTTCTATAGGCATCAGAATAGATACTTGAACTTCGAATCACAAGATTACATAGGAACATATATATTGTGTGCACATACAGAGACAAAAGGTATGTGTATTACTTTTTTCTCGCTTAATAAAATACTATTCTCTTGTGGGAATAAACACAAACACTGTTGTGCACACGAGCTGGTTACAATATCTGAAACTTTTTCTTCAGTTCGTGTGCACACACGCAACACACATGCACCACAGCATAACAATGCTCTAGCACAGGATGCACCCAACATAACAATGCTCCACGCTCCTCATCCTCTGTGCGACAACACCCATCAGCTGCTTGTCTCCCCACAGTGGTTTGCACAAGCAACAGATCTCACTGTCGAGCAACAAAAAATCCAAATATGATCCTAAGTCAGGAAGGTCAAAGTGGCCTCCACGAGAAGTACAACATGGCAACGGGCGAAGCAGCTGGGGGTCGGGAGGAGGCTGGTGGTTGCCCATGGCGGCGCACCAGAGGCAGGGAGCTTCGTGGGGGTGGCGGGTGTGCTCATCCCTGGAAACGGCGTGTGGTGCTCCCTCAACGGGATCCAGTAGGAAACGACAACCTCGACCGCCAGGATCCGGCAGGAGGAATGGTGACAGCTAGCGGAGAGGCAGGGAAGCCTCTTGCCGGAGGAAGCAGGGGTGGCGGTGCGCCGGAGAGACGGGGGCGGCCGCGCGCCGGACGTGGCGGGGGCCGATGGCACGCCGGTGGAGGCTGGGGTGGGGGTGAGGCGGGGGCGACAGCGCGTCGGAGGGGATGGGGCGGCAGCGCGCTGGATGGGGCGGAGGAGCGGCCGAAGGATGTAGATAATTATGTCTTTATCTGCATCTCATATTATGCTTAGGGTATTCACTTATGCTTCATAACTAGTTAGATTCCTCACTTGTACTTATTCATGGATTCGTACAAATCTGGAACCAACTCTCTTCAAATAAGTGAATGTCTTCACTATGAGGTCAATGTCTTCAAACCGATTTATCTTCAAAATCTTCTAAGAATGCATATGACCTCTTCCCCTTCCCTCGCACCTTAATGTTGTCACAGGTACATGTCCGTGGGAGAATCCCTTGGTTCTCATAGTCTGCATTCATTTGCAAAGTTCTTACAACATCATATTCACTCCCCTGAAGCCAGCTCTTGTCTGGCCAGCAGAAGGAAGCCATTCACTATTCTGAAGCCAATCAGTCTGAATATAATGGCCATAGATAAATCTGTCAGGAAAGGTGGCAGGTAGTGTAGAGGCAACACAACTCTAGATCTGCCTCCGGATCTGTACGAATTGTACAAATCTGATCCTGAAGAAAGTTACAATCAGCGCAAGACCTGAATCCAATGGATTCGAAGATATTGGGCTGGAGAGTGGTTCAAGTATAACTTCGTGACCCCTGAATATGCAGAGAAGAATGCTATCAAGCGCCCATGGGGAGATATCCTATACAGGAATCTACAGCCAAAGTTGAAGCCTGAAGTCATTGCCCAAGGTTTCTACCCATGCATGGTCCGAGGACCGAAGCCTGAGGATGCTGACCCATCATCCTTGTTATGGTGTGCGAAGACAATCTGTTCAAGCGCAACTATCAGTTTGCCAAGGAATCAGCTACCAAGAACAAGAAGGAGTTAGGACTCAACTTCAACCCTGGTCCATCTGCTCCAAGGGCTGATGGCATGCGCGATGCCAATCCAAATGTCATCGGCCCCTTCGCCAACTTCGATGGTCTCCTCTCTCACATCACCGCTCAGAGGGCTACGGTGGATCAATTTACTGATGACGTAGATTCTAAAGATGCGCTAGCACCACCAAAGCAGATGAAGAAGAAGTCAAAAGCTTCGAAGCCCTCTACCAAACCAAAAGCTTCGACCGTGAATCCATTGACCACTGCACCTCCTGAAGCCAGTGTGCAGTCTGAAGATTTGTCTTGTGTCTCCAAGAAGGCCGAGAAGTCCAAGAAAATCAAGAAGCCCAAGAAGATTTCTGGGCATCAACCGACTCATGCCGCCGTTCTGCGCAACGAAGAAGACACCATTGGTCTGTCCAGTGATGAAGATCTTGGTGATGATGCCCTTGAGAAGCTGATCAAGAGCAAGCAAGAGGCGGAGATCTTCAACGATCTGCCCCTCTTTGATGTTGACATTCTGAACAACTTCATCGATGAGTGGTTTGATGACCAGAGCATCAACATTGATGATCTTCAGTTGCCTGTGGACGTTAGTGTCACCTTCCACGGAGCCTTTGCCAATGAACTGGCCGTGGCTCAGAAAATCGTCTAGTTGAAAAACAAGATTGACTATGAGAAGGCACATTTCAAGAAGAACATGGCCAAGCTCAGCGTGGCAGATGTTCAAATCTTCAAAGAGATGATGCAAAATCTCAAAGAAGAGTTTCACAAAAAGAGGGAAGAAGCCAAAGGCTCACGAGAGCGCATGAAGTATTTTGCAGAGAAATATGTTCAAGCCCACAATGAAGCTGAAAAGCGCAAAGCTCTTGGGCGTCCTAGCATCGACCCCAGGATGGCTACCAAGCAAAAGAAGAAGTCTGTTGTGGCCCAAACTGAAGCATCAAGGCAGGAAGAACCTTGTATTGTCTTCCCAGCCAGCATGACATGCTCGAGGCCTAAGGTCACCTCAGCAGCTTCAGAGCTGAAAAAGACAAGGGCGGCTCAAGTCAAAGCCAGGAAACACAAGCACAAGGATGCTCCTGATGATGCCCCATCTAAGAAGAAATTGAAGACAAAGTCTTCAAAGAAAGAGTGTGCTGCGGCCTCTGAGCCCCTTATTGTTGAACCCATTCTTGTTGCACTTATAGCTTCAAACAACCAAGAGCGTTGTCTGGTGATCTATGAGCTTGCTTCCACAGAGGCTCCTAAAGATGAAGAAGTTCGAGCTGTTGGCCCCATCACATCTGAAGACATTGGTCGTGATGACAATGTTGACGATGATGTAGTCCTTCCTCAACTCGAGCCCCAGTCAGTATCATCGTCTGCTCCCACGAGCAGCGAACTTATCAGCATTGGTCCGCCATTGACGACAATTGCTCGGGATGACTCATGGGCCGAGAACCCTCAGCAAGACACCCCCATCCATGATGAAACGCCCAGAACTCCACCACCTCAAGTCACCACTCCGGTGCTTGACGACGAAAACTACATGGTGCAGACCACTCCTTCACCAAAGGCGTCGCCCGCATTTCGCAGGCTTCGCAAAGGCCCCAGGCCATAGGTCACCATGTCGAGCATTCCGGAAGGGGAAGTGCACCAAAGCTCAGTAGCACGTCAAGTGTTTCCTGAAGCCACTCCTACTGTGAATGTCTCTGAGTCTAAAGCCAAAGCTGCTAGACATTCTGGCCGCATCAGAAGATAATGAAGAAACAAGAGAAGAAGAAAGAGTTTCCACACCCTCTGCTACTGATCAAGTCATTCTCGAGGAGAATGTGATCGTGCCCAACCCTTTTGTTATTGCACAAATGGAGGTTGAAAACACTGAGGCTGCCACAAACAACACCACTAAAGCCAATGACACGGTCATGGCTGAAGACAATGTGGAGCCTGAAGCTCACGAGGAGCCCAAAGCCAATGTGGAAGCTGAAGCCATTGTTCCACCTCCAAGACCTCACACCATTGAACAGGCCTATGATCATGGTTAGCTTGTCACAGTTAGATGGCCTATCATGGTTCCACCCTCTGCTCCCGGACCACGATATGACTATCATGTGGAGCAGAGACCACAAGTTCATAAGCCCAAGCCATGGCTGCCAAGGCTTCTAGGTGCTGCCACCATAATGGGTTCTTTCAACATGCACAGCTTCAGAGCCCACAACACCTTCTTTGACATTGCCAAGAATCCATACTCAAAGCCAAAGATCTATTCCGATCGCTTCTGGAGCCATCAACAGCGCAACTATTACTCCTGCATTCTATACAATCAAGAGCGGATCTTTCCACACATGTGTATTGACTGTGAAGCTATTGATGGGCTGCTCTGTCTTGAAGAAGCACTTGACTGCTTCAGGGATGTTGGTCTTCTACCATTTGTGACAAACAAAGAGCACTGGAATGAAGATCTTCTGATGTAGTTCTATGCTACTTCATATTCACGGCTACAACAAGGATCCGAAGACATGGATTCTTGAGTGGATGACAGGTGATGTGCATCATGAAGCCAAAGCTCAAGACATCATCGAGCTTACTTCCCTGCCCACTCCAGGTGAGTTCTACGAGCCTGGTTGTCAGCGTCATCGAGATGAACTGCAGAGTATCTTCTAGCGGCCCGAGCCAAATATGAGTGAGATGCTAAGTATGATGAAGTCATTGCCGCAAGATGTTGAATACCCCAAAGAGTTCCTTATGAATGACCTCGAGTATTTTCCCCGCAAAGCATACCACATTCTGAGGCGTACTATATGGCCAATCAAGGGACATTCTTCTGGAGCCAAACTTGTAGGAGCCATGAAGACTTTGCTATTTTATATCATCCATGGCATCAGATTCAATACCCATGATTTCTTCATCAGACAACTAGCTGCAACTGGGATTGATCTGTTTGGCCTGAAATTCTATGCTCCATGGGTGATGCACCTGATCAAAGTCCATTCTACTATTGACTATCAGCCCTCAGCATGCAACCATCTTGTTTTTCTGCCTGAGGTTGATCTGGCCATTGAAGCCATCTACCCCGAGCCTGCCAAGCAGCCTATACATCTTCAGAATGCTGAACACCATAGCTTCTCGCAACCAATGGAGGGAATTCTTGTCCCCAATGCTGCAACCCCTACTTATCCTCTGGCTGGGAATATGAGAGTGCCACATCGTGCCAAGACTGAAGCCAAAACAGGTACGGTTGCCCAAAGGCCTCGAAAGCGTTCCTGTGTCCTCAATGACCGAGAGCTTCTTGTGTCCTTGCACCAGAAACAGGATAAGCATCATGACTGGCTAAAGTGTCAGATGCAGAGTATCTTGGTGGATGTCAATCACATTCGAAACTTGGCCACCAAGAACTCGTTTGTTGCCCATGAAGCCTGTCGGCGGTCCTGGAAGAGTCTCACACTGCTCTGTCCTGTAGACGATCTTCGCGAAGATGGCTTCATCGAGGACTTCAATTTTGATTCCAGGCCTCCACAAAATGCAAGCTTGTGCCGCACTCCCTCAATTGAAGATTCTAAGTGTTCATCTTCGGCTGCAACTGTTGTTGCAAGAGTCGTCGATGAAGAAGATGATGCCACTTCACCGACCATGGCTACACTGCATCTCGACACTGCATCAGGCCCGTCTGCACCACGGAACTCCAATGTCGACCCTGCTCCTTCATCTACTCCTGATGGGGACGTGTGGATACTCTATGTCTTCAAACCTTTTTGGTCCTTACTGACAAAAGGGGGAGAAGCTTATGAGTTGATAGTCTTCAAGCGGGTCCTTATGGGTGGTTGCTTTATTTTGCTAAGTCTTTACAACTCTCATCTTTTGAAACATTTGGTTCTTTGAGTTGTAACACTTAAACTCGATGGTCGTCTGCTACTTATTCTGCTACCTTGTGATGCGATGATAAATTCCGCATCAAGCCATTCCATATACGTCCATTTTTAATTATGCATGTCATTATCTTCGTTATCTCTTTATATGCATGATAAATTGTCTTCATGAGTTGAAGAGGATCTCCACAAAGCAAAACCTGCCATGTGCATTTGCATTCAAAAGCAAATTACTTATATGCACATCTTCAGGGGGAGCCTTTGATACTTATGAAGACAATGCCTTAATCCTTAAACTTTCACATGCTTTTATCCCCGTTGAAAACTTCAACCGGTTTGTCATCAATCACCAAAAAAGGGGGAGATTGTAAGTGCATCTAGTGCCACCCTTAGTTGGTTTTGGAGTATTGACGACTAACTTGGTTGAGGGACTAATGTGTTTGTGAGAATTGCAGGATAACACAAGTAGTTGTCCCATATTGATTCGTTTACCTACCAGAGACGACCCCTAAAAATGTGTGAAGACATTGAAGACAATGGTGGTCTGTGAAGTTATTCACGGTGAAGATTATGACATGAGAAGACATTCACATGAAGACTATGGAGTGCGAAGACATAGTTGTTTTGTAGTTTCCTTTTCTTCTTTGTTGAGTCATAGGAACCACTTTACTGTTAAGTGGGGTCCAAGTGAACAAAGTCAGAGTGACTGAAGTGATGCTCAACCTAATCCTATGTCTTCTAGCAAAGACAATGAGAGAAAATCTTATCCAGAGCTGGATGAGTCAGCTTTACTTGTAGCCCAAGCAAAGCTATCGCGTGTGTTTGAAATCTGACCGTTGGACACGTGTCAGTTCCTTAGTGACCCAGGGTCATTTTGGACAAATCAGGTCAGGTTGCCTCCTGGCTATAAATAGCCCACCCCCTACACCATAAATTGGTGGCTGCTCAGAGTTAGTGCATGGCTTTTGTCGTTTGAGAGCAACCCACCTCCGAAGCATTTGAGAGAGAGAGAGATCCTTGCGAGGACAAAGCCCAAAACACCCAGAGCCAAAGAGTGTTAGGCATCACTAAAGTCTTTCTGTCTGCGTGATCTGAAGACTTGTTACACCTGAGGACTGTGAATCCTCCAGCCGGTTAGGCATCGTGTTCTGAGCATCCAAGAGTCATTGTGGATTGCTGGTGAACGAAGTCTGTGAAGGTTTGGAAGTCTACCCTGAAGACTTACCAGAGTGATTGGGTGAGGACTATGTGTCCTTAGCTCAAGGGGAATAAGGTGAAGACGCGGTATTTCGAGTTAAATCTTAGCCTCTCTAACCAGACGTACAGTTGTCACAGTAACTGGAACTGGTCTACCAAATCCTTGTCTTCACCAAGCTACTGGTACTATCCTTCACTTCCCTTTACTTTACAGTTTGTCTTCGTGAAGTCATTGCTTGCCTGTATGATCTGATTGACTTTATTGAGTGAAGACTGTTTGCTATTTGGCTTCATACTATCTTCCATCCTGATCCATACTACCTAGTTGCTGATAGTCTTCGAACTTTCACTTCATTGCTTACTTGACTATGACCTATCTAGTGTAGTCTATCTTCCGCTGCATATCAATAGGTTCATTTATACTGTTTGTCTTCAAAGCCCCTGTGTTTTGAAGACTTCCATAAAAATCGCCTATTCACCCCCCCTCTAGTCGATAACTAGCACTTTCAGAGAGGCGTCCTTCCTCAGCTCTCGTGCACTTGGTTGCCATGTTGAACATCTCCAGAGTCGTGCACAGGTCCTCGTGTATGGCGAGCTCTTCCTTCATCTTGGCGTCGCGGACACCATCAGTGAATGAGGAGATGATGGCCTCGTCCAACACCTTGGGGATCTTGAGACGAACGATGTTGAAGCGCTGGATGTACTTCTGCAGGGTCTCCCCTGGCTGCTGCTTGATGCGCCGTAGGTCACCCGCGGCAGGCGGGCAGTCGCGAGTGCCCTGGAAGTTGGCGACGAAACGCTCGCGCATCTCGCCCTAGGAGGAGATCGATCCCACAGGCAGGTTCAGGAGCCAAGAACGTGCCCCATCCTTGAGGGTCATGGGAAACTAGTTCGCCATAACCTTCTCGTCGCCGTTGGCCACCTCGATGCTCAGCTCGTAGAGCTGCATGAACTCAGCAGCATCGGGGATGCCGTTGTAGCATGGAGGCAGGTCGAGCTTGAACTTCCCCGGCCAGACGACACTAGCTGCTCCGGAGTGAAGGCACGGCAACCCGCCATGGTCACGAGGCTCGTCGCGGAGGTGGAGCCTGATCTTGGGGCTCGCGCGCCACCGTGGCAGGTGCCACGCGGTCCTGACGTGGTGGTGCTGGGAGCGCACGTGCCCCTGCTTGCGGCTGCTGGACCACTTGGCAGCTTTCTTCCTCCCACGCGAGCGCCCTGCGCGGTGGGTCATGCCTTGGCTCGATGATGGCATCATGACGAGGAGGTGGAGGAGGCGCTCCGTGGGCTATGTCACCCGCAG
The DNA here is from genome assembly GCF_002162155.2 of Triticum dicoccoides. Classification (NCBI taxonomy): domain Eukaryota; kingdom Viridiplantae; phylum Streptophyta; class Magnoliopsida; order Poales; family Poaceae; genus Triticum; species Triticum dicoccoides. The sequence continues at coordinate 405,387,762 of NC_041382.1, read as the reverse complement.
CAGGCGGCTGGCAAGGCAGCGGGAGAGACGGTGCAGGAGAGCCCCCGGCGGCACTGACGAGCTTGGCGATGTGGTCCAGCCAGTCTTCGTAGAGGTCCTCGACGGGGCGATAGCGCAGGAGTTCGCGCGCCATGAGCAATGCGGCATGCGTGTTCGCTGGGCCGTGACGAGCGTGAGATGATGAACCGGCCGGGGTTAGCGACGGGGTGGCGGTGCACCCATCACGCCGCACAGAGGGGTGCAGCGACGAAGCTTGCTGCTCGTGCCCCACCGGGCCGGTGGCGAACGATTGGGAGGACTGCCAACAGGCGCCGTCTGGGTGACGCGGGTGGCGAGGACGGCCCGACGCTCGGCATGGGCTCGACGAGCATCAGCCATGGAAGCGATGGAGCGGCGGTGAATCGGTCGGTGGAAGAGAGGCTCCGACGCACCCCTACCTGGTGCGCCAAATGTCGGATTCAGGGTTCCGCAGACTCTTGAGAGGTTCAAACACTGGGGTGCATGCGAATAACTCGTCCTTGTTGGAAATATGCCCTAGAGGCAATAATAAAATGGTTATCATTATATTTCTTTGTTCATGATAATTGTCTATTGTTCATGCTATAATTGTGTTATCCGGAAATCGTAATACATGTGTGAATACATAGACCACAACATGTCCCTAGTGAGCCTCTAGTTGACTAGCTCGTTGATCAAAAGATAGTCATGGTTTCCTGACTATGGACATTGGATGTCATTGATAACGGGATCACATCATTAGGAGAATGATGTGATGGACAAGACCCAATCCTAAGCATAGCTCAAAGATCGTGTAGTTCGTTTGCTGTAGCTTTTCTGAATGTCAAGTATCATTTCCTTAGACCATGAGATTGTGCAACTCCCGAATACCGTAGGAGTGCCTTGCGTGTGCCAAACGTCACAACGTAACTGGGTGACTATAAAGGTACACTACAGGTATCTCCGAAAGTGTCTGTTGGGTTGGCACGAATCGATACTGGGATTTGTCACTCCGTATGATGGAGAGGTATCTCTGGGCCCACTCGGTAATGCATCATCATAATGAGGTCAATGTGACCAAGTGGTTGATCACTGGATCATGCATTACGACACGAGTAAAGTGACTTGCCGGTAACGATATTGAACGAGGTATTGGGATACCGACGATCGAGTCTCGAGCAAGTGACGTACCGATTGACAAAGGGAATTGTATACAGATTGATTGAATCCTCGACATCGTGGTTCATCCGATGAGATCATCGAGGAGCATGTGGGAGCCAACATGGGTATCCAGATCCCGTTGTTGGCTATTGACCGGAGAGTCGTCTCGGTTATGTCTGCATGTCTCCCGAACCCGTAGGGTCTACACACTTAAGGTTCGGTGACGCTAGGGTTGTAGAGATATTAGTATGCAGTAACCCGAAAGTTGTTCGGAGTCCCGGATGAGATCCCGGACGTCACGAGGAGTTCTGAAATGGTCCGTAGGTAAAGATTTATATATGGGAAGTCCAGTTTTGGCCATCGGGAAGGTTTCGATGGTCGACGGTATTGTATCGGGACCACCGAAAGGGTCCCAGGGGTCCACCGGGTGGGGCCACCTATCCCAGAGGGCCCCATGGGCTGAATTGGGAGGGGAACCAGCCCCTAGTGGGCTGGTGTGCCCCCCCCCTCGGTCCTCCCCTGCGCCTAGGGTTGGGAAACCCTAGGGGTGGGGGCGCCCCCCACTTGGTTTGGGGGGAGCCACCCCTTGGCCGCCGCCCCCCATGGACATCCATCTCCTAGGGCCGCCCCCCCCCCCAAGGCCCCTATATAAAGAAGGGGGGAGGGAGGGCAGCCGCACCCCTTGCTCTTAGCGCCTCCCTCTCTGTCGGTGTCAAAACCGGCGGATCTCGGGTAGTGGGTCCCGAACTGTGCGTCTAGGCCGGATGGTAACAGGAGGCAGGGAACACGATGTTTTACCCAGGTTCGGGCCCTCTTGATGGAGGTAAAACCCTACGTCCTGCTTGATTAATATTGATGATATGGGTAGTACAAGAGTAGATCTACCACGAGATCAAGGAGGCTAAACCCTAGAAGCTAGCCTATGGTATGATTGTTGTATATGGAGTTGATTGCCTACGAACTACAACCCTCCGGTTTATATAGACACCGGATAGGGTTAGGGTTACATAGAGTCGGTTACAATGGTAGGAGATCTTGAATATCCGCATCGCCAAGCTTGCCTTCCACGCCAAGGAAAGTCCCATCCGGACACGGGACGAAGTCTTCAATCTTGTATCTTCAAAGTCCAGGAGTCCGTATAGTCCGGCTACCCGAACACCCCCTAATCCAGGACTCCCTCAGTAGCCCCTGAACCAGGCTTCAATGACGACGAGTCCGGCGCGCAAATTGTCTTCGGCATTGCAAGCCGGGTTCCTCCTCCAAGTCCTTCATAGAAGATTGTAAACACCAAGAGTAGTGTCCGGCTCTGCAAAATAAGCTTCCACATATTGCCATAGAGAGAATAATATTAACACAAATCAAATCTGCTAACGTATTCCGTAGTGCGTTAACAACCAAGTCCTTCACTCGAATCGTTTTCACTTTTCCACCTCAGCGTGTTTTGCAAGGCGGTTTCCTTGGCACGTCTTGTCAAAGCAGAGATCGTGTACCCCCCCTTTTACGGGATTCTCATCAATACGGATGTGGGTAACCCAACCGCGCCACTTATCACGGCGCTTGGGAGGCAAGCGAGTTTTACTAGGCAGGTGGGGACGCACAACCGCATCCGCCCATATAAGGGGACAAGGATCCACCTTTTTACCTACGCCTTCTTCCTCCTTTGCCTATCCATCTCCTGCGCACCCGAGCTCCAGCGCCCAAGCCCGCACTTCCCACCTCAACCTTCTCCAGCAATGTCCAGAGCGGGAGGCAAGTGGATGGTCTCCTCCGTCAGGGAGGGCAAAGTCAAGAAGCTAAGGAAGGCCGGATACCTGTCCAAGGACATCGCGCACCGGCTTCCTGAAGAGGGGCAGCTTCTCCCCACCCCAAGGCCCCATGAGAGGGTAGTATTTCTCCCCCACTTCCTTCGCGGACTGGGTTTTCCACTCCACCCATTTGTCCGGGGGCTCATGTTCTACTACGGCCTGGATTTCCACGATCTGGCTCCGAACTTCATCCTCAACATCTTGGCGTTTATCGTCGTGTGCGAGGCTTTTCTCCGTGTCCGACCTCATTTCGGCCTCTGGCTCAAGACCTTCAATGTCAAGCCCAAGGTGGTGCGCGGCAGCCAGGCGGAGTGCGGAGGCGCCATGGTGGGCAAGATGGCCAACGTCCTATGGTTCGAGGGCTCTTTCATGGAGACCCTAAAGGGATGGCAATCTGGGTGGTTTTATATCACCGAGCCGCGCGATCCGAAATGGACCGCAGCCCCCAAGTTCCGATCCGGACCCCCTACGCGGCTTATGTCCTGGAAAGAGACGGGCCTGTCATGGGGTGACGAAAAAGAGGTGACCGGATTGCAAACATGCATCCAGTCCCTGGTGAACAAGCCAGTCCGGCTTGTTAATGTAATCCAGGTTATGCTCATCCGCCAGATCCTCCCGTGCCAACAACAGGATTTTAATCTGTGGGAGTTCGACCCGGCGCAGCATCAAACCCTCAGCAGGCTCTTCGACACGATGTACGAAGACGCCTGGAAGATGCTATTCAAGGGCACCGAGGCTCCCGCATCCGCTTCCGAGGACCGCGGATACAGCTTGCAGCGTCACGCTAGCGAGGTATGCCATCTACACCTTTTACAGGATGTTAAGCTTTTTTCATAGTTTGACTCTATGCTGGATCTAAACTCCCTTACCTTTGACAGGCTTGGCGGGCGATATCCGGACCAATTAACTGTCCGGCTCCGCTGCCCGAAGACCCAGCCCCAGCTCTACTAGCAAAGCTGCTGGTTCCGGCGCCTTATGTGGTGCTGGAGAAGAAGGCCAAGAAGAAGAAGACCACGGGGACTCGAAAGAGTGCCCGCAACATGGTGGTGTCAGACTCGTTATCTGACGAGTCCGAGACGCCCTCCTCCCGCGAAAACAAGGAGGAGGAAGAAGAAAACTCTCCCCCCGAGCGGAGGGAGGAGAGAAGAGGAAGGCCGCCCCAACGGGGGAGGCCGAGGGGTCTAGGAAAAGGAAGACCCCTCCGCCGGACTACGCCCCCAACACCGAAGAGGGTAGAGAGGAGTGGCCAAACAGGGCCAAGCGTCCGGCGAAATCGTAAGTTCGGATATCAGAGTAACTCATGATGTTCCTTTGTTGCACAGCTTTCCCTAATGTCGAATGTAATTATGCAGTCCACCCCGGGCCGAATTTAACGAATCGTTGGGCGGCTCCCTGGACTCATCGGACGTGAACTCAGTTCCGCCCGCTGTCTCCCCCCGCACTGCAGACGACGCCGAAGTGGCGTCGCGACAAGCTCCGGGGCAGGAGGAGGTGGTCCCGGAGGAGCCGCAAGGCAACCTCCCAGACTCCGGGAGTGAAGGGGATAAGGCTCCCCAGGGCTCTCAGTCCGGCTTTGTGCCGGACACCGCGCTGGAATCTTCCACAGTTCCAGACCGCGGTAGGCGAACTCCTTCCAAGAGGAGCAAGCCTTCTGAGCTGGTGGCCTCCGTCCAACCGGAGGTGCCGGACAATCTGCTGGAGGTGCTTGACGACGCCTCCATCGACGAGGGGCACCGTACTATTATGAGTACGGTGATCCAGAAGGTTCAGTCCGCCAAGAGCGGACTGACTGAAGCTTGCGCTAGCCTTCTAACAGGCTTCGAGGTAAGTAAAAATATGTAAAAATATTACCGCATAGACAGTAGCCCCTGATGCTCTGTTTGGCATTCAGAAAGAAAAGCCGAATAGAGGATCTATTAAATTTCACAGGAGTCTAAAATAAAAGAGTCTATATGCGTATGCAGGCTTCGCTGCTATCCACCGCCGCACTGACTGCGGAGGTGGGTGTCCTGAAGCAGGACCTCAAGAGCTCGGCCTTGCCAAGCGGCGGCTCGAGGAGGAAGAAGGTAAGAAATACCTTACAGGAAAAGTGCCTATAAAAAGGATTGATTGCAAAAAGAGTAACAGGATTGTACTGCTTATTGTAGGGGCCACGACTGAGGTGGCGACCCTTAAGCAGGCGTTGTCTGAGGCCGAAAAGAAAACAGCCACGGAGCGCACCGAGCGAGACAGACTTGGGGCTCAGGTCGGCGAGGTGTAGCAAGAGCTTCAGGCTCTCATGAAAAAACATGAGAGTTTGGAGCTGGAGTCGAAGGCGCAAGCATCCGAGCTTGCAACGGACCTAGAGGCTGCCAAGTCTGCCAAGGCCGAAGCCCAAAAGGCCCTCCAAGAGTTGGAGGAGATGAAGAAGATAGCAGTGGGTAAGGCATTCTTTATGCAAACCAGAAATATAAAAGTGAACTACCTATTACTTACCCGAATCCGGAGCTCTCCAGGGGCATTCGCAGATCTTCCCCGCAGCGTATCCGACGCCGCCGCATTCTACTGAGCTGAAGAGGGTAGCTCGACGGAGAAGGTGTTCTGGTCTCAGTATTCTGAGGCCGGACACCCTGTGCCCTTGAGTGACCAGCTGAAACAGCTGGTCGAGCTCCACAAGGCGGCCGAGCAGGCCATGAAGGGCTTCATAGTTCGGCTGTGGCCCGGAGAGGCCCTGCCTGGGAGCTATTTCGGGCTGGTGCGGCGGCTGGTGGAGGCCTGTCCGAGTCTTGAGGTCATCAAGCGCTCCGTCTGCATCGAAGGTGCCCGTCGGGCCCTTGCCCGTGCGAAGGTGCACTGGGGTAAGCTGGACGGTGAGAAGCTTGTGAAGGACGGGCCGCCGCCGGGGAAGGAGCCTCACAAGCCCGAGAACTACTACAAGGATGTTCTTGCAGGTGCCCGCCTTGTGGCGGATGAATGTACCAAGGATGTGATGTTTGAATGAACTCGCTCGTGTTTATCCTGTGCGCTGAAAACTTGTTCATATGCGCTAAGCAATGCTTATTGAATTTAAAATATTACTTTCTGTGTGGCCGTTTATCAAAAATTGAGAGATGGCCAGTCGTCGGCTTCTGCCCCCGTGCCACTAGTGCTGGGGTGTTCGGGATAAACCTGAGCGCTCTTTTTCCCATAGTTGGGTCCTTCGAGGGAGGCGCTCAGCACAACGAACCAGGCAATCGGACTATAATGTTTGAACACTCTCACTTAGCCATAGAACTCTATAATTTTAAATTTCGGCGAAGCCCCTAGTTCGGAAGACCGAGTTTGGGGCGCTATCCACGCCTTGGCCGGACAAAGCCAGCTCCTCGCTCGAAGCGGCATAAGCCTTTAGGGACTCGAAAAACCTCTCGAACAGCGACCGGTCTCTCGCCACAACATGACAGTCAGTTTTAGCTTTCTCCACTGAGGTGCTTAACCCAGCTGAACCGGGGCACAATCGCAGTGGTTCTCCTAGTGCTACCTTAGCCAATAGAGCGGAACGTAAGGCACCAAAACATAGGAGCCGGGCAAACCCAACTATTGACCCAAATCATGATTCGGAGCCGATGCATATAGTGCTATAAGTTCGGGGTGCCGCACTTGTGAAAGTGTACGGACTTCTCACACCATTATGAGGGGTACTGAAGCCCCTGGCGTGTTTGCCATACCATGGTGTACGGGTGCAATCATGTCATTTAATAAACATAAATGTGAAAAGAAGATAATGCAAAAAATAGACAAGAAGCTAAGCATTGTTTATAGAGAGGCTATGTATCAAAGCCGAACGATACAAATAGTGCGGTAAGCAAAAGATATTGGACTATTCAGTATGTCCTGACCAGGGGCAGGCCGCGGAATTGTATTTAAAACAGGTATACCGCTCGTAACAGAGACCACCTGGGAGTTCCATAATGCGGCATGGCTTGTCTGCCTCCCTGGATCTTGCATCGTTTGTGCGGCAGTCAGATTGCCGAACAGGTCGTCCGAAGTATGGAGTCCTGAAAGTAAGAAAAAATTAAAAAAATGAATCCGGCAGCCCCTAGTACGTTTTAAGCCGTATTTTGGGCGTGCCGTTATTGTGCCCCTTCCCCTGTTCCCATGGTATTTCAAGGGCGTAGTTATGTACGCGAGGTACTAGTTTCGCTATGTCCCGAAAGCTGGGGTTGGGGCTGCATTGCTACGCTTGCTCAGAGTGTGCCAGGCGGTCCTGCTGTGGGTTACTCCGGGCGCGCTTGGCAGTGTCTGGCTTTTTAATGGCCGGACTGGAGAATTGCCTGAGAAGGCTACTTTGTACCTCCGCTGTGAGAGCCGCCATATGCTCCTCCGTACGGAGGGAGCGTTCAGTGTTTCCATTGACCGTAATTACTCCTCGAGGGCCTGGCATCTTGAGCTTGAGATATGCGTAGTGCGGCACCGCATTGAACTTTGCGAATGCGGTTCGTCCGAGCAGGGCGTGATAGCCACTGCGAAACGAGACTATATCGAAGATTAACTCTTCGCTTCGGAAATTGTCCAGGGATCCGAAGACCACGTCAAGTGTTACTAAGCATATACAGTTGGCTTCTACATCTGGTATAACGCCTTTAAAGGTCGTTCTTGTGGGCTTAATCCTTGAGGGATCTATGCCCATTTTCCGCACTGTATCCTGCTAAAGCAAGTTCAGGCTACTGCCGCCGTCCATGAGGACTCTTGTGAGATGAAATCCGTCGATGATTGGGTCGAGAACCAATGCGGCAAAGCCGCCATGACGGATGCTAGTGGGATGGTCCCTTCGATCAAAAGTGATCGGGCAGGAGGACCATGGGTAGAACTTTGGGGCGACTGGCTCCGTCGCGTATACGTCCCGTAGCGCACGCTTCCGCTCCCGCTTGGGAATGTGGGTTGCGTATATCATGTTCACCGTCCGCACTTGTGGGGGAAAGCCCTTCTGTCCATTGTTGTTCGGCAGCTTGGGCTCCTCCTCGTCGATGTGCAGCCCCTTGTCTCTGTTTTTGGCCCTTAACTTGCCTGCCTGCATGAACACCCAACAATCCCTGTTAGTGTAATTGGCTGGCCTTTCGGGGGTGCCATGTATCTGGCACGAGCGATCGAGTATTCGGTCCAAACTGGATGGGCCCTGAGTATTCTTTTTGAATGGCTTTTTCCGCTGACCGGATTTATAGCCTTTGAATCTGGCATTGACTGCCGTGTCTTCATTGCTGTCGCTGCTAACGCGGCGTTTTTGCTTATTCCGACGTGTCCTGCCACTTTTGTCCTTGGTATCCGAATTACCAGGGTTCTTTGATAAGTTGTTACTGCGAGCTAGCCAGCTGTCTTCTCCCGCGCAAAAGCGGGTCATGAGTGTCGTGAGGGCTGCCATGGATTTTGGCTTTTCCTGTCCCAGGTGCCGGGCAAGCCACTCGTCGTGGATGTTATGCTTGAAGGCTACTAGGGCCTCTGCGTCCGGACAGTCGACTATCTGGTTTTTCTTTGTTAGGAACCGTGTCCAGAATTGTCTGGCCGATTCCTCTGGCTGCTGAATTATGTGGCTTAAGTCGTCGGCATCCGGTGGTCGCACGTAAGTGCCCTGTAAGTTATCAAGGAATGCGGCCTCCAGGTCCTCCCAAGAACCGATTGAGTCTGCTGGCAAGCTGTTAAGCCAATGCCGGGCCGGTCCTTTAAGTTTGAGCGGGAGGTATTTGATGGCGTGTAGATCATCGCCGCGTGCCATGTGGATGTGAAGGAGATAATCCTCGATCCATACCGCCGGATCTGTTGTGCCATCGTATGATTCGATGTTTACGGGTTTGAAACCCTTTGGGATTTTATGATCCATTACTTCATTCGTGAAGCATAGCGGGTGTGCGGCGCCTCTGTACTGGGCTATATCACGACGCAGCTCGGAAGAGCTATGTCTATTGTGTTCGGCCCGGCCGGATTTGTTGTATCCGGAGTGAAGATCATTGTCACATGCCGTAGGGCACCTGCGCGATCCGTAGATCAATCTTGTTTGTCTTGCCTTATCCTCCAGTATGTCTCACAGGTCGGGCGCATTTTCCCGTGCCTTAGTTGAGCAGTGTCGAGGCATGGCTTGGGTGGAGGGCCGAGAGGCCTCTCTGTCGCGGCCACGAGGTGGCCGGTCTGCCATGTCATGCGCTGGTGATGTAGGTGCTTCCTCCTCTGATTGGGGTAGCGGCTTGCGCTTCAGGTAACTCTTGGAGGGGCGTTCGAGTTCATACTCTTCGGCCGCAAGGACTTCAGTCCATCTGTCAGCTAGCAAATCTTGGGTAGCTCTAAGCTGTTGCTGCTTTTTCTTGAGGCTGCTTGCCATGGCTAAAAGCCTGCGTTTAAAACGCTCTTGTTCAGCGGGGTCTGATGGTATGACGAATTCATCGTCATCGAGGCTTGCCTCGTCTTCGGAGGGAGGCGTATAGTTATCATCCTCGACCTCTTGGTCTGCCGCTCTCTCATGAGGGCTGGCTTCTCCATCTTCCTTTGCCGAATCTTGCTGAGGTGGGTGTTCTTCGGCGCTATCCAGGGTAGTATTATCTCCCGTGCCGGAATCACCATTTTTGCTTTGGCGGGATTTAGAGAGGCGTCGCTGACGCCGGCGCTTTGGCTGTTTCTTGGGGGCGTCATCCCCCACTGTTCCATTGCCATCTCCATCTTTTGGAGTATCCACCATATATATGTCATATGACGAGGTGGCCTTCCAGCGCCCTACAGGTGCTGGTTCCTGTTCGTCTCCTACATCGTCATCCATGCCGTTGATGTCTTCGGAGCTGAAGTCAAGCATGTCGGTTAGATCGTCGACAGTGGCTACAAAGTGGGTGGTGGGTGGGCTTTGAATTTCCTCATCGTCTGTATCCCACCCTCGCTGACCGTAGTCCGGCCAGGGCTCTCCTGATAAAGAGAGAGACTTAAGAGAATTCAGGATGTCGCCAAAAGGCGAATGCTGAAAGATGTCTGCGGCGGTGAACTCCATTATCGGTGCCCGATCGGATTCGATTGGCAGGGGCGCGGGGGGTTCGGAGTCCGGGGAGGAGTCCGGATCCTCAGAGTCACGGGTCATGCAGAGTGCGGGGCTAGCGTTCGGCTCGATTGCTTTTGGGATCACAGCCCCCGAGGTGACGTCCAATCGCTCATCCTTGATTAGCGCAATAGGCTCTGAGTTAGGGGTCGGAACCGATGCGTGTGCGGCCTCCAGGACACTGTCCGGGGGCAGAGCTAGATCATGCCCCTCGAGATAGTGCGGCGCGCTTGGCCGTGGCTCGAGCCCGTCGAAGATCAAGTCTCCGCGGATGTCAGCCGTGTAGTTTAAGCTTCCAAACCTGACTTGATGGCCAGGGGCATAGCTTTCGATCTGCTCCAGGTGGCCGAGCGAATTGACCCGCAGAGCGAAGCCGCCGAAGACGAAGATCTATCCGGGGAGAAAAGTCTCACCCTAGACCGCATCGTTGTTGATGATCAAAGGAGCCATCGGGCCTAAAGGCGACGACACAGAGGAACTCTCAATGAAAGCACCAATGTCGGTGTCAAAACCGGCGGATCTCGGGTAGTGGGTCCCGAACTGTGCGTCTAGGCCGGATGGTAACAGGAGGCAGGGAACACGATGTTTTACCCAGGTTCGGGCCCTCTTGATGGAGGTAAAACCCTACGTCCTGCTTGATTAATATTGATGATATGGGTAGTACAAGAGTAGATCTACCACGAGATCAAGGAGGCTAAACCCTAGAAGCTAGCCTATGGTATGATTGTTGTATATGGAGTTGATTGCCTACGGACTACAACCCTCCAGTTTATATAGACACCGGATAGGATTAGGGTTACATAGAGTCGGTTACAATGGTAGGAGATCTTGAATATCCGCATCGCCAAGCTTGCCTTCCACGCCAAGGAAAGTCCCATCAGGACACGGGACGAAGTCTTCAATCTTGTATCTTCATAGTCCAGGAGTCCGGCTGAAGGTATAGTCCGGCTACCCGAACACCCCCTAATCCAGGACTCCCTCACTCTCCCTCCGTAACACCTCTCCTCCCCGCTTGCGCTTGGCGAAGCCCTGCCGGGATCCTGCTGCATCCACCACCACACCGTTGTGCTGCTAGATCTTCATCAACCTCTCCTTCCCCCTTGCTGGATCAAGAAGGAGGAGACGTCTTCCCAACCGTACGTGTGTTGAACGCGGAGGTGCCGTCCGTTCGGCACTTGGTCATCGGTGATTTGGATCACGACGAGTACGACTTCATCAACCCCGTTCTCTTGAACGCTTTCGCGCGTGATCTACAAGGGTATGCAGATGCACTCCTCTCACCCTCATTGCTAGATGACTCCCTAGATTGATCTTGGTGATGCGTAGAAAATTTTAAAATTCTGCTATGTTCCCCAACAGTGGCATCATGAGCTAGGTCTATGCGTAGTTCCTATGCACGAGTAGAACACAAAGCAGTTGTGGGCGTCGATATTGTCAATTTGCTTGCCGTTACTAGTCTTATCTTGATTCGGCGGCATCATGGGATGAAGCGGCCCGGACCGACCTTACACGTACGCTTACGTGAGACTGGTTCCACCAATTGACATGCAATAGTTGCATAAGGTGGCTGGCGGGTGTCTGTCTCTCCCACTTTAGTCAGATCGGATTCGATGAAAAGGGTCCTTATGAAGGGTAAATAGAAATTGGCATATCACGTTGTGGTTTTGGCGTAGGTAAGAAACGTTCTTGCTAGAAACCTATAGCAGCCATGTAAAAACTTGCAACAACAATTAGAGGATGTCTAACTTGTTTTTGCAGCATGTGCCCTGTGATGTGATATGGCTAAAAGGATGTGATGAATGATATATGTGATGTATGAGATTGATCATGTTCTTGTAATAGGAATCACGACTTGCATGTCGATGAGTATGACAACCGGCAGGAGCCATAGGAGTTGTCTTTATTTATTTATGACCTGCATGTCAACATAAACGTCATGTAATTACTTTACTTTATTGCTAAAGCGTTAGACATAGTAGTAGAAGTAATAGATGACAAGACAACTTCAAGAAGACACGATGATGGAGATCATGATGATGGAGATCATGGTGTCATGCCGGTGACAATGATGATCATGGAGCCCCGAAGATGGAGATCAAAAGGAGCAAATGATATTGGCCATATCATGTCACTATTTGATTGCATGTGATGTTTATCATGTTTTACATCTTATTTGCTTAGAACGACGGTAGCTTAAATAAGATGATCCCTCGTAATAATTTCAAGAAAGTGTTCCCCCTAACTGTGCATCGTTGCGAAGGATCGTTGTTTTGAAGCACCACACGATGATCGGGTGTGATAGATTCTAACATTCGAATACAACGGGTGTAAGCCAGATTTACACATGCAATACACTTAGGTTGACTTGATGAGCCTAGCATGTACAGACATGGCCTCGGAACACAGAAGACCGAAAGGTCGAGCATGAGCCGTATAGAAGATACGATCAACATGAAGATGTTCACCGATGTTGACTAGTCTGTCTCACGTGATGATCGGACATGGCCTAGTTAACTCGGATCATGTTACACTTAGATGACTGGAGGGATGTCTATCTGAGTGGGAGTTCATTGAATAATTTTATTAGATGAACTTAACTATCATGAACTTAGTCTAAAATCTTTACAATATGTCTTGTAGATCAAATGGCCCATGTTGTCCTCAACTTCAACGCGTTCCTAGAGAAAACCAAGCTGAAAGACGATGGCAGCAACTATACGGACTGGGTCCGGAACCTGAGGATCATCCTCATAGCTGCCAAGAAAGATTATGTCCTAGAAGCACCACTAGGTAACGCACCTGTCCCAGAGAACCAAGAAGTTATGAACGCTTGGTAGTCACGTGCTGATGATTACTGCCTCATTCAGTGTGGCATGCTTTACAGCTTAGAACTGGGGCGCCAAAAGCATTTTGAGAGACACGGAGCATATGAGATGTTCGAAGAGCTGAAAATGGTTTTTCAAGCTCATGCCCGGGTCGAGAGATATGAAGTCTCTGTTGGAAATATGCCCTAGAGGCAATAATAAATTGGTTATTATTATATTTCCTTGTTCATGATAATCGTTTATTATCCATGCTAGAATTGTATTGATAGGAAACTCAGATACATGTGTGGATACATAGACAACACCATGTCCCTAGAAAGCCTCTAGTTGACTAGCTCGTTGATCAATAGATGGTTACGGTTTCCTGACCTTGGACATTGGATGTCGTTGATAACGGGATCACATCATTAGGAGAATGATGTGATGGACAAGACCCAATCCTAAGCCTAGCACAAGATCATGTAGTTCGTATGCTAAAGCTTTTCTAATGTCAAGTATCATTTCCTTAGACCATGCAACTCCCGGATACCGTGGGAGTGCTTTGGGTGTGCCAAACGTCACAACGTAACTGGGTGGCTATAAAGGTACACTACAGGTATCTCCGAAAGTGTCTGTTGGGTTGGCACGAATCGAGACTGGGATTTGTCACTCCGTGTAAACGGAGATGTATCTCTGGGCCCACTCGGTAGGACATCATCATAATGTGCACAATGTGATCAAGGAGTTGATCACGGGATGATGTGTTACGGAACGAGTAAAGAGACTTGCCGGTAACGAGATTGAACAAGGTATCGGGGTACCGACGATCGAATCTCGGGCAAGTATCGTACCGCTAGACAAAGGGAATTGTATACGGGATTGATTAAGTCCTTGACATCGTGGTTCATCTGATGAGATCATCGTGGAGCATGTGGGAGCCAACATGGGTATCCAGATCCCGTTGTTGGTTATTGACCGGAGAGGTGTCTCGGTCATGTCTGCATGTTTCCCGAACCCGTAGGGTCTACACACTTAAGGTTCGATGACGCTAGGGTTATAGGGAAAGTATGTGCGCGGTTACCGAATGTTGTTCGGAGTCCCGGATGAGATCCCGGACGTCACGAGGAGTTCCGGAATGGTCTGGAGGTAAAGATTGATATATAGGAAGTATGGTTTTGGCCACCGGAAGTGTTCCGGGCATCACCGGTAGTGTACCGGGACCACCGGAGGGGTCCAGGGGTCCACCAGGTGGGGCCACCAGCCCCGGAGGCCTACATGGGCCAATAGTGGGAAGGGACCAGCCCCTAGGTGGGCTGGGGCGCCTCCCACCAAGGCCCAAGGCGCCTCCAAGAGGGGAAGGGGGCAAACCCTAGGGCAGATGGGCCCTAAGGCCCACCCCAGGTGCGCCTCCCCCTCTCCCCCTTGTGGCCGCCACCCAGATGGGATCTGGGGGCTGCCGCCACCCCTAGGGAGGGAACCCTAGGTGGGGGTGCAGCCCCTCCCCTCCCCCTATATATACTTGAGATTTGGGGCTGCCCAAAACACACGATTCAATCTCCCTGTTAGCGCAGCCCTACCCCTCTCCCTCCTCGTCTCTCGTAGTGCTTGGCGAAGCCCTGCTGTAGTCTTGCACTCCTTCACCACCACCAGCCGTCGTGTTGCTGCTGGATGGAGTCTTCCCCAACCTCTCCTTCTCCCCTTGCTGGATCAAGGCGTAGGAGACGTCACCGGGCTGTACATGTGTTGAACGCGGAGGTGCCGTCCATTCGGCACTAGGATCATCAGTGATTTGGATCACGACAAGTACGACTCCATCAACCCCGTTCACTTGAACGCTTCCGCTTAGCGATCTACAAGGGTATGTAGATGCACTCTCCTTCCCTCGTTGCTAGATTACTCCATAGATTGATCTTGGTGATGCGTAGAAAATTTTGAATTTCTGCTACATTCCCCAACAGTGGCATCATGAGCTAGGTCTATGCGTAGTTTCTATGCACGAGTAGAACACAAAGTAGTTGTGGGCGTTGATTTTGTTCAATATGCTTACCGTTACTAGTCCAATCTTGATTCGGCGGCATTATGGGATGAAGCGGCCCGGACCGACCTTACACGTACTCTTACGTGAGACTGGTTCCACCGACTGACATGCACTAGTTGCATAAGGTGGCTAGCGGGTGTCTGTCTCTCCCACTTTAGTCGGATCGGATTCGATGAAAAGGGTCCTTATGAAGGGTAAATAGCAATTGGCATATCACGTTGTGGTTTTTGCGTAGGTAAGAAACGTTCTTGCTAGAAACCCATAGCAGCCACGTAAAACATGCAAACAACAATTAGAGGACGTCTAACTTGTTTTTGCAGGGTATGCTATGTGATGTGATGTGGCCAAGAAGAATGTGATGAATGATATGTGATGTATGATGTCGGTGTACTAGAGTAGGGGTACCCTAGTATCCCGAACATGTGCACGGGTAGTCGCAGCATCCCGTGGCAAGGCTTGCCGGGTGACCGCCAAGGTCCTCCGTGGTTCCTTTGGAGCCATTCAAGGACAAAGTATCCAAGCCAAGGAGACAAGACCCCGGCAAGAGGAGCTTGCCGGGAAGGCCAACCAAGGCATCTCAAGACCCCGGCAAGAGGAGCTTGCTGGGAAGGCCAACCAAGGCATCTCAAGGAACTTGCCGCGACGCGCCACGCGTCCCGGCAAGGCCCGGTGAGCGACAAGCTCCCGGACGCGACAAGACAACGACCACGGCAAGGCGCCTGCCGCGGCAAGCCACCACTCCGTGCCCGCGCTCCAGCACATCCACCAACGTGTCGCTCTGGGACCCTTCCAGGCGTACGTGGCGGGAGGCTGTGCAGCCAGCGGCGCGCGGTGGCAAACGGCGCTGACAAGATTGCCTTAGTGGCGAGCGGTGGCGTCCCTGACGGTCCCTTTTGCACTATTTAGGCGACACAGACGGGCATTTAATGCCCTTGTCCCCTGCCGTCAGGGTTAGGTATGATACACTGTAGCAGGTAGCTGTACCTACCGCAACACCTTTCCATTTTTACCCTTGTCTACGTTGCCACCTATCGGTGACCCCTTGAGCATATAAAAGGAGGCCCATGTGCAACGCGGATGGGGGGAGGGGGGAAGAGAACACTCAGGCTCGGTCTCGTTAGCTGCTGGGGTGTACTATAGCACTCCGCGCTCCCGAGCAAGAACTCAATACAAACCACAAAGCAGGAGTAGGGTTTTACGCATCCGTGCGGCCCGAACCTGGGTAAACGGCTCGTGTGCTTTGCCTCGATCTGCTCTTCGTGCGACCTCCGCCCCTGCCGAACCGAAAGGGACTCGGTCCGCCGGTCCCATAGGTGCTCGTGGATCAGAACCCCGGCATCTCTGGCGCGCCAGGTAGGGGGCGTCGAGGTTGTGTGAACCAGATCCGGCGTTCACACGAGCTAAATCTTCATCATCTTCATCGACATGCCGCCGAAGAAGAAGGCTTCGGAGGCGGCTGCTCCATCCGCGCCGAACCCACCACCGCCGGAGCAAACGGCTGATGGGGCAGACGCCGGCAGAAGAACGGGCGTCAACGAGGGAGCTCACGGTGCTTCCGGGTCCAAGGACAAGGCTGCGCGGCCCATCGGCGGCGTAGCCGGCTCCCACAACGACCGGGCGCACTCCAAGACCTCGACGTCCGTACATGCACCGTGCCCATCTCAGGAGGCGCGGGACCGGCAGCGTCATGGTACTCACAGTACCATGCGTTTGCTGGACCAAGATCGAGCTGATAGATCTCGGAGTGCTCAAGACCAGCATGCACGCCAACATGCTGGCACGAGCGAGGCACGGTCGCCTGGATGGGATACTGCTCCTTCTAACATAGTTGGAAGTCCGAGCATATCCCGCTCCTCGCACCGTTCGCCACCGCCACCCGCCACTCCAGCAAAAGCTTTGGCGCGAGCTCAACTGCTCCTGGACTACCCTCCAACGGCAGACAAGATCGACGACTGGAGGGCCACCATTCAGAGTCTCATCGGCTTCGCCAACGGCGACACTCAACGGCAGCCGAGCACGTCGTAGCCGCGGCAAGTCAGCCAGGCACGAGCCGGTGGCGACAAGACCGGTGGGGGTGCAACCACTATGCACTCTCCGCCCCAAAGGCCAAGATCGCCGACTCGCCGGATCCACCTCGACAGCGACTCCACTGCGTCATCAGATCCACGAGCTCGTCGTGATCAGCGCCAAGTTCTTCACGAACGATAGCAAGAAGACGCTCATACTCGCATCGAGCGCCGAAGAGAAGCACGACGTCAATCGGACCAGTGCACTGGGCCCTTTGTTGACATGCATGCACCAGGAGAACCAGGCGACTTGTCGTACGCGGTAGGTTGACATGCGTTTACTCGTGAGCTGCGGCAAGTCCAGTGGCCCAGCACGAAGAATTTCAAGCCAGGCGTACCAGAAAGTACGATGGCAAGTCGCATCCGTCGGAGTTCCTCAGCATCTACACCATCGCGGTGCAGGCTGCCGGGGGGCGGGATGACAAGATCCTTGCCAACTACTTCCCGCTGGTGCTCAAGCCCAACGTCAGGTCCTGGCTCATGCACTTGCCGGACGACTCCATATCCTCCTGGGCAGACCTGTGCCATCAGTTTGTCGGCGTCTTTACAGGCGGCCACAAACCCCATGGCCAAGAGAGTGACCTTCATCTGCTCGCCCAGAAGGAAGGAGAGCCCCTGCGCAAATACATTTAGAGATTCAGCCGTGTACAGCACAACATCCCAGATGTCCACCCTGCCGCGGTCATCAGCGCGTTCCATCAGAACGTGCGTAACCGCAGGATGCGGGAGGAAATGGCGATGTGCAAGATCAGAGACGTCAGTGAGCTGTATGCCCTGGCCGACAAGTGTGCACGTGCTGAGGAAGGGAGGAAACTCCCCGGAGAGAATACAGGAGCAGGAGGATCTGACAGCGAGGATGCTGCCCCGGCAAAGAAAAACCGGCGGCGGAACAACAGGAAGAAGAAAGGCAAAGATGTGCTAGTCGTTGAGCGGTCCGGCAATGAAGGTGGCGCCAACAAAGCCAAAGCTGGTAGCTCCGGCAAGGAGATTGCCGCATGCACCAACTGCCAGGCTGTGGCAGTCGCCGACAAGCAGGACGGCACCGACAAGCAGTACTGCAAGATCCACCGCACCAAGGGCCATGACCTCCAGAGCTGCAAGAAGGTCGAGCAGCTTGTCCAGCAGCAAAAAGCTGAATACGAGCGACGCGACAAGGAGAGGGCCCAAGGAGGCGCTGGAGAATCCGGCAAGAAGCGCGCCGGCCGGGGAGGACGCCGCGGCAAGGCCAAGCAGTGGCAAGGAGACAGACCTCCCCGCGGCCGCGACAAGGATGAAGACGACGACGACGACGAAGACATGGATGATGTCGAGACCAGTGAGCAGGAGTTCCAGAAAGCCACAGAGGTCTTGTGCGTTGATGGCGGTGCTTCTCTGCATACTTCGCACCACCAACTCAAGCAGTGGGTGCGGGAAGTCAATGCGGCAGAACCGCTTGTCGAGTCACGCAAGCTTCTGAAATGGTCCAGCACGCCTATCATCTTTGATATTGAGGACCACCCTGATCGTACAACTGCGGCCGGGTGCTTGCCGATGTTGGTTTCACCAACTATCCACAACCTCAAGGTCACTAAGATGCTAGTTAACGGCGGGGCCGGCTTGAACCTGATCTCCTCCGCTGTACTCCAGAAACTCCAGATCCCTGACAGCGAGCTTGAAGAGACCGGCACATTCCAAGGAATCAACCCGGGAAGGAGCAAGCCGAAGGGGAAGGTCACGTTGCCAGTAACATTTGGCAGCGAGGTGAACTTCAAGACTGAGAGGGTCACTTTTGACGTTGCCGATTTTCCATTGCCTTACAATGGGATACTCGGCCGTCCAGCACTCGCCAAGTTCATGGCAGCCTCTCACTACGCATACAACATGCTGAAGATGCCAGGCCCGATAAGCGTCATCTCTGTCCCTGGCGACAAGAAGGATGCTCTTATCTGCGCCGACAAGATCTACCGGGAAGCGGCAGCCGCAACAGATCACAAGTCACCTGCCGTTGAAGCTCCCGGGGGGAAGAAGAAGACCAAGTCCGGCAAGAGTTCTGATGCCCACTCCGGCAAGCGCACCTCTTCGGAGTGCTGCGCTGCCGTCGAGGACGCACCATCGAGCTCCACCGGCAAGTGTAAGAAGACAATGGCAGCTCCGCCAGAGACCAAGAAGGTGTCCGCCAAGGAGGACGGCACTGGTGGTACCTTCACCATCGGTGCCACTCTCGACCCTAAATAGGAAAGCGCGCTCATTGCTTTCCTATGGGCGAACGTCGACGTGTTTGCGTGGCAACCGTCTGACATCCCCGGTGTTCCCAGGAAAGTAATTGAGCACCATCTTGCTGTTTGTCCTCATGCGCGGCCCGTCAAGCAGAAGGTCAAGAAGCAAGCAGTGGAGCGCCAAGAATTCATCGCAGAAGAGATCAAGAAGTTGGAAGCAGCAGGCCTTGTCAGAGGAGTGCTCCATCCTACGTGGTTGGCCAATCCTGTAGTCGTGTGCAAGGCGAACGGGAAATGGAGACTTTGTATTGACTTTACCGATGTTAACAAAGCTTGTCCCAAAGACCCATTTTCTTTGCCGCGCATTGACCAGATTGTTGACTCCACGGCCGGATGTGACTTGCTTTCATTTCTTGACGCATACTCAGGATACCATCAGATCTTCATGGCAGAAGAGGATGAGGAGAAGACCGCATTCATCACTCCATGTGGCACGTACTGTTTCATACGGATGCCTTTCGGTTTAAAAAATGCTGGTTCAACATTTGCAAGAGTAGTCCATGTCGCTCTTGAGCCACAAATACACACAAATGTGGAAGCCTACATGGATGACATAGTGGTCAAGAGCAAGGACAAGGCAACTCTGATTCAAGATTTAGACGAGACCTTTGCAAATCTGCGCAAGATCAGCCTCAAGCTCAACCCCGAGAAGTGCGTGTTTGGAGTCCCCTCCAGCAAGCTTCTCGGGTTCTTCGTGTCTCAGCGGGGAATCGAAGCCAATCCCGACAAGATCAAGGCCATTGAGCAGATTGAAGCACCAAAGCGCGTCAAGGATGTACAAAGACTTGCCGGTTGCGTGGCTGCTCTCAGCAGGTTTATCTCCAGGTCTGCTGAGCGCGCCCTGCCGTTTTTCAAAATATTGAAAAAGGCAGGTCCAATGAAATGGACTCTGGAAGCGGAGGCTGCGCTGCAAGACTTGAAGAGATACCTGTCCTCCACTCCAACACTTGTCGCACCTAAGCCACAAGAGAAGTTGCTGCTGTATATAGCGGCAACCAATCAAGTGGTTAGTGCTGCGTTAGTGGCAGATAGGGAGGCAGATGACGAGCCAGCAACCACGGCAGGCGCATCCAGCGACAAGCAAGGGGCTTCCCCGGCAAGCTCTGGTCCCGACAAGGATGGATCTATGCAGACGCGCGAGGAGATACAGAAGAGAATGGTACAGCGCCCAGTTTACTTTATCAGTTCCCTTCTGCAGGGGGCTAGGTCAAGGTACTCTGGCGTGCAGAAATTGCTTTTCGGCCTTCTCATGGCCTCGAGAAAGCTGCGCCATTACTTCCAAGCACATGAGATCACAGTTGTCACTCATTTTCCGCTGAAGAGGATACTACAGAATCCAGAAGCGACAGGCAGGATTGTTGAGTGGGCACTGGAACTGTCAAGCTTTGGCCTCAAGTTTGAGAGTACTTCAACTATCCAAAGCAGAGCATTGGCAGAATTCGTAGCAGAATGGACGCCAACACCAGATGAAGAAATTCCATAAACGAGCATCCCCGTCGAGGAAGCAAGCAAAGAATGGCTGATGTACTTTGATGGTGCCTTTTTGCTGCAAGGCGCCGGCGCTGGCGTGCTGCTTGTCGCACCCACCGGAGAGCACCTCAAGTACGTAGTCCAGATGCACTTTCCCAAGGAGCAAGCAACAAACAATACTGCAGAGTATGAAGGCTTGCTTGCCGGTCTAAGGATCGTGGCAGACCTTGGGATCAAGAAGCTCATTGTCAGGGGTGACTCGCAGCTTGTCGTCCGCCAAGTGAACAAGAGCTATCAGAGTCCATTGATGGAAGCCTACGTTGACGAAGTGAGAAAGCTAGAAGAGCACTTTGATGGCCTACAGATGGAGCATGTTCCAAGAACTCAGAACGCCATTGCCGATGGCCTATCAAAGTGCGCCGCACTTAAGTTACCTGTGGAACCAGGGATCTTTGTGCTCAAGCTGACTCAACCGTCTGTAACGCCATCAACTGGACAGAGCAAGAAGAGGAAGTTGATTTCTGGTGACTATTTTCCGGCAGAGCTTCCCGAAGCCGCCGCCAAGAAGGTCCCCAAGATCAACGCCAAGAGCGCTGAGGAGCAGTCTGCTCCGGCAAGCCCTAGGGTTTGTTCCGTTGAAGCAGAAGCTCCCGACAAGTTTTGCTCCGGCAAGCTTGCCGGGGAACGTCAAGCTCCGGCAGAGCCGCAGGTTCTCACCGAGGAAACGGACATTCCCACAGCAACAGATTTGGCTTGCACTGAGGAGCAATCTGCTCCAGCAAGCCCTAGGGTTTGTTCCATTGAAGCAGAAGCTCCCGACGAGTTTTGCTCCAGCAAGCTTGCCGGGGAACGTCAAGCTCCGGCAGAGCCGCAGGTTCTCGCCGAGGAAGCGGACGTTCCCACAGCAACAGATTTGCCTTGCGCTGAGGAGCAATCTGCTCCGGCAAGCCCTAGGGTTTGTTCCGTTGAAGCAGAAGCTCCCGACAAGTTTTGCTCCGGCAAGCTTGCCGGGGAACGTCAAGCTCCGGCAGAGCCGCAGCTTCTCGCCGTAGAAGCGGATGTTCCCGCAGCAGCAGATTTGCCTTTAGTCCTTGTTGTCGAGCCACAAGCTCCAATATGGGCACAGCAGATTGTCCGTTTCCTTCAGACAGGAGAACTTCCCGAAGAGCAAGAATAAGCGGAAAGAGTAGCCCGGCAGTCAAGTATGTACCAGTTTGTCGACAAGACACTGTATAGAAGAAGACTCAACGGTGTGAAATTGAAGTGTATTCACCGGGAAGACGGACAAAAGCTGTTGGCAGAGATACATGGAGGCATATGTGGACACCACATTGGCGCAAGAGCACTTGCCGGCAAAGCATTCCGGCAAGGTTTCTTTTGGCCGACAGCCCCCCAGGATGCAACTGCACAAGTAACCAAGTGTGAAGCGTGCCAGTTCCATTCCAAGCAGATACACCAACCAGCTCAAGCTCTCTAGACGATCCCTTTATCCTGGCCATTTTCGGTCTGGGGGCTCGACATCCTCGGCCCCTTTCCCCGAGCAGTCGGGGGCTTTGAGTACTTGTACGTTGCAATCGACAAGTTCACAAAGTGGCCGGAAGTGGAAGCAGTGAGGAAGGTGACAGCACAGTCAGCAGTCAAGTTCTTCAGGTCGATTGTTTGCCGCTTCGGGATCCCTAACAGGGTAATCACCGACAACGGTACGCAAATCACGAGCCGCACCTTCATGCAGTACGTCCAAGATCTTGGCGCCAAGGTCTGCTTCGCTTCTGTTGCTCACCCGAGAAGCAACGGTCAAGCGGAGAGGGCAAATGCTGAAGTGCTGCGTGGGCTCAAGACCAGAACTTTCGACAGGCTGCACAAGTGCGGAAGAAACTAGATCGAGGAGCTGCCAGTGGTTCTTTGGTCGATCAGGACGACGCCAAATCGAGCCACTGGACAGACACCTTTTGCTCTAGTCTATGGAGCAGAGGCAGTTCTCCCCACGGAACTCGTATACGGGTCACCTCGAGTGCTCGCTTATGATGAGCTTGAGCAAGAGCAGCTGCGACAAGATGACGCGCTACTCCTTGAGGAAGACCGTCTTCAGGCTGCTGTACGAGCTGCTCGCTACCAGCAAGCTTTGCGCCGCTACCATAGCCACAAAGTTAACGCCAGAAGTCTCGAGGAAGGCGACCTTGTTCTTCGGCGTGTTCAGTCCGCCAAGAATTCCAACAAGTTGACGCCGAAGTGGGAAGGCCCTTACCAGGTGAAACGAGTCACTAGGCCTGGCGCTGTCCGCCTTGAGACCAAAGATAGCATTCCAGTGAGCAATTCCTGGAACATTGAGCATCTTCGTAAGTTTTACCCGTAAGGCGCGGTTGCCGGAACCTGTTCCGGCAACCACCTTTTGTACAAGTCTTGCCGCTGTTGCATGTAATCCTGTGTACAAAGCCGGGCGCAGACCCCGTGCATAAGTAAAGCTCATATGCTCCGCGCATCTTGTCAATTTCATGCTTTCTATATTTTGCATATGTGATCTGACACTTTGTGCAGCACCTACTCCCCGGTAAGCAATAACGAGCCGTAAGGCTCCATATCTTTATTTTCTCTTCTTTCTTTTTTCTCAAGGAAAGGAAGGTTCCCTCGCCCACAAGTTTGCCGGGGGGAAAGGAGAAGATAATGGTATGGACCAGTCATCGTTCAAGAAAGTTTCGCCTTACCGGGAAGCAAACAACAGAAAAGCTAAGTTGCCAAAGTTTGAGCAATCAGATTTTTAAAATTTTTAAGTTATCTCCCTTGAACGACCGCACTTTGTATGGAAAACCTGTGCGCGGAGGAACCAACTCGTAGCTAGTTGTGCCCTTATTTTGTTTCAAGTCCGCTCAACAACTTAAGTGAGCTGCGACTAGTTGCGACAAGGTTTCTTGTCGGTAACGGCACCGCCAGCAGGCTGCTGACGTCCCGCACTCAGCGCTCGCGGCTAAGGTGCCTGCACCGGCAAGTTCCCTAAAAGCGTAGGGCAAAAACATACAAAGGGAGGAATCAAGTAAAGGGAATAACGTTGCAATGATTACACCAGAATAGAGTTATATTACAAGATAGCTTGTCGCGGCTCTAACAGATTGTTTTCATAACATGACAAACAGCGACAAGAAAAGAAGAAAGCGGGCGGCTTAGTCTACGCGATCGCCCTCGATCCTCTTGATCCCGCTCACCTTGTCCACAATGGGTGCGACAAGGGTCTTGAGCGCCTCCAGATCAGCATCCGGCGGCAGGGTCTTGAGGACATTGGTGAGGTTGAGGCCCGGGTTGCGGAAGGCCACCTTCACCAACACCTTTTGAAGAGCTCCCGCGCAGATCTTGCGCGACTCGTCGGCCAGCTGCTTTGGGATCTTCTCCCGGAGCCGCTGGAGGGCCGTCGCCACGCCTTTGAAGAACAAGGTGAGCTTGGCGCTGGGTTGGAGGTTCTCATCAGATGGATACCGGAGATCCTCCACCCCCAGCTGCGCCAGCTCCCTGTCGATATCTGCGGCAGCACTCACGAGACTCTCCGTCTAGTGCTCCACATTCTCCCTAAAAGCATTATGGGCGGCGGCAGCACTCGCCAGCAGTGCCTTGTTGGCCTTGATCTCCTCCTTCAAGGCCACCTCCTGCTCCTTGGTGCCGTCCAACGCCTTGGTCAAAGTGGTCAGCTTTAACTCAAGATCTGCGTTGGAGTCCTTGGCGGCGGAAAGCTCTTCACCACTCACCTTGAGATCGGCCTCCAGCTGCGCCACCTTCGTCTCCAGCTCCTTCTTGGCGGCCTCAGCGACTGCAGCAGCATCCTCTGCTTGCTTAAGGGCTCCGCCGAATTTTTGCTCGCGCGCGGCAAGCTCCTCCTCATGGGCGTCAAGGTTGACCTTCCGCTGCGCCAGCTCGCCCTCCTGCGCAAACAGCTTCTCAGCGGCAAGCCGCCGTTGCTCTTCAACTTCGGCCTTCTCAAGGAAGAAGGCCTTCTGCTCTTCGGCGAGTTGCTCCCGCTCCTCCGCCAGGGACCGGAGAGCTTCCTGCTGGAGACCCCGGAGCTCCTCCGCGCGCTTCTCGATGTCTGCTCCCGCCTTCACGACAAGTGCCTCGCGGGATTCCAGCTTGGCTTGCCGCGCACGGTAGAGCGACAACAACTTCTGCAGCAGCCGCTCCTCCTCAGGCTCGTTACTGCTACTGCTCAGCGCGTCAACCAGCGTCAGCCCAGCGGAGGCGAGCACCTCCCCGTCGAAGATCTCTCCCTCGACCGGCGCCCTGGAGCTTGACACCCAGGGGAGGTTGATGAAGACGCCATCGCCGACCTTCAAGTAGACGCCTGGCTGGGGCTCTTCGAAGCCTGGCACTGCGGCAGCGGCGGATGGGTCGGTGGTCGACGTAGCGCCTGGCGCTCCTGCGGCCTCAGCGCCGTCAGTGCGATCGCCAGACCCCTCGCCAGTTGCTGCGGCGGCAGCCTTGGCGGCCTCTGCGCCGGTGGGACCGTCAGCACCGGCTGTTTGGTGGCAGCGGCGTCGTCGGCGGCAACCTCGGTCTCCATCGGCTCCGTAGCAGATGGGTCTGACAGCCGGAAAAGGGAAAAGAGTCAAGCAAATACCCAAGAAGATCAAAAGAAGAAGAACCCAAGGGGAGTTTTGAAGCGAAAGGATTACCTGTACCGGGTTCTGCAGTCGTGGTCTCCGCCGCCGGGGGGCCGCTGGTGCTGCCCCTTGCCGAAGAACTCTCCCTTACCGGAGACTTCTCCCTTACCGGATAACTCTCCCTTGCCAGAGGACTCTCCCTTGGCTCCTGGTGGGGCTGCTCTGCTCCTACACAAACCAACAGTTAGATATCAGCAAAGACAGAGTATCCATGCGCGTCTAACAGCGGAAAGTGAACCAAATACTTACGCTGGGGGCTACTCTGGAGAACAGTTGCCGGGTCCGGCAAGGTTGTCTCGGGCGCACCCCCTGCTGTCGCGGTAGGTTCGTCCTCGATGACAATCACCGGGACCTTGGCCCTCTTTGTTGCTCTCTGGGCCAGAGTCCTAAAAAGGAATAAGTTCAGAGTAAAGCAAATGAGATACAAGACAAACAGCAAGAATTGAAGAACTACAAGAACAACAAGAGAATCTTACTCTTCTTCTTCCTCGTCGGAGCTGAACGCGGAGAAGTCGAAGTCTGGCTCACGTCCGGCGCGAGGAGGCGGAGGAGTGGTTTCCCTTGGCCGCTTGGCGGGAACAGTGGCAGTGGTATCAGACGACCCCGCTCCGGCTGCCGCCGCGGCGTGAGAAGCGGCAGGAGCAGAAGTGGTGGTCCGGGAGGGCCCCACTCCAGTTGCCGTCGTAGCGTGAGGTGCTCCCGCGGCAACAGTGCTTGTTGCGGTGGAGCGTGTCACGCGGCGCGGCGACTGTTGACTCGCCTGCCGCTCCGCTACGTCACCGGCCTTGCAGAGACGCCTTCTTGGTGGAGATAGAGGTTCTGCTTGCAGTGAGCTGCCTGAAGATGAGGAGGAAGAGGAGTTGATCTCCAGCGAGCCGCTCGCATCCTCGGCGGGCTCGCTCGACTCGACGCCATGCCCGGCAAGCTCTTTCTCGCCGGCGGGCTCCCCTCGCTCGGCACGGCTTGCCGCCTCTGCTGCTTCTGCCTCCTCCATGGTGAATCCAAATTCGCCCGCGGTTGCGGCTGCCGCCGCCTCTTCCAGCCTAGTGGCGATGCGCGTCATCTCCGCATCGGTGGTGTCGCGGGTGAGGCTATCCTTTTCATCGGAGCGGATCGGCACTTCTACCAAGCCATCGAAGAATTGCTGCACGACGTCGTCTGCAGGCTCTTGCCAAGTTGGGACAATTCCATGCGAATCGCACAGCGGCATCATTGCACGGATGCGGCCGAGCACGGAGTTGTTGCACAGCGGAACGACACCCCCCGGCAACCTGAACACTTCGGGATGTTGAGGGTCGTACTTGAACAGCTCCTGGAGCATCGCGTTGAGCTCGGGAACAGTGAAGTTGAAGTTGAGGCCCGGACGCAGCCTCATGGTATCCGCCGCATTCTTGAATTCCCAGGCAGGTCTCCCCCGTTCCTGCAGGGGGGCGATGCGGTGGCGAAGAAAATCTGCGCCAACAGCGCCTACAGTGAGCCCGGAAAGCCTGAGGCGTAGGATCCGGGTGACGGCAATCTTCAGCCTATCGTCTTCCGGGGCCACGTCACTCCAATCGCTGCCGCGTGCTACTGGGGCTTGGCACCGGGCGGTAAACGGCTGCGGGTTCTCCTCGACAATCCAGCACCAGTCTGCTCTCCATTCCTCCCACTTGCCGCGGAACTCTCCTTCCAGATAAGTGTCCTTCTTGCCGGCCCTCGAGATCCAGGCAATTCCGCCGGATAAAGGCTCTCCTCTCTCTACTCGGGGCATAAAGAAGTGGCGAAAAAGGGCTACATTGGGATGGACTCCGACAAAGTTTTCGCAGAGATGTGCGAAAACTGCCATGGTCAGAACAGCATTGGGGGTGAAACAAGGAGGTGGAACCCGTAGGTGTTCGTAATATCGCAGAAAAACTCAGAGAAAGGCGGGCAGAGCCCGCAGTAGAAGAACAAGGCGAAGAATGGATATCCATTTGGAGCCGTTTTCCAAGCGGCGGCTGGAAGTACCTTCGTCCGCGGGTGCGCTCGCGTCTCCGTCGACCAGAAGAGGTAGTAATTCTCCCTCAGCTCCCTCATGGCGAGCTTGGGGGGAAGATTGCCCGCTCCTTTCGCAACGCCGCAA
Organism: Triticum dicoccoides; assembly: GCF_002162155.2. Classification (NCBI taxonomy): domain Eukaryota; kingdom Viridiplantae; phylum Streptophyta; class Magnoliopsida; order Poales; family Poaceae; genus Triticum; species Triticum dicoccoides. Next base: position 405,360,401 of record NC_041382.1, on the reverse strand, counting down.
GCCGCTGCGCCTCGGTCGACTTCACAACCTTCCCCTTGTCGGCTCTCGGAGCCATGGCGGAAGTGGTGGAGGAGGTCGATGGCGTTGGTGGTGCTGGTGGCGATGGGGAGCGGGGCGCTGCTCTCTTTCAGCTTTGGGAAGATGAGGGAGCGGCGGAGATTTCCGAGATTGGAGTAGCAACCGGCGAATGGGCGAACTACCCCTGTTTCCCCTACTTATAAAGAGGGAGGGGCGGACGTTCCGCCTTTCTGAATAAAGAAACCCCCACGATCTCTCCCACGATGCCGCGTTCAATGCGTGCCATTCGGGGAGGGCGCGGTGGATACGGGGAGAATACGGCGTAACCCAGGCCGCGCGTGCCCGTGCCCTGTTTTGGGCCTGGCCCAACAGCGCTCGGCACCGTGTATGGCCCAGGCCCGGGGGCTCCTGTCGGTGTACTAGAGTAGGGGTACCCTAGTATCCCGAACTTGTGCACGGGCAGTCGCAGCATCCCACGGCAAGGCTTTCCGGGTGACCGCCAAGGTCCTCCGTGGTTCCTTTGGAGCCATTCAAGGACAAAGTATCCAAGCCAAGGAGACAAGACCCCGGCAATAGGAGCTTGCCGGGAAGGCCAACCAAGGCATCTCAAGACCCCGGCAAGAGGAGCTTGCCGGGAAGGCCAACCAAGGCATCTCAAGGAACTTGCCGCGACACACCACGCGTCCCGGCAAGGCCCGGTGAGCGACAAGCTCCCGGACGCGACAAGACAACGACCGCGGCAAGGCGCCTGCCGCGGCAAGCCACCACTCCGTGACCGCGCTCCAGCACATCCACCAATGTGTCGCTCTGGGACCCTTCCAGGCGTACGTGGCGGGAGGCTGTGCAGCCAGCGGTGCACGGTGGCAAACGGCGCTGACAAGATTGCCTTCATGGCGAGCGGTGGCGTCCCTGATGGTCCCTTTTGCACTATTTAGGCGACGCAGACGGGCATTTAATGCCCTTGTCCCCAGCCATCATGGTTAGGTATGATACACTGTAGCAGGTAGCTGTACCTACCGCAACACCTTTCCATTTTTACCCTTGTCTACGTTGCCACCTGTCGGTGACCCCTTGAGCATATAAAAGGAGGCCCATGCGCAACGCGGATGAGGGGAGGGGGAAGAGAACACTCAGGCTCGGTCTCGTTAGCTGATGGGGTGTACTGTAGCACTCCGCGCTCCCGAGCAAGAACTCAATACAAACCACAAAGAAGGAGTAGGGTTTTACGCATCCGTGCGGCCCGAACCTGGGTAAACGGCTCGTGTGCTTCGCCTCGATCCGCTCTTCGTGCGACCTCCGCCCCCGCCGAACCGAAAGGGACTCGGTCCGCCGGTCCCATAGGTGCTCGTGGATCAGAACCCCGGCATATGAGATTGATCATGTTCTTGTAATAGGAATCACGACTTGCATGTCGATGAGTATGACAACCGGCAGGAGCCATAGGAGTTGTCTTTATTTATTGTATGACCTGCGTGTCATTGAACAACGCCATGTAATTACTTTACTTTATTGCTAACCGGTAGCCATAGTAGTAGAAGTAATAGTTGGCGAGCAACTTCATGGAGACACGATGATGGAGATCATGGTGTCATGCCGGTGACAAGATGATCATGGAGCCCCAAGATGGAGATCAAAGGAGCTATATGATATTGGCCATATCATGTCACTATTATTTGATTGCATGTGATGTTTATCATGTTTTTACATCTTATTTGCTTAGAACGATGGTAGTAAATAAGATGATCCCTCATTAAAATTTCAAGAAAGTGTTTCCCCTAACTGTGCACCGTTGCGAAAGTGCGTCGTTTCAAAGCACCATGTGATGATCGGGTGTGATAGATTCTTACGTTCGAATACAACGGGTGTTGACGAGCCTAGCATGTACAGACATGGCCTCGGAACACATGCGAAACACTTAGGTTGACTTGACGAGCCTACATGTACAGACATGGCCTCGGAACACAAGAGACCGAAAGGTCGAGCATGAGTCGTATGGTAGATACGATCAACATGAAGATGTTCACCGATGTTGACTAGTTCGTCTCACGTGATGATCGGACACGGCCTAGTTGACTCGGATCATGTAATCACTTAGATGACTAGAGGGATGTCTATCTGAGTGGGAGTTCATAAGATGAACTTAATTATCCTGTACATAGTCAAAAGGTCTTCGCAAATTATGTCGTAGCTCACGCTTCAGTTCTACTGTTTAGATATGTTCCTAGAGAAAATTTAGTTGAAAGATGATAGTAGCAATTATGCCGACTAGGTCCGTAAACTAAGGATTGTCCTCATTGCTTCATAGAAGGCTTATGTCCTTAATGCACCGCTCAGTGTGCTGAGCCTCGAATGTCGTCTGTGGATGTTGCGAACATCTGACATACACATTTTGATAACTACGTGATAGTTCAGTTAAACGGTTTAGAGTTGAGGTACCGAAGACGTTTTGAAACGTCGTGAAACATATGAGATGTTTCGAGGGCTGAAATTGGGATTTCAGGCTCGTGCCCACATCAAGAGGTATAAGACCTCCGACGATTTTCTTAGCCTGCAAACTAAGGGAGAAAAGCTCAATTGTTGAGCTTGTGCTCAGATTGTCTGAGTACAACAATCATTTGAATCGAGTGGGAGTTGATCTTCCAGATGAGATAGTGATATTTCTCCGAAGTCATTACCACCAAGCTGCTAGAGCTTCGTGATGAACTATAATACATCAGGGACATATATGATGATCCTTGAGATATTCGCGATGTTTGACACCACAAAAGTAGAAATCAAGAAGGAGCATCAATTGTTGATGGTTGGTGAAACCACTAGTTTCAAGAAGGGCAAGGGCAAAAAGGGATGCTTCATGAAACGGCAAATGAGCTGCTGCTCTAGTGAAGAAACCCAAGGTTGAACCCAAACCCGAGACTAAGAGCTTCTGTAATAAGGGGAACAGCCACTGGAGCAGAATTACCCTAGATACTTGGTAGATGAGAAGGCTGGCAAGGTCGATAGAAGTATATTGGATGTGCATTGTGTTAATGTGTACTTTACTAGTACTCCTAGTAGCACCATGGTATTAGATACCGGTTCGGTTGCTAAATGTTAGTAAACTCGAAATAAAAGGCTGCGGAGTAAACGGAGACTAGCTAAAGGTGAGCTGGCAATATGTGTTGGAAGTTTTTCCAAGCTTGATGTGATCAAGCATCGCACGCTCCCTCTACCATCGAGATTGGTGTTTGCGTTGAGCATAGACATGATTGGATTATGTCTATCGCAATACGGTTATTCATTTAAGGAGAATAATGGTTACTCTGTTTATTTGAATAATACCTTCAATGTCTTGCACCTAAAATGAATGGTTTGTTGAATCTCGATCGTAGTGATACACATGTTCATGCCAAAAGATATAAGATAGTAATGATAGTACCACCTACTTGTGGCACTACCACGTAAGTCATATCGGTATAAAACGCATGAAGAAGCTCCATGTTGATGGATCTTTGGGCTCACTCGTTTTGAAGAGTTTGAGACATGCGAACCATGTCTATTGGTGTATATGCATGAAGAAACTCCATGCAAATGGACCGTTTGGACTCACTTGGTTTTGAATCACTTGAGACATGCAAATCATACCACATGGGCAAGATGACTGAAAGCCTCGTTTTCAGTAAAATGGAACTAGAAAGCAACTTGCTGGAAGTAATACATTTTGATGTGTGCAGTCCAATGAGTGCTGAGGCGTGCAGTGGATATCGTTATGTTCTTACTTCACAGATGATTTGAGTAGATGTTGAGTATATTTACTTGATGAATCACGAGTCTGAATTATTGAAAGGTTTAAGTAATTTCAGGGTGAAGTTGAAAGATCGTCGTGACAAGAGGATAAAAGATCTATGATATGATCATAGAGATGAATATCTGAATTACGAGTTTGGCACATAATTAAGACATTGTGGAAATTGTTTCACAACTAATACAGCCTGGAACACCATAGTGTGATGGTGTGTCCGAACATCATAACTGCACCCTATTGGATATGATGCATACCATGATGTCTCTTATCGAATTACCACGATAGTTTATGGTTTAGGCATTAGAGACAACCACGTTCACTTTAAATAGGGCACCACGTAATTCCGATGAGATGACACCGTATGAACTATGGTTTAGCGAAACCTAAGCTGTCATTTCTTAAAAGTTTGGGGCTGTGACGCTTATGTGAAAAAGATTCAGGCTGATAAGCTTGAACCCAAAGAGGATAAATGCATCTTCATAGGACACCCAAAACAGTTGGGTATACCTCCTGTCTCAGATCTGAAAGCAATAAGGGATTGTTTCTAGAATCGGGTCCTTTCTCGAGGAAAAGTTTCTCTCGAAAGAATTGAGTGGGAGGATGGTGGAGACTTGATGAGGTTATTGAACCGTCTCTTCAACTAGTGTGTGGCAGGGCACAGGAAGTTGTTCCTGTGGCACCTACACCAATTGAAGTGGAAGCTTATGATAGTGATCATGAAACTTCAGATCAAGTCACTAAAAAACCTCGTGGGATGACAAGGATGCGTACTACTTCAGAGTGGTACGTAATCCTGTCTTGGAAGTCATGTTGCTAGACAACAATGAACCTACGAGCTATGGAGAAGCGATGGTGGGCCCGGATTCTAATAAATGGCTCGAGGCCATAAAATCTGAGAGAGGATCCATGTATGAAAACAAAGTGTAGACTTTGGCAGAACGGCTCGATGGTCGTAAGGCTGTTGAGTACAGATGGATTTTAAAAGGAAGACGGACAATGATGGTAAGTATCACCATTAAGAAAGCTCGACTTGTCGTTAAGATTTTTTCCGACAAGTTCAAGGAGTTGACTATGATGAGACTTCCTCACTCGTAGCGATGCTAAGAGTCTGTTGGAATTATATTAGCGATTACTGCATTATTTATGAAATCTTGCAGATAGGATGTCAAAACATTGTTTCCTCGACGATTTTCTTGAGGAAAGGTTGTATGTGATACAACCGGAAGGTTTTGTCAATCCTGAAAGATGCTAATAAGTATGCAAAGCTCCAGCAATCCTTCTAAGGACTGGAGTAAGCATCTCGGAGTTGGAATGTATGCTTTGATGAGATGATCAAAGATTTTGGGTGTATACAAAGTTTATGAGAAACTTGTATTTCCAAAGAAGTGAGTGGGAGCACTATAGAATTTCTGATGAATATATGTTGTTGACATATTGTTGATCAAAAATGACGTAGAATTTCTAGAAAGCATATAGGGTTATTTGTAAAGTGTTTTTCAATGGAAAGCCTGGATTAAGCTACTTGAACATTGAGCATCAATATCTATAAGGATAGATCAAAACGCTTAATGGTACTTTCAAATGAGCACATACCTTGACATGATCTTGAAGGTGTTCAAGATGGATCAGTCAAAGAAGGAGTTCTTGCCTGAGTTGTAAGGTATGAAGTTAAGATTTAAAGCTCGACCACGGCAGAAGAAAGAGGAAGGACGAAGGTCGTCCCCTATGCTTTTGTCATAGGCTCTATACGGTATGCCATGTTGAGTACCGCACCTGATGTGTGCCTTGCCACATATCTGGCAAGAGGGTACAAAGGTAATCTAGGAGTAGATCACCAGATAGCGGTCTAAATTATCCTTAGAGGAATAAGGATATGTTTCTCGGTTATGGAGGTGATAAAGAGTTTGACGTAAAGAGTTACGTCGATGCAAGCTTAACACCTATCCGGATAGCTCTGAGTAGAGATACCGGATACGTATAATGGAATAGCTCCAAGTAGAACAGTTATTTGAAATGGCTCCAAATGTAGCATAGTAGTTGCATCTACAAGATGACATAGAAATTTGCGAAGTACATACGGATTTGAATGTTCCAGACCCGTTGACTGAAACCTCTCTCACAAGCATAACATGATCAAACCCAGAACTCTTTGGGTGTTAGTCACATGGGGATGTGACCTTGAGTGTTAATCACATATCGATGTGAACTGGATTATTGACTCTAGTGCAAGTGGGAGACTGTTGGAAATATGGCAATAATAAATTGGTTATTATTATATTTCCTTGTTCATGATAATCGTTTATTATCCATGCTAGAATTGTATTGATAGGAAACTCAGATACATGTGCGGATACATAGACAACACCATGTCCCTAGTAAGCCTCTAGTTGACTAGCTCGTTGATCAATAGATGGTTACAGTTTCCTGACCATGGACATTGGATGTCGTTGATAACGGGATCACACCATTAGGAGAATGATGTGATGGACAAGACCCAATCCTAAGCCTAGCACAAGATCATGTAGTTCGTATGCTAAAGCTTTTCTAATGTCAAGTATCATTTCCTTAGACCATGAGATTGTGCAACTCCCGGATACTGTGGGAGTGCTTTGGGTGTGCCAAACGTCAAAACGTAACTGGGTGGCTATAAAGGTACACTACAGGTATCTCTGAAAGTGTCTGTTGGGTTGGCACGAATCGAGGATGGGATTTGTCACTCCGTGTAAACGGAGATGTATCTCTGGGCCCACTCGGTAGGACATCATCATAATGTGCACAATGTGATCAAGGAGTTGATCACGGGATGATGTGTTACGAAACGAGTAAAGAGACTTGCCGGTAACGAGATTGAACAAGGTATCGGGATACCGACGATCGAATCTCGGGCAAGTATCGTACCGCTAGACAAAGGGAATTGTATACGGGATTGATTAAGTCCTTGACATCGTGGTTCATCCGATGAGATCATCATGGAGCATGTGGGAGCCAACATGGGTATCCAGATCCTGCTGTTGGTTATTGACCGGAGAGGTGTCTCGATCATGTCTGCATGTTTCCCGAACCCGTAGGGTCTACACACTTAAGGTTCAATGACACTAGGGTTATAGGGAAAGTATGTACGCGGTTACTGAATGTTGTTCGGAGTCCCGGATGAGATCCCGGACGTCACGAGGAGTTCCGGAATGGTCCAGAGGTAAAGATTGATATATAGGAAGTATGGTTTTGGCCACCGGAAGTGTTCCGGGCATCACCGGTAGTGTACCGGGACCACCGGAGGGGTCCGGGGGTCCACCAGGTGGGGCCACCAGCCCCGGAGGCCTACATGGGCCAATAGTGGGAAGGGACCAGCCCCTACGTGGGCTGGGGTGCCTCCCACCAAGGCCCAAGGTGCCTCCAAGAGGGGAAGGGGGCAAACCCTAGGGCAGATGGGCCCTAAGGCCCACCCCAGGTGCGCCTCCCCCTCTCCCCCTTGTGGCCGCCACCCAGGTGGGATCTGGGGGCTGCCGCCACCCCTAGGGAGGGAACCCTAGGTGGGGGCGCAGCCCCTCCCCTCCCCCTATATATACTTGAGGTTTGGGGCTGCCCAAAACACACGATTCAATCTCCCTGTTGGCGCAGCCCTACCCCTCTCCCTCCTCGTCTCTCGTAGTGCTTGGCGAAGCACTGCTGGAGTCCCGCGCTCCTTCACCACCACCACGCCGTCGTGCTGCTGCTGGATGGAGTCTTCCCCAACCTCTCCTTCTCCCCTTGCTGGATCAAGGCGTAGGAGACGTCACCGGGCTGTACGTGTGTTGAACGCGGAGGTGCCGTCCATTCGGCACTAGGATCATCGGTGATTTGGATCACGACGAGTATGACTCCATCAACCCCGTTCACTTGAACGCTTCCGCTTAGAGATCTACAAGGGTATGTAGATGCACTCTCCTTCCCTCGTTGCTAGATTACTCCATAGATTGATCTTGGTGATGCGTAGAAAATTTTGAATTTCTGCTACGTTCCCCAACAGTCTCCGACAAGTTCTTCAGCTGTAAGATGGAGGAAAATAGTTCTGTCAGTGAGCACATACTCAAAATGTCTAGGTTGCATAACTGCTTGACTCAGATGGGAGTTAATCTCCCGGATGACGCGGTCATTGACAGAATCCTTCAGTCGCTTCAATATGCTGGGGATGGAAAAGACCATTCCTGAGGTATATTCAATGCTGAAATCGGCAGAGGTGGAAATCAGAAAGGAACTTCAAGTGTTGATGGTGAACAAAACCACTAAGTTCAAGAAAGGCAAGGGTAAGAAGAACTTCAAGAAGGACGGCAAGGGAGTTGCCGCGCCCGGTAAGCAAGCTGCCGGGAAGAAGCCAAAGAATGGACCCAAGCCTGAGACTGAGTGTTTTTATTGCAAGGGAAGTGGTCACTGGAAGCGGAACTGCCCCAAATACTTAGCGGACAAGAAGGCCGGCAACACTAAAGGTATATGTGATATACATGTAATTGATGTGTACCTTACCAGTACTCATAGTAGCTCCTGGGTATTTGATACAGGTGCGGTTGCTCACATTTGTAACTCAAAGAAGGAGGTGCGGAATAAACAGAGACTGGCGAAGGACGAGGTGACGATGCACGTCGGGAATGGTTCCAAGGTCGATGTGATCGCCGTCGGCACGCTACCTCTACATTTACCTACGGGATTAGTTTTAAACCTTAATAATTGTTATTTAGTGCCAGCTTTGAGCATGAACATTGTATCATGATCTCGTTTAATTCGAGATGGCTACTCATTTAAATCTGAGAATAATGGTTGTTCTATTTATATGAAAGATATGTTTTATCGTCATGCTCCGTTGGTGAATGGTTTATTCTTAATGAATCTCGAGCATAATGTTACACATATTCATAGTGTGAATACCAAAACATGTAAGGTTGATAATGATAGTCCCACATACTTGTGGCACTGCCGCCTTGGTCACATAGGTGTCAAACGCATGAAGAAGCTCCATGCAGATGGACTTTTAGAGTCTCTTGATTATGAATCATTTGACACGTGTGAACCATGCCTCATGGGTAAAATGACCAAGACTCTGTTCTCAGGCACAATGGAGCGAGCAACCAACTTATTGGAAATCATACATACTGATGTGTGCGGTCCAATGAGTGTTGAGGCTCGCGGTGGCTATCGTTATGTTCTCACCCTCAGTGATGACTTGAGTAGATATGGGTATGTCTACTTAATGAAACACAAGTCTGAGACCTTTGAAAAGTTCAAGGAATTTCAGAGTGATGTTGAGAATCAACGTGACAGGAAAATCAAGTTCTTGCGATCAGATCGTGGGGGAGAATACTTGAGTCACGAATTTGGCACACACTTAAGAAAATGTGGAATAGTTTCACAACTCACGCCGCCTGGAACACCTTAGTGTAATGGTGTATCCGAACGTCGTAATCGCACTCTATTAGATATGGTGCGATCTATGATGTCTCTTACCGATTTACCACTGTCATTTTGGGGCTATGCTTTAGAGACTGCCGCATTCACTTTAAATAGGGCTCCGTCGAAATCCGTTGAGATGACACCGTATGAATTATGGTTTGGGAAGAAACCTAAGTTGTCGTTTCTAAAAGTTTGGGGATGCGATGCTTATGTCAAGAAACTTCAACCTGAAAAGCTCGAACCCAAATCGGAAAAATGCGTCTTCATAGGATACCCTAAAGAAACTATTGGGTATACCTTCTACCTCAGATCCGAAGGCAAGATCTGTGTTGCCAAGAATGGGTCCTTTCTAGAGAAAGAGTTTCTCTCGAAAGAAATAAGTGGGAGGAAAGTAGAACTTGATGAAGTATTACCTCTTGAACCGGTTAGTGGCGCAGCTCAAGAAAATGTTCCTGAGGTGCCAGCACCGACTAGAGAGGAAGTTGATGATGATAATCATGAAACTTCAGATCAAGTTGCTATTGAACTTCGTAGGTCCACAAAGACACGTTCCGCACCAGAGTGGTACGGCAACCCTGTCTTGGAAATCATGTTGTAAGACAACGGTGAACCTTCAAACTATGAAGAAGCGATGGCAGGCCCGGATTCCGACAAATGGCTGGAAGCCATGAAATCCGAGATAGGATCCATGTATGAAAACGAAGTATGGACTTTGACTGACTTGCTCGTTGATCGGCGAGCCATAGAAAATAAATGGATCTTTAAGAAGAAGACAGACGCGGATGGTATTGTGACCATCTATAAAGCTCGCCTTGTCGCTAAGGGTTATCGACAAGTTCAAGGGATTGACTACGATGAGACTTTCTCACCCGTAGCGAAGCTGAAGTCCGTCCGAATCATGTTAGCAATTGTCGCATTCTATGATTATGAGATATGGCAAATGGACGTCAAAACGGCATTCCTTAATGGTTTCCTTAAGGAAGAATGGTATATGATGCAGCCGGAAGGTTTTGTCGATCCTAAGAATGCTGACAAGGTGTGCAAGCTCCAACGCTCGATTTATGGGCTGGTGCAAGCATCTCGGAGTTGGAACATTCGTTTTGATGAGATGATCAAAGCGTTTGGGTTTACGCAGACTTATGGAGAAGCCTGCATTTACAAGAAAGTGAGTGGGAGCTCTGTAGCATTTCTCATGTTGTATGTGGATGACATACTGTTGATGGGAAATGATATAGAATTCTTGGAAATCATAAAGGCCTACTTGAACAAGTGTTTTTCAATGAAGGATCTTGGAGAAGCTGCTTATATATTAGGCATCAAGATCTATAGAGATAGATCGAGACGCCTCATTGGTCTTTCACAGAGTACGTACCTTGACAAGATATTGAAGAAGTTCAAAATGGATCAGTCAAAGAAGGGGTTCTTGCCTGTATTGCAAGGTACGAGATTGAGCACGGCTCAATGCCCGACCACGGCAGAAGATAGAGAAAAGATGAGTGTCGTCCCCTATGCCTCGGCCATAGGGTCTATCATGTATGCTATGCTGTGTAGCAGACCTGATGTAAACCTTGCCATAAGTTTGGTAGGAAGGTACCAAAGTAATCCCGACATGGAACACTGGACAGCGGTCAAGAATATCCTGAAGTACCTGAAAAGGACTAAGAATATGTTTCTCGTTTATGGAGGTGACGAAGAGCTCGTCGTAAAGGGTTACGTCGATGCTAGCTTCGACACAGATCTGGATGACTCTAAGTCACAAACCGGATACATGTATATTTTGAATGGTGGGGCAGTAAGCTGGTGCAGTTGCAAGCAAAGCGTTGTGGCGGGATCTACATGTGAAGCGGAGTACATGGCAGCCTCGGAGGCAGCACAAGAAGCAGTCTCGGTGAAGGAGTTCATTACCGACCTAGGAGTCATACCCAATGCGTCGGGCCCGATGACTCTCTTCTGTGACAACACTGGAGCTATTGCCCTTGCCAAGGAGCCCAGGTTTCACAGGAAGACCAGGCATATCAAGCATCGCTTCAACTCCATTCGTGAAAGTGTTCAAAATGGAGACATAGAGATTTGTAAAGTACATACGGACCTGAATGTCGCAGATCCGTTGACTAAACCTCTCCCTAGAGAAAAACATGATCAACACCAGAACTGCATGGGTGTTCGATTCATCACAATGTAACTAGATTATTGACTCTAGTGCAAGTGGGAGACTGTTGGAAATATGCCCTAGAGGCAATAATAAAATGGTTATTATTATATTTCTTTGTTCATGATAATTGTCTATTGTTCATGCTATAATTGTGTTATCCGTAAATCGTAATACATGTGTGAATACATAGACCACAACATGTCCCTAGTGAGCCTCTAGTTGACTAGCTCATTGATAAAAAGATAGTCATGGTTTCCTGACTATGGACATTGGATGTCATTGATAACGGAATCACATCATTAGGAGAATGATGTGATGGACAAGACCCAATCCTAAGCATAGCTCAAAGATCGTGTAGTTCATTTGCTGTAGCTTTTCCGAATGTCAAGTATCATTTCCTTAGACCATGAGATTGTGCAACTCCCGGATACCGTAGGAGTGCCTTGGGTGTGCCAAACGTCACAACGTAACTGGGTGACTATAAAGGTACACTACAGGTATCTCCGAAAGTGTCTGTTGGGTTGGCACAAATCGATACTGGGATTTGTCACTCCGTATGATGGAGAGGTATCTCTGGGCCCACTCGGTAATGCATCATCATAATCAGCACAATGTGACCAAGTGGTTGATCACGGGATCATGCATTATGGCACGAGTAAAGTGACTTGTCGGTAACGATATTTAACGAGGTATTGGGATACCGACGATCGAGTCTCGGGCAAGTAACGTACCGATTGACAAAGGGAATTGTATACGGATTGATTGAATCCTCGACATCGTGGTTCATCCGATGACATCATCAAGGAGCATGTGGGAGCCAACATGGGTATCCAGATCCCGTTGTTGGCTATTGACCGGAGAGTCGTCTCGGTTATGTCTGCATGTCTCCCGAACCCGTAGGGTCTACACACTTCAGGTTCGGTGACGCTAGGGTTGTAGAGATATTAGTATGCAGTAACCCGAAAGTTGTTCGAAGTCCCGGATGAGATCCCGGACGTCACGAGGAGTTCCGGAATGGTCCGGAGGTAAAGATTTATATATAGGAAGTCCAGTTTTGGCCATTGGGAAGGTTTCGGGGGTCGCCGGTATTGTATCGGGACCACCGGAAGGGTCCCAGGGGTCCACCGGGTGGGGCCACCTATCCCGGAGGGCCCCATGGGCTGAATTGGGAGGGGAACCAGCCCCTAGTGGGCTGGTGCGCCCCCCCCCCCTTGGTCCTCCCCTGCGCCTAGGGTTGGGAAACCCTAGGGGTGGGGGCGCCCCCCACTTGGCTTTGGGGGGGAGCCACCCCTTGGCCGCTGCCCCCCTTGGGGATCCATCTCCTAGGGCCGGCGCCCCCCAAGGCCCCTATATAAAGAAGGGGGAGGGAGGGCAGCCGCACCCCTTGCTCTTGGTGCCTCCCTCTCCCTCCGTAACACCTCTCCTCCCCGCTTGCGCTTGGCGAAGCCCTGCCGGGATCCTGCTGCATCCACCACCACACCGTTGTGCTGCTAGATCTTCATCAACCTCTCATTCCCCCTTGCTGGATCAAGAAGGAGGAGACGTCTTCCCAACCGTACGTGTGTTGAACGCGGAGGTGCCGTCCGTTCGGCACTTGGTCATCGGTGATTTGGATCACGACGAGTACGACTTCATCAACCCCGTTCTCTTGAACGCTTTCGCGCGCGATCTACAAGGGTATGTAGATGCACTCCTCTCACCCTCGTTGCTAGATGACTCCATAGATTGATCTTGGTGATGCATAGAAAATTTTAAAATTCTGCTACGTTCCCCAACAGTGGCATCATGAGCTAGGTCTATGCGTAGTTCCTATGCACGAGTAGAACACAAAGCAGTTGTGGGCGTCGATATTGTCAATTTGCTTGCCGTTACTAGTCTTATCTTGATTCGGCGGCATCATGGGATGAAGCGGCCCGGACCGACCTTACACGTACGCTTACGTGAGACTGGTTCCACCGATTGACATGCACTAGTTGCATAAGGTGGCTGGCGGGTGTCTGTCTCTCCCACTTTAGTCGGATCGGATTTGATGAAAAGGGTCCTTATGAAGGGTAAATAGAAATTGGCATATCACATTGTGGTTTTGGCGTAGGTAAGAAACGTTCTTGCTAGAAACCTATAGCAGCCATGTAAAAACTTGCAACAACAATTAGAGGACGTCTAACTTGTTTTTGCAGCATGTGCCCTGTGATGTGATATGGCCAAAAGGATGTGATGAATGATATATGTGATGTATGAGATTGATCATGTTCTTGTAATAGGAATCACGACTTGCATGTCGATGAGTATGACAACTGGCAGGAGCCATCGGAGTTGTCTTTATTTATTTATGATTTGCGTGTCAACATAAACGTCATGTAATTACTTTACTTTATTGCTAAAGCGTTAGCCATAGTAGTGGAAGTAATAGATGACGAGACAACTTCAAGAAGACACGATGATGGAGATCATGATGATGGAGATCATGGTGTCATGCCGGTGACAATGATGATCATGGAGCCCCGAAGATGGAGATCAAAAGGAGCAAATGATATTGGCCATATCATGTCACTATTTGATTGCATGTGATGTTTATCATGTTTTACATCTTATTTGCTTAGAACGACGGTAGCTTAAATAAGATGATCCCTCGTAATAATTTCAAGAAAGTGTTCCCCCTAACTGTGCACCGTTGCGAAGGATCGTTGTTTCGAAGCACCACCTGATGATCGGGTGTGATAGATTCTAACGTTCGAATACAACGGGTGTAAGCCAGATTTACACACGCAATACACTTAGGTTGACTTGATGAGCCTAGCATGTACAGACATGGCCTCGGAACACAGAAGACCGAAAGGTCGAGCATGAGTCGTATAGAAGATATGATCAACATGAAGATGTTCACCGATGTTGACTAGTCCGTCTCACGTGATGATCGGACACGGCCTAGTTAACTCGGATCATGTTACACTTAGATGACTGGAGGGATGTCTATCTGAGTGGGAGTTCATTGAATAATTTGATTAGATGAAATTAATTATCATGAACTTAGTCCAAAATCTTTACAATATGTCTTGTAGATCAAATGGCCCATGTTGTCCTCAACTTCAACGCGTTCCTAGAGAAAACCAAGCTGAAAGACGATGGCAACAACTATATGGACTGGGTCCGGAACTTGAGGATCATCCTCATAGCTGCCAAGAAAGATTATGTCCTAGAAGCACCACTAGGTAACGCACCTGTCCCAGAGAACCAAGACGTTATGAATGCTTGGTAGTCACGTGCTGATGATTACTCCCTCGTTCAGTGCGGCATGCTTTACAGCTTAGAACCGGGGCTCCAAAAGTGTTTTGAGAGACACGGAGCATGTGAGATGTTCGAAGAGCTGAAAATGGTTTTTCAAGCTCATGCCCGGGTCGAGAGATATGAAGTCTCCGACAAGTTCTTTAGCTGTAAGATGGAGGAAAATAGTTCTGTCAGTGAGCACATACCCAAAATGTTTGGGTTGCATAACCGCTTGACTTAGCTGGGAGTTAATCTCCCGGATGACGCGGTCATTTACAGAATCCTTCAGTCGCTTCCACCGAGCTACAAGAGCTTTGTGATGAACTTCAATATGCTAGGGATGGAAAAGACCATTCCTGAGGTATATTCAATGCTGAAATCAGCAAAGGTGGAAATCAAAAAGGAACATCAAGTGTTGATGGTGAACAAAACCACTAAGTTCAAGAAAGGCAAGGGTAAGAAGAACTTCAAGAAGGACGGCAAGGGAGTTGCCGCGCCCGGTAAGCAAGCTGCCGGGAAGAAGCCAAAGAATGGACCCAAGCCTGAGACTGAGTGTTTTTATTGCAAGGGAAGTGGTCACTGGAAGCGGAACTGCCCCAAATACTTAGCGGATAAAAAGGCCGGCAACACTAAAGGTATATGTGATATACATGTAATTGATGTGTACCTTACCAGTACTCATAGTAGCTCCTGGGTATTTGATACCGGTGCGGTTGCTCACATTTGTAACTCAAAGCAGGAGCTGCGGAATAAACGGAGACTGGCGAAGGACGAGGTGACGATGCGCGTCGGGAATGGTTCCAAGGTCGATGTGATCGCCGTCGGCACGCTACCTCTACATTTACCTACGGGATTAGTTTTAAACCTTAATAATTGTTATTTAGTGCCAGCTTTGAGCATGAACATCGTATCAGGATCTCATTTAATTCAAGATGGCTACTCATTTAAATCCGAGAATAATGGTTGTTCTATTTATATGAGAGATATGTTTTATCGTCATGCTCCGTTGGTGAATGGTTTATTCTTAATGAATCTTGAGCGTAATGTTACACATATTCATAGTGTGAATACCAAAAGATGTAAGGTTGATAATGATAGTCCCACATACTTGTGGCACTGCCGCCTTGGTCACATAGGTGTCAAACGCATGAAGAAGCTCCATGCAGATGGACTTTTAGAGTTTCTTGATTATGAATCATTTGACACGTGCGAACCATGCCTCATGGGTAAAATGACCAAGACTCCGTTCTCAGGCACAATGGAGCGAGCAACCAACTTATTGGAAATCATACATACTGATGTGTGCGGTCCAATGAGTGTTGAGGCTAGCGGTGGCTATCGTTATGTTCTCACCCTCACTGATGACTTGAGTAGATATGGGTATGTCTACTTAATGAAACACAAGTCTGAGACCTTTGAAAAGTTCAAGGAATTTCAGAGTGAGGTTGAGAATCAACGTGACAGGAAAATCAAGTTCTTGCGATCAGATCGTGGGGGAGAATACTTGAGTCACGAATTTGGCACACACTTAAGAAAATGTGGAATAGTTTCACAACTCACGCCGCCTGGAACACCTCAGCGTAATGGTGTGTCCGAACGTCGTAATCGCACTCTATTAGATATGGTGCGATCTATGATGTCTCTTACCGATTTACCGCTGTCATTTTGGGGCTATGCTTTAGAGACTGCCGCATTCACTTTAAATAGGGCTCCGTCGAAATCCGTTGAGACGACACCGTATGAATTATGGTTTGGGAAGAAACCTAAGTTGTCGTTTCTAAAAGTTTGGGGATGCGATGCTTATGTCAAGAAACTTCAACCTGAAAAGCTCGAACCCAAATCGGAAAAATGCGTCTTCATAGGATACCCTAAAGAAACTATTGGGTATACCTTCTACCTTAGATCCGAAGGCAAGATCTGTGTTGCCAAGAATGGGTCCTTTCTAGAGAAAGAGTTTCTCTCGAAAGAAATAAGTGGGAGGAAAGTAGAACTTGATGAAGTATTACCTCTTGAACCGGTTAGTGGCGCAGCTCAAGAAAATGTTCCTAAGGTGCCTGCACCGACTAGAGAGGAAGTTGATGATGATGATCATGAAACTTCAGATCAAGTTGCTATTGAACTTCGTAGGTCCACAAGGACACGTTCCGCACCAGAGTGGTACGGCAACCCTGTCTTGGAAATCATGTTGTTAGACAACGGTGAACCTTCAAACTATGAAGAAGCGATGGCAGGCCCGGATTCCGACAAATGGCTGGAAGCCATGAAATCCGAGATAGGATCCATGTATGAAAACGAAGTATGGACTTTGACTGACTTGCTCATTGATCGGCGAGCCATAGAAAATAAATGGATCTTTAAGAAGAAGACAGACGCGGATGGTATTGTGACCATCTATAAAGCTCGGCTTGTCGCTAAGGGTTATCGACAAGTTCAAGGGATTGACTACGATGAGACTTTCTCACCCGTAGCGAAGCTGAAGTCCGTCCGAATCATGTTAGCAATTGTCGCATTCTATGATTATGAGATATGGCAAATGGACGTCAAAACGGCATTCCTTAATGGTTTCCTTAAGGAAGAATTGTATATGATGCAGCCGGAAGGTTTTGTCGATCCTAAGAATGCTGACAAGGTGTGCAAGCTCCAACGCTCGATTTATGGGCTGGTGCAAGCATCTCGGAGTTGGAACATTCGTTTTGATGAGATGATCAAAGCGTTTGGGTTTACGCAGACTTATGGAGAAGCCTGCATTTACAAGAAAGTGAGTGGGAGCTCTGTAGCATTTCTCATGTTGTATGTGGATGACATACTGTTGATGGGAAATGATATAGAATTCTTGGAAAGCATAAAGGCCTACTTGAACAAGTGTTTTCAATGAAGGATCTTGGAGAAGCTGCTTATATATTAGGCATCAAGATATATAGAGATAGATCGAGACGCCTCATTGGTCTTTCACAGAGTACGTACCTTGACAAGATATTGAAGAAGTTCAAAATGGATCAGTCAAAGAAGGGGTTCTTGCCTGTATTGCAAGGTACGAGATTGAGCACGGCTCAATACCCGACCACGGTAGAAGATAGAGAAAAGATGAGTGTCGTCCCCTATGCCTCGGCCATAGGGTCTATCATGTATGCTATGCTGTGTACCAGACCTGATGTAAACCTTGCCATAAGTTTGGTAGGAAGGTACCAAAGTAATCCCGACATGGAACACTGGACAGCGGTCAAGAATATCCTGAAGTACCTGAAAAGGACTAAGAATGTGTTTCTTGTTTATGGAGGTGACCTAGAGCTCATCGTAAAGGGCTACGTCGATGCTAGCTTCGACACAGATCTGGATGACTCTAAGTCACAAACCGGATACATGTATATTTTGAATGGTGGGGCAGTAAGCTGGTGCAGTTGCAAGCAAAGCATTGTGTCGGGATCTACATGTGAAGTGGAGTACATGGCAGCCTCGGAGGCAGCACAAGAAGCAGTCTCGGTGAAGGAGTTCATTACCGACCTAGGAGTCATACCCAATGCGTCGGGCCCGATGACTCTCTTTTGTGACAACACTGGAGCTATTGCCCTTGCCAAGGAGCCCAGGTTTCACAGGAAGACCAGGCATATCAAGCATCGCTTCAACTCCATTCGTGAAGGTGTTCAAAATGGAGACATAGAGATTTGTAAAGTACATACGGACCTGAATGTGGCAGATCCGTTGACTAAACCTCTCCCTAGAGCAAAACATGATCAATACCAGAACTGCATGGGTGTTCGATTCATCACAATGTAACTAGAATATTGACTCTAGTGCAAGTGGGAGACTGTTGGAAATATGCCCTAGAGGCAATAATAAAATGGTTATTATTATATTTCTTTGTTCATGATAATTGTCTATTGTTCATGCTATAATTGTGTTATCCGGAAATCGTAATACATGTGTGAATACATAGACCACAACATGTCCCTAGTGAGCCTCTAGTTGGCTAGCTCATTGATCAAAAGATAGTCATGGTTTCCTGACTATGGACATTGGATGTCATTGATAACGGGATCACATCATTAGGAGAATGATGTGATGGACAAGACCCAATCCTAAGCATAGCTCAAAGATCGTGTAGTTCATTTGCTGTAGCTTTTCCGAATGTCAAGTATCATTTCCTTAGACCATGTGATTATGCAACTCCCGGATACCGTAGGAGTGCCTTGGGTGTGCCAAACGTCACAACGTAGCTGGGTGACTATAAAGGTACACTACAGGTATCTCCGAAAGTGTCTGTTGGGTTGGCACGAATCGATACTGAGATTTGTCACTCCGTATGATGGAGAGCTATCTCTGGGCCCACTCGGTAATGCATCATCATAATGATCTCAATGTGACCAAGTGGTTGATCACGGGATCATGCATTACGGCACGAGTAAAGTGACTTGCCGGTAACGATATTGAACGAGGTATTGGGATACCGACAATCGAGTCTCGGGCAAGTAACGTACCGATTGACAAAGGGAATTGTATACGGATTGATTGAATCCTCGACATCGTGGTTCATCCGATGAGATCATCGAGGAGCATGTGGGAGCCAACATGGGTATCCAGATCCCGCTGTTGGCTATTGACGGGAGAGTCGTCTCGGTTATGTGTGCATGTCTCCCGAACCCGTAGGGTCTACACACTTCAGGTTCGGTGACGCTAGGGTTGTAGAGATATTAGTATGCAGTAACCCGAAAGTTGTTCGGAGTCCTGGATGAGATCCCGGACGTCACAAGGAGTTCCGGAATGGTCCGGAGGTAAAGATTTATATATAGGAAGTCCAGTTTTGGCCATCGGGAAGGTTTCGGGGGTCGCCGGTATTGTACCGGGACCACCGGAAGGGTCCCGGGGGTCCACCGGGTGGGGCCACCTATCCCGAAGGGCCCCATGGGCTGAATTGGGAGGGGAACCAGCCCCTAGTGGGCTGGTGCGCCCCCCCTTGGTCCTCCCCTGCGCCTAGGGTTGGGAAACCCTAGGGGTGGGGGCGCCCCCCACTTGGCTTTGGGGGGGGGGGGAGCCACCCCTTGGCCGCCGCCCCCCTTGGAGATCCATCTCCTAGGGCCGGCGCCCCCCCAAGGCCCCTATATAAAGAAGGGGGGAGGGAGGGCAGCCGCACCCCTTGCTCTTGGCGCCTCCCTCTCCCTCCATAACACCTCTCCTCCCCGCTTGCGCTTGGCGAAGCCCTGCCGGGATCTTGCTGCATCCACCACCACGCCGTCGTGCTGCTGGATCTTCATCAACCTCTCCTTCCCCCTTGCTGGATCAAGAAGGAGGAGATGTCTTCCCAACCGTACGTGTGTTGAACGCGGAGGTGCTGTCCGTTCGGCACTTGGTCATCGGTGATTTGGATCACGACGAGTACGACTTCACCAACCTCGTTCTATTGAACGCTTCCGCGCGCGATCTACAAGGGTATGTAGATGCACTCCTCTCTCCCTCGTTGCTAGATGACTCCATAGATTGATCTTGGTGATGCGTAGAAAATTTTAAAATTCTGCTACGTTCCCCAACAGTCCTCCCTAGTCTGCCTACGCTCTGATTCCATGGCCTAGCTCGACGAACCAAATAGACAAGAGACACAGTAGTTTACCCGATTTTGGGCCATCTTGCGGTGTAAAACCCTACTCTTGCTTTGTGGTGGATTTGCCTCGAGGGCTATGGATGAACCAGTGCAATGTCGAACAGCCTCAGGAGGTGAGGTGTTCTTGCGCTCGATGAGCTGGTGGGTGTGAGGATAATCTGAATGATCCGTCATGTGCTATGGTGGTGGCTAAGTCCTATTTATAGTGGCCTTGGCCCTCTTCCCAAATGTAAGGAAAGAAGGGATCCTACAACGGCCTATTTTGAAAGGAGACAACTAGTACATGCTATCCTGACAAAAGTAGTCTTCCCCTGCAAAAGCTCTTGGCCGTGACGCCGCGGTGGGCTCCGCGATGACCTCCGTCTTGCCGTCCTAGCGGTCTTAGTCTTGTTGCGCCGGAAT
This sequence comes from Triticum dicoccoides, assembly GCF_002162155.2. NCBI lineage: Eukaryota > Viridiplantae > Streptophyta > Magnoliopsida > Poales > Poaceae > Triticum > Triticum dicoccoides. The sequence goes on along the minus strand of NC_041382.1, from coordinate 405,339,770 downwards.
GAAAACCTTTTCTTGATTCCTCGGGACTCCGCACTTGCGTTTGCCTTCTTAGCACCAAAGAGGAAACTGGTACACTACGCCCGCTGGCGCCCGCCTGGCCTTAGTCGTCATGGCTCACGTCATATGAACCTCGCGTGGTGCACCTTGCATTATATCTCCGCTCCTCGGGAGCCAGCCTGGTGAGGTTGCCCCCAGGGAGGTCTTGGTGTCGTCCGCCTCGCGAGACTCGACCCCTTGCGTGGGTCTTGGGTTGTCGATGCTAAAGTCGGGCCATACCGGGCCGTCGACAGAGCCACGTCATGGGCCTATGACAGGCAAGTCTGGATATCCCTGTTCCTAGAACACCGACAATAGTACAGGCCAACGAAATCACTAAGGGTCAGTTCTTTTGGTGGCCTTGTTCTAGAATAAGCTGCCCCTATCAAGTTTATTATTGAAGCCCAACCAAAATTATTGTTTTAGAAGCCTACTAGTCAAGTCTTAATTAGTAGACTTTTAAAAAATAGGCTTTTAGAATAAGTTGGGTAGGGGGTAGTTTATTCCGGTTTATGTTAGAAGCCAGCAAAAGAACTAGCCTAATTGAGGAGTACTCCTTGCAAAGATCACTTCCACCTTCCTAGGTTGCGACTCGCAACCTGAGAGCTTTCCCTTTTTTGTAGATCCGCTTATTCGAAACGTGTTATCTCTTAAACCATGCGTACAAATCTCGAATCATTTTCACCATTGGATTTCTTGCGTTGAAAACTTCAAAACTAAATCCCATGTTGATAGGTTTTGAAGACTTCTTTTCACGAAAAAACCGAACCGGAAGCACGGTTTTTTTCCTTTCTAAAAGAGGCGCGGTCGTGCCTGTCACGAAAGCACAACATGCCTCTCGTGAAAAAAAACCGTGTCTCTCGTGGAAGGAAAACAATAATAAAAAAATCATATTTTTTTCATTTTCGAAAGGCACGGTCGTGCCTCTCGTGAAAGCACAATCGTGCATCTCGCGAAAGCAAAACCATGCCTCTCGCGAAAGGAAAGAAAACAGAAAACACATTGTTTCGTTTTCTAAAGGGCGTGCCTCTCGCAGAAGCAAAACCGTGCCTCTCGCGAAAGAAAAAAAATAAATAATACATTTTTTTCATTTCTGAGAGGCACGGTCATGCTCTCACGAAAGCAAAACCGTGCCTCTCGTGAAAGAAAAAAACCCAGAAAACATGTTTTTTTCCATTTCCGAGAGGCACGGCCTTGCCTCACCGAAAACACAACCGTGCTTCTTCTCGTAAAAAAACAAAAAACATGTTTTTTTTTCTGTTTCCGAGAGGCACGGTTGTGCCTCTCGCAAAAGCAAAAGGAAAAAAGGAAAACACATTTTTTCCAAAAGCTAAGAAAGATAGATGAAAAACTAAAAAAAAGAAAAAATACTTTAAAAGCCGGAAACATGTGCGAAAAAAATAAAAGAACCGAAAGCAACACCCAGAGCGCGACACGGAGCGCGCCACCACTCGCAAGTGATCACAGGCCAAACTCTATTTTTTAGACAAATTGGATCATTAATTGATGCAATTTCGTTTATTCGTACAGCCCAAACTCTGTTTTTTTTTAACATTAGTACAGCCCAAACTCGTACGGCCCAATGTAATGGCAGGGCTTTGCGTGCTGGCGCGCGGGTGACAAATCGAACCCGACACGTCGCTTAAACCTAATCCAGGCAGCGACGCCGCCGCCGCCGCCGAAACCACGTCGCGCTGCTCTGCCCCTACCTTGCAGTCACCAGCAGGGAGGCTCTGGCGGTCTGCGCCCTGATGCGCTCGGTGTATTCAGCCATCTTCTGCCTGTCCCAGAAAAACTAGATCGGATGGGGAAGAAGGGCAAGCGGCGGGGCGAGGCTGCCGCTACGGGTGCGCCGGAGGAGGCTCCCGCGGTATCCGCTGCCGCTTCTGATTCAGCCACGCCGAGGAGGAGCAGGCGACGGGGCGGCGACGCCAGGGCCGCGCAGGAGGCCTCCGCCACTGTACACGCACTGGATCCCGCCGATGCAGGTAAGCACCTACGCCCGGCTATGCGTCTCGTTGAAACGGTGAAATGCGTGTGTCCGTGGCTGCGTCTGCGGCTAGGGCTGGGTTTATCCATCTGGTAGTCCAATGCTTTGCTTCCTGCCCCTGATTCGCACTAGCCATGCTAATCTGTCTTTGTTTTCCTTGTGTTGCTTGGAGAAAGCATGTATAGCCGCACTGATTTTATGGCTTCTACAGGGAAGGGGACAACGGACAGGGAAAAGAAGCCTAAGCTCAACGAACGAAAGAAGAATAAGAGGGAGCAATCTCCTTGTGCTGCTGCATCGGGTGCTGATGCTGCCGCCACGGGTAAATCAGGTGATGACTGCACTGATGGGGAAGGTGTTCTAGGAGACTCTGAAGTTCACAAGAAAAGAAAAAGGAGTAAGAAGATTACGCAGGAGCCATCCTCTTCTACTGTGTCTGATGACAACGCTATTGAGGTAAACAAATCCGGAGTTGGCTGCAAAAATGTGGAAGATGTACCAGGAGATGATGAAGCTAGTAGGCGTCCCAGAAATGAAGAGGATCTAGGCTTTTCTGCTGCAAACATTGCAGAGCAGGATGTACCCAAGGGTAAGAAGTCCAAGCTGGGGAAACGGAATAAGAACAAGCATGAACCATCCTTTCCTGCTGTAGTGGATGCCGCCATTGTGGTTGGTAAATCTGAAAGTGACAGCACAGATGGGAAGGGTATTCCAGGAGTTGCTGAAATTAGTATGAGTGCCAGAAATGGAGAGGGTCAAGACTGTCCCGAGGTAAACATTGTGGAGGAGACACTGGAGAGGAAGGAGCCTGAACCCAGGAAATGGAAGAAGAATAAGCACGGGCGATCCCCTGCTGCTGTGTCTGATGATGGTGCTGTTGAGGCAGACAAATCTGGAAATGTTGGCACGGATGGGGATGATGCTTTGGGAGATGCTCAAGTTAGTATGAGCACAGTAGAGGATCCATGCTGTCCAGAGGCAAACATGGCAGAGAAGGGGACACAGGAGGAGAAGAAGCGTAAGCCCAAGAAACGAAAGAATAACAAGGAAGGATCCCCTTCTGTTGTACTTGATACTGGTGCTGTTGTGGCAGATGAATCTGGAATTAGCTGTATGAATGGTGATGGTGCACCACAGGATGGTGAAGCTAGTATTAGCCCTAGAGATGGAGAGGACTCAAAATGTCCTGGAGTAGACTTTACAGAGAAGGGGGTACCAAAGTTGAAGAAGAATAAGCTCAACAAATGGAAGAAGAAGAACCAGGAGCAATCCCCTTCTACCTTGTTGGATGCCGGTGATGTTGTGCCAGATAAAGCAGGACGTGGCAGCACAAATGTGGAAGCTGCATCCAGAGGTGGTGATGTTACTACGAGTCCCAAACCGGAAGAGGGTCCAGAATGTCCCAATGTAAACATAACTGAGCATTTGGTGGAGGAAAATAAAGTGAATGAAGACTACTCTCAGGAACCTAAGCTCAAGAAACAGAAGAAATGTAAGCAAGATCAATCCCCTTCTGCTAGACCAGACACCAGTGCTGTTGTGGTGGATAAAATTGAAAAGGGCTACATAGAAGGCGAAGGAGGGGAAGGTCTACCAGGAGATACTGAAATCAGTATGAGTCCCAGAAATGGAAAGGGACCAGATTGTCCTGAGGTAAACATAGCTGAAAATTTGGTGGAGGGAAAGAATGAGAATAACGGCAACTCTCATAAGCCTAAGCGGAAGAAACGGAGAAGGAAGAAGAGGGCTCAAGTAGCTGTTACTGAGGCACCTGCGGTGGGTGATGTCAGCTCAGATGAAAGGAACGATGTGTGTAGAACAGGTACCGTGAAGGTTACAGGAAGTATGGGATACTCAATATGTGAATCTGAGGTTACTGCAAAAAATGTTGTCCAGGACATGTACTCACCAGGAGGATCGCTTGTAAGGTTTCAGAGGAAAAAACTTCTTATTCTTGATCTTAATGGTCTGCTTGCGGATATCACTCCAATCCACCGCAACTCTCGAGACTCTCGCTTGGCACATGCAAAAGTTCGAGGCAAATATGGTAAAGTTACTTCTTTAATATTCCTTGTGCAGCACTTTCCTTTTGGTATCAATCTTGATCGGAATTTCTATCTCATCAAAATGCTAATGTTCGATGATATACTATTGCAACAGTCTTCATAAGACCATACCATGACGATTTTCTGAGATTTTGCTTCCAGAACTTTGAGCTAGGGGTATGGTCGTCGAGAATGAAGTACTGATTCTTTCCCCCTACACCTCTCCACTTGACATGATTTATCCGCACGGTGCTAATTCCAATTTTCTAATTCTCCAGAGTAAATGTGGATGATGTTGTCGATATCCTTATGAAAGATCTCAGGCGACACTTGCTATTCTGCTGGGTAAGTAATGGAAATGCATGTGTACTTGCTACTTCTAATCTCCGGCCTAATTTTGTTGTTGATGGTCTCCACTTGGAGTATAATTGCAAGAATGTCAGGTGATGTGCATTTGCACAGTCCAGGAATGTGTTAAAATGTCATTCGCATTGCTATATTATTTTCGACTGTTTCTCTTTCTGGAGTTACTCAGAAGTCCTAATGCATTCACTGTTCTAATCTGCCCAGGATGCATCTCACTGCACTGCTACCAAGTGTAATACTCTTGAGAATCAATGCAAACCCTTAGTATTGAAGGAACTAAAGAAACTGTGGAATAAAGAGGACCCTGATCTTCCGTGGGAGCAAGGGGAATTTTCACCTTCGAATACTTTGCTTGTGGATGATTCCCCTTACAAGGCTCTGTGCAATCCGGTACTGAGTTGTACCCTCTGCTCCTATTGTGTTGTATGTGTTGATGCTAAGCCCATCTGTTGCTATTCACATATATTTTATGTTGACATCTGTATTTTGCAGCCACACACTGCCATTTTCCCACAACCCTACAGCTACCATAACAGGACGGATAATTCATTGGGTCAGATTCATCATTTTAAGATCGCTTTACTGTTTTACATGTGTCGAATCATTAATGCTGAATGTTGTTCCATAAACAGGACCAGGTGGAGATCTTCGTGTGTATCTAGAGAACCTTGCTGCTGCAGATGATGTTCAGCGTTATGTTCAGGAGCACCCTTTTGGTCAACCTTTCATTACTGAGAGTGATCCGAATTGGGATTTCTATGCAAAAATACGTGACAGACTGGAGAAGCCAGAAAAGTGTGCCGCTTGATGATCCTGTGCCTTCATACAGTAGGCAAGAGCTTTGGCCAGGCTTGTGTTGGGTGGCAGAAAGTTTTGACTCTGGAGTTCGTTTTGTTTCTTGGCTTGGCAGTTGGCATGACTAGTAGACAGGGGGTATTGGTGATTTGAACATTTTTTACTCTCTGTTGTTTCGGTCTGTGATTATCCTGAAGTAGCCAAGGCTAGGTAGTGTTCACAAGGCCGTACCTATTACTTCACATGTACCTTGGTTACACATGTTGACATGCGTCATTAGTCATTCTTTCCCCTGTATCAAGGATAACAGGGCTGTTATAATAGTTAGATATAGCATTTTTAGAAGTTGGTCAAGTATGTTGTAAGGATGTTAGAGTTTTGCCGGCTTGTAATTTTTCTCCTCTTGAGTAAGTGATGTAATCTTTTCACATTTGTTGAACTATAGTACTGTACCTTCAATGCTGTTGATAATTGCCAGAGTGGCAACAGATAGCATCATTGCAAATGGAATTGGTTGTTCTACGTTGGGACTTGAAATCTTGTTGACTTTGAGCCCAACATTTGTCTTGCTGTGTTTTGTTATGCAATGTCCAAATCTGGAAAATAACCGTGTGTCATTCCGAGACACTTATGCTTGCGAATGCTGTCATATTCCGAGCATTTTCTTTGTCAATATGATGGCAGTTTTGTGTAAATAGATGTGATTAATAATAATTGTGATGACATGACATGCACATGCAGCTTTGCACTGGTACTGAAGTGCCTATCCTGACCTGATGACTTGGATATAAGTGCGGGTTGCAGAGTCACGAGTTGCATGCCAAGTCGTGGATGAAAGCAAAGCTCCCAGCTGAAATCTTCAACTGCCACACTGTTGTGATGATGGCCAAAATCTCGTCACTCAAGTGTAAGTGTAAGCAGCCCAACTTGTGTTCCTTTATTTTTAACTAATAATGTTCATGTGAAAAACTGCATATTCACACTCATGGGCCGGCCCGGCCATTGTAGCTCACCAGGTCCAGGACCATGAACTTATGTCTGTCTCAGAAAAATAAGAGCTTTTGTCTCCATTTACGTACATAGTTTGTAAGTTTGTATACGATGATCCCTAGGCTAGGCTGGTCCCATGCACTCTGGTCTCTGGGGCTGCAGCGAAATGCATAAAATGAAGCATCAGCAAATTAGCGTATGTATTTGCATGGTTAACTTTGTTTGCTTGAGAGCAATGGCAACATCAAGCCATGGACCGCCATGATGAAGGCGCACGTGATGCATCGTTTTCTCGACAAGCATATCATTTTCAGAGATGAATAGCATACACAAAGCACCTGTAGATTTGCAGTGACTCTTGTAGGAGGTTAATTGTTCCCATCGTCTCATGCAGCACGTGAGGGCTTCTCTTTCCCTCTCCCTTTCCCTTCTCATCAGGCAGGCAGGCAGGCAGATCTTGCTTTTCTGCCCAGCAACTTTCCTTCTTTTCTGTCTCCAACACCACTCACCCAAGTGCGTCTAGTGAAAATGGACGGATGGCTCGTTTCCTGCTGGCAGAAATCACATATTTGACCTGAGGCAGAAATCAATTCACAAACTGACCTGCTTTCAAAAAAATTTCACTTTGCTGACCCTTTCGTGTGGCGCCCGACAGTTGGGCGCCGCACCCTACTGTGCAGCGCCTCAGCCTTAGGCGTTGCACCTGCTGCCAGCGTGGCAGCCTGGTCCAGCTGCGGCCCCACACGCACCTGTGCAGCGCCTAAGTCTTAGGCGCCACACATGTAATGTGCAGCGCCTAGCGCGTGGGCGCTGCACAGTCTGTGTTCCACTTGGGCTGGCCCCACCCTCTCTCCCCTCCCACCCCCACCCCACACACCCCCACCCCACCCAAACCCTAAGGCTTGCGGCCCTCCTCTCTTCCCCTCTCCCCCCTCTCAAATCCTTCTCAAATCTTGCAAATCCGGAGTATTTGACCGTGGATTTCGAAGCCAACCCCTCCCTTAAGGTAATCTCCTCCCATCCCCTCGTTTTCATAAGTATTTATATGTTAGGGCATATGTGTGCAAATATTTTTCTTAAGTATTTACTTGATATATGTGTGTTTTTGATTATTGTAGGGATGGGGAGAACATGTGTTTATGTTCATCATGTGGATAGAGAGGCCTTTTTGAAAGGCAATGTTGAGACGGATCCGAATGAGCTTGACATGGTGTTTGAGAGTAGTCCTAGCTATGCGGAGCTTTCGGAACAAGTGAGGAAAGATTTGAATTGGATGGACCCAAGTGACGTTGTTGAGTTCGAGGGAAGGCATAATGTTGGTTTTGGAATGCACATCCGTTGGAAGACAATGCGTGTGAACTCCGAGCAACGTTGGGTTGCATACAAGGAGACGGTTGCCGAATCTCTAGACAAGGCTCTTGAGTTATTTGTCTCCAAGAAGGTTGAGTCTACTTTGAATTTAGACTTGAACCGGAACCCCTCCCCGTTGGTTGCTAGCACTCCCCCACCCATGAACCAAGATCAAATGAGTGAACCTCAATTCACGCAACAAGATTGGCCAACATTGAGCCCGACTCGAAACAACCAAAATGAAGGTTTTGAAGAGGAGAATGATGAGTACGAGGAGGATGACAACGAAGTTGACCTCCATGACAACAATGTGGGTGATCTCGACCAATATCATGTGCAAGAGACAATGGACCAATCCATCCCTTTTTCCCGTGCATATGCATCAGACTCGGATGACGATGGTCCCGATGAAGAAGTTGATGAGGAGGGGTTCACGCCGAAGGAGGCCCAAGCATTCAAGAAGGTATTCGGGCGGGATCACAAGACACCATTGTTCAAGGATCTTAGTCTCGCGGATGAAGCCGTTGTGGATGGTGGCAAATGCATATCTCTTGGAGCTAGGCCAAGTTCTCACCGTGATTTGGAAGACGGCAAGAACGGTATAAAACCCGGATGTGAGTTTCAATCCTTCTTGGAATTGAAGATGTGGCTCGACAACTACTCGGTTACACATTATCGTCCACATAAAGTGGCCAACTCGGATGTTAATGTGCGTTACACGGTCAAATATGAAGTGCCAACATGTCCATGGATTGTGCGTGCAAGGCCATGGAAAGGAGGTCCCACTTGGCGCATAGTGAGTTGTCTACCAACTCACATGTGCCGGCACAAGAATGCGGATGGCAAGCTTGTGCACCAACAACACAGACAACTCACGTCCGAGTACATTGCTTACAGGCTGTCCAACCAAATATCCACACTTCCAATAATGAGCATCAAGAGTGTCATTGACCTTGTGAAAGCCATCTTTCATTACAAGGTGAAGTACGGCAAGGCATGGAAGGCGAAGCAAGCCGCATTCAAGATGTTGTATGGCAATTGGGAGGAAGCTTACAACCGACTCCCTAGGTTGTTGTTAGCTATGGCCGCCACAAACCCAGGCATGGTTCACGTGGTTGAGCCTCATGGGCACCAAACTTTGATTCATAACGGGAGGACCGTCCGAGTATTTGGCCGTGCATTTTGGGCCTTTGAGCAATGCGTGAGGGCTTTTGAGCATTGTCGGCCCGTCATCGCCATTGATGGCACGTTCTTGACCGGACAATACAAGGGCACTTTATTGGTTGCAATAGCAAGTGATGCCAATAACCGGGTGTTGCCTTTGGCTTTCGCTTTGGTTGAGGTGGAGAACAATGATAACTGGGAGTGGTTCTTGCGTCAACTGAGAACAAGGGTATTACCGGCTGAAAGGGAAATTTGTGTCATATCGGATCGCCATGCTGGAATTCTAAATGTGGTGGTGATCGCCATGCTGGAATCGTTTCGAAGGGGCTTGGAGGAAGAGCGTCGTCAGAAGGAGAGGATGGAGCGGAAGAAACAAGAGGAGGAGAGGGCACGCCAAGCGAAACTTGCTCGTGAGGAGGAGAGGGCAAGAAAGCTTGCAAAGGCTCGCGAGGCGCAAGAGGAGGACTCGGCACGTGACAAGAAGGGGAAATGGCCTCGCTCTACTCAGTAGGGACTCGGCACGTGAGGGCATGTGAGATGTTGGTGAACTATCTTCTAGGGCAAGCTGCCATTTGTCATTTGTAATGAATGTGTCGTGAACCATGTCGTACTAATGTTTGAATTATCTTAAGTTATGAACATCGTCGGCATAAAATTTGTGTTTGTTCATATTGCTGTGATGCTGCAGTCATTGTAAGTATTATGGATGTAGTGGGAGCAGCCATGGGAGTAACTGTTGGCTTTCTGGATAGCCATGGCAGTAGTGCAGCGCCTAAGGGTAGGGCGCTGCACTGTACAGTGCAGCGCCTAACAGTTGGGCGCCACACAGTACGGTGCAGCGCCTAAGTGTTGGGCGCTGCAGTGTTGCTATAATCAAAACTGCAGAAACAGATGCCATTTTGGGTGGGGTGCAGCAGTACTCAAATAACTAAAACATCAATAAAAGTACTATAAACTGGACATGCTAAGCAAAGAGAACTAATAACTTGAACATCACATCATTTAAGACAAATAAAGTTTGCTTCAAGTTTGCAAACACAAATACCATAACATAACCTCACAAGTTCATCAACCTAACAAGTTCATCAACCTAACAAGTTCACAAGTTCGTCATATAACATAACCTCACAAGTTCATCAACCTAACACAAAGCACTAATGCCTTCCACGCGTGGTCCTGGTGCCACGCCTGCAGGCAATCTTCTTCTTCTTAGGAGCACGAGGCTCCTCTTCATGCACTTCCTCCTCCGCCTGCGGCTCCGCCTCCGCCTCCTCCTCCGCCTCATCATCCAAGCTAGCCATCCGCGAGGTCCCTACGACCACCTTTGGGTTGCCTCTGTTGTCATAGTCGTTGGGCGTGTACCGGCGTCTGGGCTGCCTAGGCTTGAACACATATGCGGACCGAGCTTGAGCGTCCGCCAATAACATGTCATCATCAAGCTCATGGCCCTATCACAGAACGAAACAATATGGTGAAGGCCGGTGTTGTAATCAAGTGACAATCACATCTAAAGGCTTAGTCATACCTCTTGGGTGAGCGCACCCTCATCATCCATATAAGCATAGGAGGAACTCACATCGTCCCCCTCATGGTGAGATGCGGGGTCTGATGGTGTACCAGACCTAGAGGCAGATGGTGATTCATATTCAGGATCACGGCAACCGAGTAAGTTCGATAACCGCCTTAACTTCTTGGCCTGACGCTGTAACATGAACAAGTGTGTAACATATCAAACTTCGCAACATAGACTGGCTCTCATAGTGAATGCGATATGTACCTTGAGGAATGCTCGTAGTGAACCATCATCATTGCCAGTTCCAACCGGTGTCTTCTCCAGAATAGAGTGGCTCTCATCAGCTGCTTTCTTGATCTCGGTGCGCTAAGGATGAGAAAGAATGAATGTGTTAGCCATTCAAACATGTGTAATACGGTCAACGGGAAAGTAAAGAACGGAACACTTTACCACATAGTTAATCACCGGAACAGCAGGCACTCCTTGCCCTTTCCTGACATCTCTGTTGTACTTCCCCTTTGCTAGATCCTCATAGTTTACTGGTTCTTCAAGAATATCCTCATTATATGCCGGCGGCAATATCTCAACTCGAGTAGTTCCAATAAACCATCGTACATAGTTATCAAAAGCTTGTTGGTTGTGCTCACGAAGCGGGGCGCGTGCAGTGCTACGAGCTTGCTCCACAGAAAGCTGGAAGCGGGTAACATACGAAGCATGATGCTTGTCCCAGTCCTTTATCTTCCGCTGCCTTCTCCTGTCCAACCTGCATGGTATAAAACCAAGCATTAGCACAATAAAAGGAGTCCCGATGCTTAGACAATACGCAGACATGCTCTCTTACCTATGAAGTGCTTTGTCCGTGTCCATCCAGTCCGGCGGGTGAGGTTGGAACAGACCAAACTGACGATAAACACGATGCGGCAAATGAAACTCAACCGCCCAGTTGCATATCAATGGGCACCGCATAAGCCAGAGATCCTTATCCCGCAAGCACATCGGGTTGAGGCGGAACTCCTCGGTGTACCCCAACCTCTCACCCGCGCCATATGGCTGCCATTCCACCTATGAAACAGGGCAACAATGCAAATTTGATGACTATGTTTCAAGCAAGCATGAGAAAGGACAATGCAAATTTGAGGACTGAAGTAATGACCTCCTTACCTGCTCAGGCGTAATCGTGTCCAACTCGGCAATGTACTTTTGGTACATGAGATTGACATCGTTCGTCATCTCGGAAACGATATCCCACTTGTAAGCCCACGTGGGGCGCCGTAATTCGTCATGTTCATCTGCATACCAAGGATCAAACCTGACGCTCTTCGGGCGTCCAACAGGCAGACGCTCCCAGCTCCATACAGAAAGTAGAAGCAGATTACCACCAATGCCTGCACTATCTGTGATCCTGCAACACGCATCGTCTAGCTACATATGAAAGAAAAAAACAATGTTAACTTGACAGCAAGCTTGCATTGCTAATGAAGAAATGAGTTGATCACAAAACAGACCAACTACCTGTCGGTACAAGTAGGCAAGAGTCGCTGAACCCCAGCTCCATTTGCTATCAAAGACGGTCAACGCCTTCAGCCACATCCATGGAGCGTTCTTGCCAGTGGAGTCAGGAAACAAAGTCCTCGACACAACGTACCACATATACACACGAGCATGTGTCTGGATCACATCATCAGTGGCATCCGGAGGGCACGTCGCAAAGTTATTTTGAATCCACGTGAAAGCAGCTCCAGCTGCTTTCCTTTCCCTCTTCTTCTTCTCTTCTCCCTCCTCTACATCAGCCTCAGCCTCGGTAGGAGCCATACCGATTAGAGCAATCATCTGCTCGCGCCACCCATCAGAATCGGTGCTCATACAAAGAGGCCTCCCGTCGATAGCAAGACCGGTGATCAACGCGACATCCTCAAGCGTCACGGTCATCTCCCCAGTCCGAACATGGAAACTGTGCGTCTCCGGCCTCCATCGATCGACAAGAGCAGACACCAGTGGAGCGTTCAGATTCAGCGTGGACCGGCTGACCAACAGAATCCACGGGAGTAGTCCTGCCTGCTTGATGTACGGTGTGTACCGCTCGTCGTAAGGCATGGCAGGACCAGAGACCCCGTGATACCGAATCTTCAGAGGTTCAAGTTTGTGCAAAAAAAAGTAATGACAAATCTTAGGGCATGTAAATTTCAACTAAAGGCAAATTTGCAAAAGATTTAGAGTACTCATTATTACCATCTCCTTCTCACGCATCATGTAGGCCCGGTGTCGTGTGTCGTAGGCATCGTCGAGAAGCCAAACCATCCTTACAAAGTTCAAACAATAAACATATATGAGTTCATTTTCATCTCAAATATCGGTATACACTAAACATCTCATATGTGTTCAACTACAACAATCTCAACATGTTCTTCTCGCACAATGAATAAATGATTGTAAATTCTCGTATATATCTCAAAAAAACTCAACATCTCATATTTCAAATAAACTCAACATCTAATATATATCTAAAAAAACTAAACATCACATATATGTCCGCAAAACTCAACATCTAATATATATCTAAAAAAATTAAACATCACATATATGTCTACAAAAATAGGCATCTCATATATATCTAAAAAAACTAAACAATCTAGGGTTTCACTAACAAGAATCATATATTGTGAACTAATGAACAACACTACGGTAGTACCACTATTACTACACATCCTAAACCAAGCAAATCAAGCAAATCAAGGATTCCACCAAATCTTGGACAAATCTCTTAAATGGCAACAAATTTATGGAGGAAAAGAAATAGAACGGAGGAGTTTACCTACTAGGAGGGATTGGAGATCGAATCCACGGATCAAATCTTCAAATCTGAGAGGGAGGGGGGGGGGATCCGATGGGCCGCCGCCGCCGCTGCTCTCTGTCTACAGAGCAACTTCCTGGAGAGGGGAAGAACTGCCTGGGCGGGCTAAGTCAATGTGCAGCGCCTAAGACAAGGGCGCTGCAATATACACAGTGCAGCGCCTAAGACTTAGGCGCTGCAGTGCTGTGTCTGTGGGGCCGCAACTGGACCAGGGCTGCCACGCTGGCAGCAGGTGCAACGCCTAAGGCTGAGGCGCTGCACAGTAGGGTGCGGCGCCCAGCTGTCGGGCGCCACACTAAAGGGTCAGCAGAGTGAATTTTTTTTTGAAAGCAGGTCAGTTTGTGAATTGATCTCTGCCTCAGGTCAAATATGTGATTTCTGCCTTTCCTGCTTAACACACCGACCTTTTGAGTGGTAGTAACTAATTTCTGACGGAGGGAGTATATTAGAGCAACTCCAATGGGGCGACCATTTCATCCGTCCGTGTCCGTTTGGGTCGGCGCGGATAAAAGTGGCGGCCCAATGCGTCGACCCAAACTCAAATTGTATCCGCCCGGCGTCCGCGCCGACCCATTTCCGGCCCAAAATTGCGTCTGAAATGCGTCGGCGCGGACGCGAAGCGGACGCGCCGCACGTCTCCTCGCCGTCCGCCGCGTCCCCACCTGGCGGCCACCCAACCGCCACCGGTCGCCTTATTTATGACGACCACTGACAGCGGGCCCACGCGTCAGCCAGTGCGCGCGTTCTTTTTTAACCACGCGTGCGGCGTGGTCGGCCTCATCCACTTCTCCCGTCCACATCTGGCCCCCACCACTTTCTTTGCTTCCTCGCCGGCGACCGCAAACCCTAGCGCGCGCCATGGGCCTCTTCGGCAAAAGCAATGGCAAGGGTGTTGGGTTTCGTAGTAATTTCAAAAATTTTCCTACGCGCACACAGGATCATGTGATGCATAGCAACGAGAGGAGAGTGTTGTCTACGTACCCAACGCAGACCGACTGCGGAAGCAATGACACGACGTAGAGGAAGTAGTCGTACGTCTTCACGATCCAACCGATCAAGCACCGAAACTACGGCACCTCCGAGTTCGAGCACACGTTCAGCTCGATGACGATCCCCGGACTCCGATCCAGCAAAGTGTCGGGGAAGAGTTTCGTCAGCACGACGGCGTGGTGACGATCTTGATGAACTACAGCAGCAGGGCTTCGCCTAAACTCCGCTACAATATTATCGAGGAATATGGTGGCAGGGGGCACCGCACACGGCTAAGGAATCGATCACGTGGATCAACTTGTGTCAACTTGTGTGTTTAGAGGTGCCCCTGCCTCCGTATATAAAGGAGTAGAGAGGGGGAGGCTGGCCGGCCATAGAGGGAGGCGCAGGAGAGTCCTACTCCCTCTGGGAGTAGGATTCCTCCCCCCAATCCTAGTCCAACTAGGATTCCTCGGAGGGGAAGGGAGAGAGGGGGGCCGGCCACCTTCTCCTAGTCCTAATAGGACTAGGGGAGGGGGAAGAGGCACAGCCACCTTGGGCTGCCCCTTTCTCCTTTCCACTAAGGCCCATGATGGCCCATATGGATCCCGGGGGGTTCCGGTAACCTCCCGGTAACCCGGTAAAATCCCGATTTCACCCGGAACACTTCCGATGTCCAAACATAGGCTTCCAATATATCAATCTTTACGTCTCGACCATTTCGAGACTCCTCGTCATGTCCGTGATCACATCCGGGACTCCGAACAACCTTCGGTACATCAAAATGCATAAACTCATAATATAACTGTCATCGTAACCTTAAGCGTGCGGACCCTACGGGTTCGAGAACAATGTAGACATGACCGAGACATGTCTCTGGTCAATAACCAATAGCGGGACCTGGATGCCCATATTGGCTCCTACATATTCTACGAAGATCTTTATCGGTCAGACCGCATAACAACATACGTTGTTCCCTTTGACATCGGTATATTACTTGCCCGAGATTCGATCGTCGGTATCCAATACCTAGTTCAATCTCGTTACCGGCAAGTCTCTTTACTCGTTCCGTAATACATCATCTCACAATTAACATATTAGTTGTAATGCTTGCAAGGCTTATGTGATGTGTATTACCGAGAGGGCCCAGAGATACCTCTCCGACAATCGGAGTGACAAATCCTAATCTCGAAATACGCCAACCCAACATCGACCATTGGAGACACCTGTAGTACTCCTTTATAATCACCCATTTACGTTGTGACGTTTGGTAGTACCCAAAGTGTTCCTCCGGTAAACGGGAGTTACATAATCTCATAGTCGAAGGAACATGTATAAGTCATGAAGAAAGCAATAGCAACATACTAAACGATCAGGTGCTAAGCTAATGGAATGGGTCATGTCAATCAGATCATTCTACTAATGATGTGACCTCGTTAATCAAATAACAACTTATTGTTCATGGTTAGGAAACATAACCATCTTTGATTAACGAGCTAGTCAAGTAGAGGCATACTAGTGACTCTCTGTTTGTCTATGTATTCACACATGTATTATGTTTCCGGAAAATACAATTCTAGCATGAATAATAAACATTTATCATGATTATAAGGAAATAAATAATAACTTTATTATTGCCTCTAGGGCATATTTCCTTCAGTCTCCCACTTGCACTAGAGTCAATAATCTAGATTACACTGTAATTAATCTAACACCCATGGAGCTTTGGTGCTGATCATGTTTTGCTCGTGGAAGAGGCTTAGTCAACGGGTCTGCAACATTCAGATCCGTATGTATCTTGCAAATCTCTATGTCTCCCACCTGGACTAGATCCCGGATGGAGTTGAAGCGTCTCTTGATGTGTTTGGTCCTTTTGTGAAATCTGGATTCCTTTGCCAAGGCAATTGCACCAGTATTGTCACAAAAGATTTTCATTGGACCCGATGCACTAGGTATGACACCTAGATCGGATATGAACTCCTTCATCCAGACTCCTTCATTTGCTGCTTCCGAAGCAGCTATGTATTCCGCTTCACATGTAGATCCCGCTACGACGCTTTGTTTAGAACTGCACCAACTGACAGCTCCACCGTTTAATGTAAACACGTATCCGGTTTGCGATTTAGAATCGTCCGGATCAGTGTCAAGGCTTGCATCAACGTAACCTTTTACGATGAGCTCTTTGTCACTTCCATATACGAGAAACATATCCTTAGTCCTTTTCAGGTATTTCAGGATGTTCTTGACCGCTGTCCAGTGATCCATTCCTGGATTACTTTGGTACCTCCCTGCTAAACTTATAGCAAGGCACACATCAGGTCTGGTACACAGCATTGCATACATGATAGAGCCTATGGCTGATGCATAGGGAACATCTTTCATATTCTCTCTATCTTCTGCAGTGGTCGGGTATTGAGTCTTACTCAATTTCACACCTTGTAACACAGGCAAGAACCCTTTCTTCGCTTGATCCATTTTGAACTTCTTCAAAATTTTGTCAAGGTATGTGCTTTGTGAAAGTCCAATTAAGCGTCTTGATCTATCTCTATAGATCTTAATGCCTAATATGTAAGCGGCTTCACCGAGGTCTTTCATTGAAAAACTTTTATTCAAGTATCCCTTTATGCTATCCAGAAATTCTATATTATTTCCAATCAGTAATATGTCATCCACATATAATATCAGAAATGCTACAGAGCTCCCACTCACTTTCTTGTAAATACAGGCTTCTCCGAAAGTCTGTATAAAACCAAATGCTTTGATCACACTATCAAAACGTTTATTCCAACTCCGAGAGGCTTGCACCAGTCCATAAATGGATTGCTGGAGCTTGCACACTTTGTTAGCTCCCTTTGGATCGACAAAACCTTCTGGTTGCATCATATACAACTCTTCTTCCAGAAATCCATTCAGGAATGCAGTTTTGACATCCATTTGCCAAATTTCATAATCATAAAATGCGGCAATTGCTAACATGATTCGGACGGACTTAAGCATCGCTACGGGTGAGAAGGTCTCATCGTAGTCAATTCCTTGAACTTGCCGAAAACCTTTTGCGACAAGTCGAGCTTTGTAGACAGTAACATTACCATCAGCGTCAGTCTTCTTCTTAAAGATCCATTTATTCTCAATCGCTTGCCGATCATCAGGCAAGTCAACCAAAGTCCATACTTTGTTCTCATACATGGATCCCATCTCAGATTTCATGGCTTCTAGCCACTTTGCGGAATCTGGGCTCACCATCGCTTCTTCATAGTTCGTAGGTTCATCATGATCTAGTAGCATGACCTCCAGAACAGGATTACCGTACCACTCTGGTGCGGATCTTACTCTGGTTGATCTACGAAGTTCAGTAGTATCTTGATCTGAAGTTTCATGATCATTATCATTGGCTTCCTCACTAACTGGTGTAGGTGTCACTGAAACAATTTTCTGTGATGAACTACTTTCCAGTAAGGGAGCAGGTACAGTTACCTCGTCAAGTTCTACTTTCCTCCCACTCACTTCTTTCGAGAGAAACTCCTTCTCTAGAAATGATCCATTCTTAGCAACAAATGTTTTGCCTTCGGATCTGTGATAGAAGGTGTACCCAACAGTTTCCTTTGGGTATCCTATGAATACACATTTCTCCGATTTGGGTTCGAGTTTATCAGGTTGAAGCTTTTTCACATAAGCATCGCAGCCCCAAACTTTAAGAAACGACAACTTTGGTTTCTTGCCAAACCATAGTTCATAAGGCGTCGTCTCAACGGATTTTGATGGTGCCCTATTTAACGTGAATGCGGCCGTCTCTAAAGCATATCCCCAAAATGATAGCGGTAAATCTGTAAGAGACATCATAGATCGCACCATATCTAGTAAAGTACGATTACGACGTTCGGACACACCATTACGCTGTGGTGTTCCGGGGGGCGTGAGTTGCGAAACTATTCCACAGTTTTTCAAATGTACACCAAACTCGTAACTCAAATATTCTCCTCCACGATCAGATCGTAGAAACTTTATTTTCTTGTTACGATGATTTTCAACTTCACTCTGAAATTCTTTAAACTTTTCAAATGTTTCAGACTTATGCTTCATTAAGTAGATATATCCATATCTGCTCAAATCATCTGTGAAGGTGAGAAAATAACGATATCCGCCACGAGCCTCAATATTCATCGGACCACATACATCGGTATGTATGTTTTCCAACAAATATGTTGCTCTCTCCATAGTACCGGAGAACGGTGTTTTAGTCATCTTGCCCATGAGGCACGGTTCGCAAGTACCAAGTGATTCATAATCAAGTGGTTCCAAAAGTCCATTAGTATGGAGTTTCTTCATGCGTTTTACACCGATATGACCTAAACGACAGTGCCACAAATAAGTTGCACTTTCATTATCAACTCTGTATCTTTTGGTTTCAACATTATGAATATGTGTATTACTACTATCGAGATTTAGTAAGAATAGACCACTCTTCAAGGGTGCATGACCATAAAAGATATTACTCATATAAATAGAACAACCATTATTCTCTGATTTAAATGAATAACCGTCTCGCATTAAACAAGATCCAGATATAATGTTCATGCTCAACGCTGGCACCAAATAACAATTATTTAGGTCTAATATTAATCCCGAAGGTAGATGTAGAGGTAGCGTGCCGACCGCGATCACATCGACTTTGGAACCGTTTCCCACGCGCATCGTCACCTCGTCCTTTGCCAGTGCCCGCTTATTCTGTAGTCCCTGTTTCGAGTTGCAAATATTAGCAACAGAACCAATATCAAATACCCAGGTGCTACTGCGAGCATTGGTAAGGTACACATCAATAACATGTATATCACATATACCTTTGTTCACCTTGCCATCCTTCTTATCCGCCAAATACTTGGGGCAGTTCCGCTTCCAGTGACCAGTCTGCTTGCAGTAGAAGCACTCAGTTTCAGGCTTAGGTCTAGACTTGGGTTTCTTCTCTTGAGCAGCAACTTGCTTGCCGTTCTTTTTGAAGTTCCCCTTTTTCTTCCCTTTGCCCTTTTTCTTGAAACTAGTGGTCTTGTTAACCATCAACACTTGATGCTCCTTCTTGATTTCTACCTCCGCAGCTTTTAGCATTGCGAAGAGCTCGGGAATAGTCTTGTTCATCCCTTGCATATTATAGTTCATTACGAAGCTCTTGTAGCTTGGTGGCAGTGATTGGAGGATTCTGTCAATGACGCAATCATCCGGAAGATTAACTCCCAATTGAATCAAGTGATTATTATACCCAGACATTTTGAGTATATGCTCACTGACAGAACTGTTCTCTTCCATCTTGCAGCTATAGAACTTATTGGAGACTTCATATCTCTCAATCCGGGCATTTGCTTGAAATATTAACTTCAACTCCTGGAACATCTCATATGCTCCATGACGTTCAAAACATCGTTGAAGTCCCGATTCTAAGCCGTAAAGCATGGCACACTGAACTATCGAGTAGTCATCAGCTTTGCTCTGCCAGACGTTCATAACATCTGGCGTTGCTCCAGCAGCAGGCCTGGCACCCAGCGGTGCTTCCAGGACGTAATTCTTCTGTGCAGCAATGAGGATAATCCTCAAGTTACGGACCCAGTCCGTGTAATTGCTACCATCATCTTTCAACTTTGCTTTCTCAAGGAACGCATTAGAATTTAACGGAACAACAGCACGAGCCATCTATCTACAATCAACATAAACAAGCAAGATACTATCAGGGACTAAGTTCATGATAAATTTTAAGTTCAATTAATCATATTATTAAAGAACTCCCACTTAGATAGACATCCCTCTAATCCTCTAAGTGATCACGTGATCCAAATCAACTAAACCATGTCCGATCATCACGTGAGATGGAGTAGTTTCATCGGTGAACATCATTATGTTGATCATATCTACTATATGATTCACGCTCGACCTTTCGGTCTCCGTGTTCCGAGGCCATATCTGCATATGCTAGGCTCGTCAAGTTTAACCTGAGTATTCTGCGTGTGCAACTGTTTTGCACCCGTTGTATTTGAACGTAGAGCCTATCACACCCGATCATCACGTGGTGTCTCAGCACGAAGAACTTTTGCAACGGTGCATACTCAGGGAGAACACTTCTTGATAATTTAGTGAGAGATCATCTTATAATGCTACCGTCAATCAAAGCAAGATAAGATGCATAAAAAGATAAACATCACATGCAATCAATATAAGTGATATGATATGGCCATCATCATCTTGTGCTTGTGATCTCCATCTCCGAAGCACCGTCATGGTCACCATCGTTACCGGCGCGACACCTTGATCTCCATCGTAGCATCGTTGTCGTCTCGCCAATCTTATGCTTCCACGACTATCACTACCGTTTAGTAATAAAGTAAAGCATTACATCGCGATTGCATTGCATACAATAAAGCGACAACCATATGGCTCCTGCCAGTTGCGGATAACTTGGTTACAAAACATGATCATCTCATACAATAAAATTCAGCATCATGCCTTGACCATATCACATCACAACATGCCCTGCAAAAACAAGTTAGACGTCCTCTACTTTGTTGTTGCATGTTTTACGTGGCTGCTACGGGCTTAAGTAAGAACCAATCTCACCTACGCATCAAAACCACAACGATAGTTTGTCAAATAGACTCCGTTTTAACCTTCGCAAGGACCGGGCGTAGCCATACTTGGTTCAACTAAAGTTGGAGAGGCAGTCGCCCGCAAGCCATCTCTGTGCAAAGCACGTCGAGGGAACCGGTCTCGCGTAAGCGTACGCGTAAGGTTGGTCCGGGTCGTCTCGTCCAACAATACCGCTGAACCAAAATTTGACATGCTGGTAGGCAGTATGACTTGTATCGTCCACAACTCACTTGTGTTCTACTCGTGCATATAACATCAACATTATTAACCTAGGCTCGGATGCCACTGTTGGGTTTCGTAGTAATTTCAAAAATTTTCCTACGCGCACACAGGATCATGTGATGCATAGCAACGAGAGGAGAGTGTTGTCTACGTACCCAACGCAGACCGACTGCGGAAGCAATGACACGACGTAGAGGAAGTAGTCGTACGTCTTCACGATCCAACCGATCAAGCACCGAAACTACGGCACCTCCGAGTTCGAGCACACGTTCAGCTCGATGACGATCCCCGGACTCCGATCCAGCAAAGTGTCGGGGAAGAGTTTCGTCAGCACGACGGCGTGGTGACGATCTTGATGAACTACAGCAGCAGGGCTTCGCCTAAACTCCGCTACAATATTATCGAGGAATATGGTGGCAGGGGGCACCGCACACGGCTAAGGAATCGATCACGTGGATCAACTTGTGTCAACTTGTGTGTTTAGAGGTGCCCCTGCCTCCGTATATAAAGGAGTAGAGAGGGGGAGGCTGGCCGGCCATAGAGGGAGGCGCAGGAGAGTCCTACTCCCTCTGGGAGTAGGATTCCTCCCCCCAATCCTAGTCCAACTAGGATTCCTCGGAGGGGAAGGGAGAGAGGGGGGCCGGCCACCTTCTCCTAGTCCTAATAGGACTAGGGGAGGGGGAAGAGGCGCAACCACCTTGGGCTGCCCCTTTCTCCTTTCCACTAAGGCCCATGATGGCCCATATGGATTCCGGGGGGTTCCGGTAACCTCCCGGTAACCCGGTAAAATCCCGATTTCACCCGGAACACTTCCGATGTCCAAACATAGGCTTCCAATATATCAATCTTTACGTCTCGACCATTTCGAGACTCCTCGTCATGTCCGTGATCACATCCGGGACTCCGAACAACCTTCGGTACATCAAAATGCATAAACTCATAATATAACTGTCATCGTAACCTTAAGCGTGCGGACCCTACGGGTTCGAGAACAATGTAGACATGACCGAGACATGTCTCTGGTCAATAACCAATAGCGGGACCTGGATGCCCATATTGGCTCCTACATATTCTACGAAGATCTTTATCGGTCAGACCGCATAACAACATACGTTGTTCCCTTTGTCATCGGTATATTACTTGCCCGAGATTCGATCGTCGGTATCCAATACCTAGTTCAATCTCGTTACCGGCAAGTCTCTTTACTCGTTCCGTAATACATCATCTCACAACTAACATATTAGTTGTAATGCTTGCAAGGCTTATGTGATGTGTATTACCGAGAGGGCCCAGAGATACCTCTCCGACAATCGGAGTGACAAATCCTAATCTCGAAATACGCCAACCCAACATCGACCATTGGAGACACCTGTAGTACTCCTTTATAATCACCCATTTACGTTGTGACGTTTGGTAGTACCCAAAGTGTTCCTCCGGTAAACTTTACATAATCTCATAGTCGAAGGAACATGTATAAGTCATGAAGAAAGCAATAGCAACATACTAAACGATCAGGTGCTAAGCTAATGGAATGGGTCATGTCAATCAGATCATTCTACTAATGATGTGACCTCGTTAATCAAATAACAACTTATTGTTCATGGTTAGGAAACATAACCATCTTTGATTAACGAGCTAGTCAAGTAGAGGCATACTAGTGACTCTCTGTTTGTCTATGTATTCACACATGTATTATGTTTCCGGAAAATACAATTCTAGCATGAATAATAAACATTTATCATGATTATAAGGAAATAAATAATAACTTTATTATTGCCTCTAGGGCATATTTCCTTCAAAGGGGAAGGGCACCCCCGGCGCCTCGTCATCCCGTGCTCCCCCTCCTCCTCCCCCTCCACCGCCGGCGCGTTTCCGCCCTGGACGCCGGCGCCTGCACATCCCGGTGCACCAAGCGCGGTGGCACTGGGAGTACAGGCAGCCCCTTCCCTACCCCGACGTGACGCTGCCGCACCATTGGCATTTGGATCCAAACCGGATCCCGGTGCCGGCGGTTCCGTGGACCCAGCGGGCGCACGACGACGAGGTGCGCCGGCGCCGCGCGCTGCTCACACCGGAGCAGCGTCAGCTGCCCGAGTACGTCGCCGACTCTCCTAACTGGGAGGCTTGGTTCGCCCTCGAACACGAGGAGCAACGGCGCTCGGGTGTCGACGCCGTCCCGCCGCCGTTCCCACTGCCGCCCCCGCAGGTAGAGCCGGAGGACATGGAGGCGGAGGCGGAGTACCAAGCCGCCCTCGGGAGGCCCCGCAGCACGCGCTGGAGGCTAGCCGCATCGAGGAGGACGCGCACTGGGATGGGCTGAAGCAAGCCCTTGCCCTGTCAGCGGCGGGGGACTCTGTCCACACCCCGCTCTTCGTGCCGCCGCCTCCGCCGTCGCCGCCCGTACAACCCAAGCCGGAGCCGGAGCCGGAGCTGTCGCGTAAGCGCTCCCCACCTCCACCCACTTGGCCGGAGGAGGCCTACTCGTGGACGGGTCAGTACCGCGAGTGGGTGAGCGCGCCTCCCGTCTACTTCGCCGCGACGCCGGAGGAAGAGGCAGCCCACCTCGAGCGATGGAAGGAGCACTGGCTCCGCCAGGAGCAGGGCGACGGCGAGGAGCAGATGCGCTACGAGGCCATGCTCCAACGCGACGCGGAGGCGCTCCGGCTCGAGGAGGAGGAGGAGGAGCGCGCGCGGCTTGCCGCAATGCCGCCGCCCCAGCAGACGCCGGAGGAGGCTGCCCTGGTAGCGTACCAGGCGGCGTTCGGGTGGGCTGGCCCTGCTCCGGTCTTCATCGACCTCACCGACGACGTCGAGGGCAAGGGCAAGGGCAAGGCCGACGACGTCTAGGGCAGCGTGCGGGCGCAGACTTTTTTAATGTTTTTATTTAATGTTTATTAGATGTAGGTGGACTTTGGTCGGCGTTTGATCGGCCACTTTTATGTTAAATTATGTTTATTTCGTGCAACTTGTTTTTTTCACGCCGCCATATTTGGGTCGGCCTCCCGTTGGGCGGTTAAGCCGACCCATTTTAAAATGCGGACGCCGGCGTCCGCCTGGCCGACCCAAACGGACAAAAAGCGGACAAAGGGCGCGTCCGTTTGGGTCGGCCCGTTGGAGTTGCTCTTAGTACTCCCTCCGTTCTAAATTACTCGTCGCAGAAATGGATGTATTTAGAACTAAAATACATCTAGATACATCCATACATGCGTCAAGTAATTCGGAACGGAGGGAGTAGTATTTTGTCAGTTGATCAGCATGCCGTTGTGTAGCATGGTTTTGCTACATGCACAACCAAGTCTGAACACGTATCCACAAAACAATCAACTAGTACTAGTAATTTCAACAATCAAGGAGTATAAACTGCGCACACTGATTCTTGATTCCGCCGATGATTAAACAAACAAATCTCCTGTTCTGTTCTAACGGCATTGCTGCTGCAATCTCGATGCATCCATCTTAATTAGCAGCTCGCTCAAATGTTACTAAATTCATGTAGCCAAATGCGTTGGCTTCCGTTCCATGTGCGTCCGGTATTAAACACCTAGATAACGAGAGACCATGCTGTTTTTTGACTGGTCTCACAACCCAAGATTTGCTTGCGTGCTTGTTGGTTAGTTTGCTCATGGAATCTCTCAATCAAAGGATGAGGAGACCTGACCTACCACGCGGATGCGGATGCGGTGCACAACAACACACTGCTGATCTGCTCTTCATAGGGCTCACATGGGTCATGTGGCTGTGGGTGGGGAAGCTTCTGATTGCGCAGAAAGAAAGAAAGAAAACTATGGAGCATCGTGCCAGCCTTACTTGTGCAGACAAGTCTTTTGTTTCTTTCAAGTTCCAACATGCTTGCTTGGTACTGTACTTTGGGGATGGGGCTTATTGGTGGGGGTAGAGATGCCTCTTGTCCTGGATAACTTTGCTACTAGCTGCCATTGCTATTGCTACTAACTTTCTCCCCCATGTGGCGCAGTTGTAATTCTCCCTGCCTTTTTGCTTCTTCTCTTATTTATCAGGCCATGTCCAAATCTAACTCATAATCATATGTCTCTACATTCTGCAAAAAGATAAAAATCTCACCCTCTGATAGTGATTACTCACCATTACCCTTGTACTTATAATAATTATCACGCTGTGGTGAATAAGCCAATGATCATGGCAGGGTCAATGATCGTCAGGTCCCAGCCCAACATTTGAATGGAGCAGAATTGACAGGCATGCAGTGTGCATCTGACCTTGCAAATGTTGCAGTGAGTTGAAGAATAATGTACTGTATCTACCAGCTAGAAGTAAGGCTCTTTCAGCTTTATAGCAAGGAATCAATCAAATGAATGCCGCATCATGAATGATTCCTGCCCCAAAAAGCAATAAAAAGTTAAAGATGAGGACAAGCATCAGATCTTGCCTACTGCTAGCATGATTTCTTACCCACTATATTTTTTTTTACTCCGTGCAGCTAAGCAAGCAGTACCCCTTCCATAATCAAATTTGCCTTACTGTACCAGCTGTTACAGGTCCCTAAACAATTGCAGGTTGGTGAATGGTGAGTGTGTCTGGCCAGGACGGTCATGTGTTTGGTGCTACCACATACCTAAAGGTGTGCTCTTCTGTTCACCTGCAAAACATTACTTTAATTATATACTGTTAATGAATACAGCACAATAGTAATTCTGATTGCAAAACACATTACGGCTTTGTATCAGTTATTAGGAGCTGTGAAGGGGTCCTCCATGGAATTGATGAATATGGATGAGGTATCTCTCTCAACCCTAGATGCTCATCAGTGATTTTAAATGATTAGAATATTATCATCTTAGACTGAATCATGCTAGCATCAATGAGCTATTATTATTATTGCCCAGAACAGTTCAGGAAAAGTTAGTCTGCCTCTTTCGGATAATCTGGTACACTGTCAAAATAACCCCTCACCTAACAGCAGAATTAAACTGTGGTCCGGAAGTTTGATTGCCATCAAAACCTAATAAATATCCTAACTGTAAACGGCGCCAAAAAGAGCAGTTGGTTACAAGACACAAATACAGTTAGGTAACTGGCAAATCGCATCTGATTTCGCTGAAATATAAATTGCCTCTGTACCCAGATCCTAGTCCCACTCCATACTGCATGTATACTCCATGGGGGAATATCCGGTGCACAGAACTCTCGTAGCACAGTTTAAAATATTTGATAATTTCTGAAAACAAATTAGCACATTAAAATCAATAGTCCAAACATAGTTCAGAAAACAAAAATAACAAATTCAACATCGAAAGTACTCCCTCTGTCCGGAATTACTTGTCGCAGAAATGGATGTATCTAGGCGTATTTTAGTTATAGATAAATCCATTTTTATCCATTTCCGTGACGAGTAATTCGGGGCGGAGGGAGTACTATATAGCATAGGTTGGGCTTTATTTTGACCCATTATCATCATATTATTGTCAAATTTGTCATTTTTTTATCTCGAGCAATGTTTTAACTTTTGATATGAAATTTTGTGACAACATGTATTAATGTTCTGTCGATGTGCTATTTTTTTTGTTCAGACTTGTTAAAACATTTTAAAATGTGTTACAACATTCGATGCATCCATAGCACCACAAGGATGGGTGAACCGGATACATTCCTACATGTGTAAGAGCAACTCTAGCAGAGTCACCATAGGTGTGATCCTCATATGGGATATGGAGCGTGCTACATATGCATTTGGTTCGTTCCATTTTTGCCCTTCGTCGTCGAGGTCGGGGATGACATTTTCAAGCGGGGTAAGGCCCAATATGGCGCGATTTGTCTCGGTGAATGTCACCATCCCCATGTCAAATGTGCCATCTGGAACTACACGTTCGGTCCCTCTTGGCCTTTAATGCCTGCCTTGCAGTGGTGTGCTTGAAGATTTCACCGAGGCCGATAGCCTAGGTGTACGCGGTGTTGCGCTCATCCTATGCCTCCTTAACAATGAGGTGACAGTGAGCATGCGGTGGCCGATTGAGCTGCTTGGGCGAGCTCTCTCCTCCTTCTTGTATGGGATCTGCACATAGTCGTGCTGGATATTCTACTAAATGGAGTGTGTTTTGGGATTCCAATCCGGACAGTCATTGCGGGCAGGATCTGCATGTGCGCCCTCCAGCACATAATGATGATCCTCCTCCTTCCGCTTGCTCCTCGTCCATCATCCGCTCCTCTTCCGCCGAAAGCGGCACCGAATCCGACCGCAGGGGAAGCGACATGGTGACGGAAGTTAAGTGGGGGTGAGGGTGGAGGTCAGGAAAATGGAGGTTGTGGGTGGCGGGAAAATGTGGCTGATGAGTGAGGTGAGCTATTCAGACATAATGACAACCATTTTACAATCATGGGTGGCGGGCGACACGAAAACGTGGCAGACGGCGGGAAAATGTGACAGGAAATGTGGCGGAGACGACCACGGGCAGTTGCCACATGGCAGCCGCCATAAATTGGCACGACTCCCGATGCCATGGGCGTCTGTTCCATTGTCAGAGAGAGAAGATGGGTAGCGTAGGAGGTTGAGAAGGGAGGTGAAACTACCCTCCTGCGCGAGCTGTTGGTGGATGGCGCGCCCTCCAAACCAACGCCCCGTAACTTCCAAATATGAAGGCTCGCAGACTTGTTATAGAGCGTCCATCATAAATTATGACGATCCGGGACCGGACGACAACTTTGTAAGAGTGGCCTTTTCGACCAAAAACACCTTGTCCGCTAGACACGCTCTAAGGTACTCCCTCTATTCATAAATATAAGACGTTTTAAAGACTTATGTCAAGTGTCTAAAACATAAACATGAACAGAGGGAGTATTTGTTATCTTTTTTTACAGATAAATACCACTCCCTCTGGTCCATCCATAGATACAACCATTTGAGCGACAAGTATTATGGATCGGAGGGAGTAATAGTTCGGATTTCCATGCTTATCAGTTCCTTGTGTTAGGTCAATCCTTGGACGCAAATGTGGACCAAATGCTGCTGCTAGTCATCCATAGTTAAAACAGGTTGCAAAACCGAAAATGCCAATAACTAGTAATAGTACGTGGGAGGGTACTTTGATCATTTCATTCGCCCAAGAGTCCATGTCATCCGTCCCTTAATTTATTCAGCTTGCTGCAACTTGCTCAACAGTCTGAGTCTGAACCAAATGAAAAGAAGCGGTCTGAATCTCTTTGAAGGAAAAACAAAAAAAAAAGATGATAAAAGGAGAAGGAAAAAAAAGAGAGGTGCAGATTAAAAGGAGAAGAAATGGTGTGACAGACAGACATAGAGATAGATGACTGCCCTGCAGCGTGCAACAGAGCAGAGTGTGCAATGCAATGCAATGCATGCTTCAACGCCAAGAATTGCTGCTGGTTTGGTTTTCTCATGACGCACGGATCCACACCATGAATGCGGTGTTGTTAGTTGGCCCTGCCCTGCCCTGCCCTGTCCTGGCACTCACATTGAATGCGTCCTTGACCCGAAGACGCACCAGGCCAGACGGATGATTTCATTCGCAGCCCCCCACTAATTTTTGGACAAAGCACAGCTAATGGTTGCAAGAAGACGCTGTCAGATTTAGCATCGTCTTCTTCTTCCTCCTCACCCAACCCAACCCTACTGACGAGTAGTCCTACTCGGTTTGGAAGGAGACACGTTTTTACCCAACCCAGCGACCAAACTCTTCACTTCCCCATGGCCGTGGGCACTTGCAAAATGACAAACTGATGTTGACTCCTTCTCAGGGGCGATTCTACCGGGGGAGGGCTTTAACAGGCTCAAGCCCCCCTTCTAAAATTTGTTTCTACTACTAGTTTTAAGGCTCAGCCCAACTACTTGCAGGCCCAATCCAACACATATTTGCATGACCCAGGCAGCCCAGCCCGCCCTCCATTTTTTTCTAGATTCGTCACTGCTCCTTCTCACATACACATACACATACACATACACACACATACACATACAGAGAGATGAGAGAGAGGAGACGGACAAGTGGACAAGCATCTCTCTCTCTCATGGTGATGGTGGGTACAGGGCCTTGGAGCGGCACATGGAGTGCTGAGAAAGAGAACAAGGAACCCCCCGCCCCGTGCCCACCAGCTAGAGGCCACATCTCCTAATAGTTAGTTAGGTGGTTTGGTTTAGTTTAGTTTAGTTTATACACTGCCTGGAACGGAATGCCAGGTCCCAGTACAGTACAAGTACCCAAGTATACATATACGTCAGTCCTCCTTAACTGCATTTACCAGGACACCAGTAGTACTACTCACATTCTGGTAAAACGACCGGGTTAACAATGGCCCCCTCCTCCCCATTCTCATCCTCGCAACTCTTCCTTCCTTCCTTGTACAACTACTAGCGTGAAACTACTATGCAGCCGATACATAGCAGCCGAACGTTGGACGATGCGTGATCTAACCGCTGGCCTCCACTTTGTCCAACGCATGCACGGCCGGATCAGTGCGATCGTGCGCAAATCGGCTAACCAGTGTCGTGTGTATAGCAACACTGCTACTAGCGCTCCGCGTAGCGACTCCCAGTCCCAGTCGCAGCCATAGAGATAGAGCAGCCGAGCAGCAAAAACAAGACGTCCACCCTCCATCAGCTACCTCGAGTCCCAGAGCGGTGAGGGCGGCCATGCCCCTCACGCTCACAACATCTCCTTCTCTCCCTCTGGGCTGGCTCCCCTCCTTACAAGAAAACACCATGATTGAGCTACCACACTGCTGAGCTGGTAGCAAGGACCGCCGCTCGGTTTGCTTTGCTACTCCTCCTCCTCCTCCCTGCATTTTGGGGGTTTGGAAGAGGGGAGGAGGCGATGCCGGCCAAGTACCTGCAGGCGCTGGGAGAGGACAGGCGGCCGGACCTGCACCGCCAGATCGGCTGCGTCACCGGGATCCTGCAGGCCTTCGACCGCCGCTACCCCATCGCCGCCCACCACTCCCACAAGAGGCTTCTCCCCCCAGGTTACCATCTTCTCCTTCCTTCCTTCCCGCCGCACCTGCTCCGGCTTCTGCTTCTGCTTGCTTGCTCCAAACATGCATGGATTCATTCCGTCTCACCAATTCCTTGAAGCAATTGCGTTAATGTTCGTATGCCACCGTGGTATGATACGATAGATCAGGGCTCTGCTTTTGGAAGATAGATAGATCAGGGCTCTGCTTTAGTATGGTCTCACCACATGCTCCTGTTTTTTCGGCCTTCTTTCTTTCCACATTGAATCGCTAGGTGCTGCTGCCGATTGCCGAGATCTACTGTAGCCTTTTCCCCCTTTTTTGGGCGAGCCACCCAGATGCAGGAATTTAATTACTACTACCTACTTTAATATAGTAGGGTGGAGGCGGAGGGAAGTTTATTTCTGAATGAAATCTTTACTTCAGAATATTTTTTTTATCTGCACCGGCGCTGATTAGCCGGAAATTGGTCCCGGACGGCCGACAAAATATGTCACTATGTCATGCAGACAGATTAGACCCTGCTTCCGATAATAAAATCTAGTATCCGTAAACAGTTTTGCTAAGTCTCACTCGACGTTATGTCTGCTATAGTCTTTCGATTTTGCATGGAGATTCGTACAAAAAAATATTCTTGAGTTTTTTCTTTTTCTTCTTATACTATATCACTTGACTAAGACTTGGTTAAGTCTTAGTTGAGTGAGACCTAGCCACACCCGTCTGTAAATGTTGACAACAATGAAAATGATTCCTCAAATTGGAAGAGGATTCTTTTCACAAAAAAAGTTTATATTTGGACAACGAATGACACTGACAATTTCTTCTTCTTTGGTGATAGTTCCTACTAGAAATGTGTAGTGTATATTTAGACAACAATGACAGTGACATTTTTGTTTCTCTTCTTTTATAATGCAACAGTATTGATCAACTTTTTCCTCTTGCTCGGGCCATGTATTTTTTCCATAAGAAGCAATATTTCCCTCTTTTCCTTTTTGAGGATTCAATGCATTTGTTTAGGCTGGCTCACCATTGAAAAATGTTTCACTTACTAAAACAGGCAATGCACTGTCAAGCAGCCCGAGCGTAGGGGAAGAGCGCACCAGATACGGACCCCAGATTGTTCTCGTGAGTCTCACTTGTCAATGTAAATGTACTCTTTCAACAGGCTTCCAGCCTTTCACAATTTTACTGACTTGCTGCAATCTGTATTCAGGACAAGAACTTCAGTAAAAGCTGGATCGAAAATCAAAGAGCAACGTCAACAATGGAGACCTCATCATCATCATGTTCATCGTTTTCCTCCCTTGATGGCAATAGGTCAACACAACAGGACCTATCCTCAACTGATCGGATGCTATTTCCGGAGAAACCATTCAAGTGCTCGCCGAGGCTCAAGAGCTCGCCTGAGAGTGACAATGGACCGGACTACCTCCTGGATGATACCCTCACCAACACGCCCTCAGCTCAATCCAGCCACCCGACTCTTGGTATAAGAAATCTGGTAAAGGATTCGATTTATAGAGATACTCGTGATTTGTCAGCCAGAACTTCCACAACGGAAGCAGTGGCAGATCACACATACAACCGTGGAGATCCAGCAACATGCTTGGATGAGTCCCCTAGCAGTGATATCCAAGGAAAGAGCAAGGGAACCATGGACATCAACGAGTCGCTCCGGGTGCTGGCCAAGCTCAGGGAGTCCTCTTGGAGTCCATCTGAATCTGGCCACCAACCAAGGCTGTCTTACGATGCTCCTCGGTTCTCATATGACGGGAGGGAATCGGCATCAAAACGTAGGGAGATGCCAAGATTGTCGCTGGACATCAAGGAAGGCCCTCTTAGGACCCGTGAAATGGACTCGCGGCCGAAGCCGAACATGGATGACACAGAAAGGAGTATCAGTTTCGGTTCTGATAAAGAATCCAATGCAGAGATCCAGAAAGAACAACCAGCAGCCTCTAAGCGTCTTCCAAGTGTCGTAGCAAAACTCATGGGTTTGGAGGAGTTGCCTGAGCCCAGCGACAACAAGGTGATATCACCACAGGCACCCAAATCAGTTCAAGAGAGGAAGCAAGAACATATACTGCTCCCTTTGAGCCTCTCCTCGCATAATGAGCCTGCTCGTAGGCAACACAGGAATCTGGATGCAACAATCAGGAATGTTCCTAACTCTAAGTTCCCAGCTGAAACTGCACCTTGGAAGCAGGAAAGGATCGTGCTACCGAGAAAATTGCCAAAAGGGTCCAAGGGGGCTCATGGAAAAGAGCAACCTGCTGCATCAGTTTACAGTGAGATAGAGAAACGACTCAATGACCTTGATTTTCAGCACTCAAACAAGGACCTGAGGGCACTCAAGCAGATCCTGGACTCGATGCAAGCAAAAGGACTGTTGCAGAACAAGAAACGTGAGGAAGCATCAATGCTCAAGTTATATGATGATGACTACAATAACCAAGAGGTGACTGATGCTAATCCGAGACTGAGCTGTAACACAAACTCCAATCAGATATCTGAAGGGGCCCCATCGCCATCAATGGAAGAAGAGAGCATTGCAGAAAAATTCTTTAAATCTCCTATTGTGATCATGAAGCCTGCAAATTCTGCAGACTTGTTAGGTGACGCAGATCCTCCTGTTGTTCCATTGAGGGGGCTCTCAGATTTACCGCAGCTGCGGACAGTCAATAGCACTGATAAAAGGAAAATGCCAAAGATCAATAGGGCAGCTGTTGAGCAACGTCTGAAATCTAGTCCAGCGGCGCCTGCTTCTCAACCCCTTGCTTCTGATAGGAGACCAAATGGAAGAAATGAAGTGATGAGCAGGAAACAGAAGTCTAGTTCGCAGTTGATGACTGAGAGCTCATCCAGAAGACAGCAGTTACCAAGAGACAATAATGGAATGCTAAAGCATAAAAACTCCACTAGCCCCAGATTACCACAGAAAAAGCTCGACATGGAGCGAAGGTCTAGATTGCCTGTTCCTTCTCCTGAGGCTAACAAGAACCAAAGGCAATCTGTGGATAAGAGTCACTTGGATACAGTATCACCCAGAAGCAAAGTTAGAAGAAAGCTTGCTCAAGGTGAAGATGGTCATCAAAATGTTGCAAAGAGCAGGACAAGAAGTCTTAACCAGCAAGGCGATGATATGTCTTTAATGTCGGATGGCAGTATGAGTGTTGTATCAGAGCTGGACATAGAAGTAACAAGTGCTGACAGATCTGCAGAAGTTAATGCATCGAGCTTCCAGCAAGGCAATCAAACTCCATTAGGAAGGAATCCACAAAAAGTGGTAAGCTATTTCTTCTTTCAAATTATCCTTCCATTCATCGAGAAAAGGTGTATTGGCTGTGTGCATCGTATGAGTGATGCAGAGGCCGGGTTTATCCCCTTTTCGGAAATATTTTTTTCGAGAAAAGGTGTATATTTCAAAGTTGTATTGGTGTGAAGATAGTATTATAATTTTTTTGCGACAAGATAACAATTGCTAATTCATCTTCATAAAACCGCAAAGATGCAAAAAGGATCTACATAGCAAACCCACCAGTCTGCTTTAATACTGAAGACTTGAAATATTACTAGTGCTCCATGCCACTTTTCTAATTATTCTTATGGTATTCATCTGTTGTTCAGAAAACCTTTTATGATGCAAACAAGGACCTGTCATCTATGGATCATGCAGCAGCTATCCCTGAGCGGCCAAGTCCAGTCTCTGTCTTGGACTATTCATTTGACCAGGAGAATTTTTTCCGTACCGGCAAGACCTCAAATTCACCTAATGTTGGTAAGATCAGCTAGTTCGCCAGCTTTGCTAACTTTGTTTCTTGACCATATAAACTTTTATTTTGAAAAGGAGGATCACCCCCGGCCTGTGCATCTGAATGATTCATGCAGCCATATTATTAAGCAAAAGGTCCCATGGAAACTGTGTTCCTTTAAAATACTCCCTCCGTCCGGAAATACTTGTCGGAGAAATGGATGTATCTAGATGTATTTTAGTTCTACATACATGTATTTTTTATCCATTTCTATGGTAAGTATTTCCAAACGGAGGGAGTAGAAAACTTGACTTTTGTTAGCGATAAAATGGAAAGATCTTAAAAGTTGTTCACTTTACTTCCTACTTCGGCATTTCAATC
The DNA here is from genome assembly GCF_002162155.2 of Triticum dicoccoides. NCBI lineage: Eukaryota > Viridiplantae > Streptophyta > Magnoliopsida > Poales > Poaceae > Triticum > Triticum dicoccoides. Next base: position 405,305,782 of record NC_041382.1, on the reverse strand, counting down.
TCCCTAGGCCGGGGGATCATGAATCTCGTGATGTATACTCACTATCATGCTTGTTGGATGTATATGTGCAACCGATAGTTCTTTTGCACAGCGCTAGTACCTTGGTCCACAGATAGAACTTCATGTTTACATGGTGGCATCTTTTGACCTGGATGTGGATTGATAGTGTAATGGCATATATGACTGGTGGATATTGGGTGTTTTCCAGTGGCTAATTTTTTTTTCCTTGGAACTCTCAGATGATCAGCGACATCCATCAGATGCAAAGCCAACAAAGCCCACTGCTCAGTCCGAGAACAACAAGCTCGCAAATGTAGCGAGCCTTCTTCAGAAGCTCCAGCAATTGACTGTAAGCAAGGATGACGATGAGGCCCCTCCTGTGGATCACATTGCTTTCTTGTGTGAGACACAAATTCCGGACCACCGCTATGTGTCGGAGATCCTATTGGCCTCAGGCCTTCTGATGAAAGACCTAGGCACGGGCCTGTCGCAAATCCAGCTCCACGCCTCCGGCTACCCCATCAACCCTGACTTGTTCCTCGTGCTGGAGCAACGCAAGTCCGGATGGACCTCCAAACCTGAGGGCTTCCATCAAAGCAGAAGGTCCGACGACCCCAAGAGAGCTCACCGGAAGCTAATGTTCGATGCCGTGAACATGCTCCTCCTTGACAAGTTTGAGAAAGAAACCTCGGTCCATGCGGCTAGCTCGCTCACCGGAGCCAGGGAGGTGTCCAGCGGTCAGCAGCTGGTGAAGGCCATTTGCTCAGAGATCGAGTACCTGAAGACGGAGAGATCGCGGATGTGCCAGGAGAAGAGCAGCAGTGTGATACCTGACGCAGAGATCCTGCACAGGCTGGAAGGGTGGACGACGAGCTTCGGCCAGCAGCAGCTCCCTGGGATGATACTGGAGATCGAGAGGTCAATATTCAAGGAGCTCGTCGACGAGGTGGTTCGTGGCGAGGCTGCCGACGGACCACAGGCAAGGGCTGGCAGGCGCGGCAGGAGGCGCCTCTTCGCTTGACTTGAGTTGTCTCAAGATTTGGCTTGTCTGAAGAGAGGAGGTAAATAGGCTGGCGGGCTGTGTGAGGATTGAGTGTGGGCGAAACATGCATCTCAAGTAGGAGTGCATGTTTCGGACACCTACCTTGTTATTCCAAATGTTAACTTATATATAGTTGTTTTTAAACCAGACGGCGTTTCTCTCTGGAATTTAATTGTGTGTGATTCTGAACTCAAATAATTGCATGGATTTCGTAATTTGAAATAGTGTATAAACGGGTGCATATGAAAAACACCCGGACAAAGAAAGACAATTATAAGTGTGTGTGTGTGTGTGTGATCAGATGTTTGCTGTACAAAGCCCACATTGATCACCTCTGTACAGATTTTCTCAAATACATTTGGGATTTCACTGTGGTACATTTCCAGTTCAAAACCCTTTGCACCTACCACAAGTTTCATTAATCCAAACTCTCACGTTATAATAATCTAAATTCTTGTGAATATACCATCAGAATTCAGAATTGTGGGCATTTTCTATGAAAGTGCTGTTGTTCTCACATGAGCTCGGGTGGACAGTAAATTTTTTATGAAAAACAAATTCAAGAATTTTTTTTTTGGTGTGAAACATTGACAAATGTTTTCATAGCTTGCAAAATTCCATCATGAAACGACATCCATGGAAAACATGGCAAAGAAAACAAAATCGATGCTCCAAAATGCGTTTGAAAACACGGTTTTAGAGCATCGATTTTGATATATATTTTTTTGGCACATTTTCCACGAGTGTCATCTGGAGATGAAATTTTCCGAGCAATCAAAAAATTTGACAATGTTTCACACACAAGAAAAACAATTTGTTTTTCAATCTATTTTGTTTTTACTGTTCACCTGTGAGCTCGAGATCAGAACAACCGCGTTCGCATTTTTTATGCTTTTGAGAATCGATTTTGCCTTTCTCTCATATTTTCTTTTGAGAAAAGACATCCAAAGGGCATCTTATATTTGATGATTATCAAGCATCTTTGTACAATGAAAAAGATGATTATCAAGCATCTCTGTATAATGAAAAAGCAAAAACACACAAAACGATTAAAAAGTACACTAGCGGTCTTCTTCCTCCCGTTTTACGCCACTAGCTGTGTCGACGCACGACAATCTTTAGGATCAACAAGGCCCCTTGGTGGTTTGGCTATGGGAATCGCAGTACACAAAAAGCAGATCCAGCAAGTAAACACACAAGATTTACTTAGGTTCGGGCCGCTGTGAGGCATAAAACCCTTTTTTTTTGCAAATAAGAGGCGCGAAACCCTATTCCTGCTTTGGTGGAATTATATGTGAAAAGATGCTCAAGTTACAAGACACCAAGCTTGCCGGTAAGGAGCTCAGGAAGGGCAACTACATAGTGCAAATGGGCAGAGTGTCGACCTTTGTAAAGGTTGCCATGGGCCTCTTTTCATAGATGAAAAAGGCTACCACAGTGGCAAAATGGTAAATACAGAAGCACATAGTGGCTACAGTACTATCATATCTAACTCTGATGGATTAGGACAAAACCAATAAATGCTCCGTTAGGTGTCACGCTAGGGAAGAATGTCGGCAAAGTCCATCTCCACCTGTATCCTTGGACAGGTGTCAACAAAGTTGCTTTTTCAACGACAGGCCAACACGGGTCCCGAGAAGCCCCACCTAACCACCGGCTCGCTCAATTGTTGGCAAGTCTATGACCATTGCCACAGTGGAGCGGTGGGGGGAAGTTTGCCAATCCGAAGCCTTATCGGCCTGAAGCCTGCCGACTTGTAGCTTGTCGGCATCTTGAGTCTTGATCTTCAGTACTTCTGTTAGTACTTCTCGATGACCTGCATGGAGGTCTTCTTCACGGTCTTGATAACCAAGTATTAAGTGCATTAGAGAGGCTATCCTCCGACAAGCCCTTGCCGCCTGGATGGCTTGAACTTTCTGCGCATCGTCAGGGTATGAACACCCATGTTCACACACATGTGAGGCGTTGTTGGGCTAGGCCCAAAACAATGCACGAACACACGTGGCAAAGGATAACTGTCCATAATGATAACTTTTACTGAACGCCCACGATGACGCATTAAATGCGGGACGTGGGAGAGGTGGAGCTAACCGACAACTAGTGGTTGTGCGGCTGCAAAAGCGTTGCCACGCCGAGCAGTGAAGAGCCACCAGCCCCGCGCCTTCCCCATAAAAAGGAATCCGCGGATGCGGTGCTCAATCCACCGCTTCCTTTGCTCAGAATCTATCTCACGCGCCCACCTTCTTCTTCCTTGCGAGAACAGAGCACTCCGTCCCCGCGCCGCCCCGCTCGCGCTTCCCACCAAATCCACTTTCAACAATTGACATGGCTCTGAAGAAGGCTGACCCAAAAGTGAAGAGGAGGAAAGCAGCCCTCGCTAAGCAGCGGAGGGAGAACATCGTCTTCCTACTGACGACGCAGTACGCGTATGTATGAGCAAGGAAGACGAAGGACCATGAAGCCACAGAGGTGCTCCTAGGAGCCGTCTCCCACAGTGCTGATAAGTATCACTTCTTTGCCGGATATTTATACTGCGGGTTGTGCCCCCCTTCTCAATTTCTTCAATGAGATCATGAGGTCATACGGGTTCAGGTTGCTAGACTTTGCTCCCAATGCCATCACCCACACGTCTGTTTTTGCACATTTTTGTGAAAATTTTGTGGGGGTCGTGCCCAATGTGCCTCTGTTCCGCCATTTATTCATTCCCCGGACTGAGAAAGGTGATGCTCTCTCAGGCAGCATCACTTGGATCCCAAGGACAGGAATGAAGAAGCACTACCTCGACGACAAGCTACACATCAAGTGGCCTGAATGGAGGTCTGGATGGTGCTGGATTAAGCATGAGAACTTCCCGGCATACTGCGCTCCCAGAACCAGGAAGATCGAGAGGAACCCGTGCTAGAGCGACATGGGCCCTAATGACAACAAGCTTGGCGTTTCTCTAGAAAGAATCTTGATGCTCAAGGCTCTTGGGTTGACCATTGAGATGGTTGGTGCAGACTTCACCAGGCGCCGGATCGCTCCTGTGTAGAGAGAGGAGTCTGACAAGCTTGGGAGTATGGAAACCCTACCAACACGATGCCGCTGCACCCAGGCCTTCACAACACTTGGACTGGCATGGAGCACTACTGACTTATTTGCCAGCTCTTCAATAGGGGCTGCAACTTCACCTTGCCGGAAGGAATCATCCCTCTTTGCAACAACACCGCCAAGGACTCCATGTTGGGTTTTGTAGTAATTTCAAAAAATTTCCTACGCACACGCAAGATCATGTGATGCATAGCAACGAGAGGGGAGAGTGTTGTCTACATACCCACGCAGACCGACTGCGGAAGCGTTGACGCAATGTAGAGGAAGTAGTCGTACGTCTTCACGATCCAACCGATCAAGTACCGAAACTACAGCACCTCCGAGTTCGAGCACACGTTTAGCTCGATGACGATCCCCGGACTCCGATCCAGCAAAGTGTCGGGGAAGAGTTCCGTCAGCACGACGGCGTGGTGACGATCTTGATGCACTACAGCAGCAGGGCTTCACCTAAACTCCGCTACAGTATTATCGAGGAATATGGTGGCTGGGGGCACCACACACGGCTAAGGAATAGATCACGTGGATCAACTTGTGTGTTCTAGGGTGCCTCTACCTCAGTATATAAAGGACCAAAGGGGGGGGAGGCCGGCCGGCCACAAGGGGTGCGCCAGGAGAGTCCTACTCCCTCTGGGAGTAGGATCCCCCCCCCAATCCTAGTTGGAATAGGATTCGTGGAGGGGGAAAAGAGAGGGAGGGGGCCGACCACCTCTCCTAGTCCTAATAGGACTAGGGGAAGGGGGAGGCGCGCAGCCCATGTAGGGCTGCCTCTTCTCTTTTCCACTAAGGCCCATCATGGCCCATTTAACTCCCGGGGGGTTCCGGTAACCTTCCCGGTACTCCGGTAAAATCCCGATTTCACCCGGAACACTTCCGATATCCAAACATAGGCTTCCAATATATCAATCTTTATGTCTCGACCATTTCGAGACTCCTCGTCATGTCCGTGATCATATCCGGGACTCCGAACAACCTTCGGTACATCAAAATGCATAAACTCATAATATAACTGTCATCGTAACCTTAAGTGTGCGGACCCTACGGGTTCGAGAACAATGTAGACATGACCGAGATACGTCTCCGGTCAATAACCAACAGCAGGACCTGGATGCCCATATTGGCTCCTACATATTCTACGAAGATCTTTATCGGTCAGACCGCATAACAACATACGTTGTTTCCTTTGTCATCGGTATGTTACTTGCCCGAGATTCGATCGTCGGTATCCAATACCTAGTTCAATCTCGTTACCGGCAAGTCTCTTTACTCGTTCTGTAATACATCATCCCGCAACTAACTCATTTAGTTGCAATGCTTGTAAGGCTTAAGTGATGTGCATTACCGAGAGGGCCCAGAGATACCTCTCCGACAATCGGAGTGACAAATCCTAATCTCGAAATACGCCAACCCAACATGTACCTTTGGAGACACCTGTAGTACTCCTTTATAATCACCCAGTTACGTTGTGACGTTTGGTAGTACCCAAAGTGTTCCTCCGGTAAACGGGAGTTGCATAATCTCATAGTTATAGGAACATGTATAAGTCATGAAAAAAGCAATAGCAACATACAAAACGATCGGGTGCTAAGCTAATGGAATGGGTCATGTCAATCAGATCATTCTCTTAATGATGTGATCCCGTTAATCAAATAACAACTCATTGTTCATGGTTAGGAAACATAACCATCTTTGATTAACGATCTAGTCAAGTAGAGGCATACTAGTGACACTTTGTTTGTCTATGTATTCACACATGTATTATGTTTCCGGTTAATACAATTCTAGCATGAATAATAAACATTTATCATGATTATAAGGAAATAAATAATAACTTTATTATTGCCTCTAGGGCATATTTCCTTCAGTCTCCCACTTGCACTAGAGTCAATAATCTAGATTACACCGTAATGATTCTAACACCCATGGAGCCTTGGTGCTGATCATGTTTTGCTCGTGGAAGAGGCTTAGTCAACGGGTCTGCAACATTCAAATTCGTATGTATCTTGCAAATCTCTATGTCTCCCACCTGGACTAGATCCCGGATGGAATTGAAGCGTCTTGATGTGCTTGGTTCTCTTGTGAAATCTGGATTCCTTTGCCAAGGCAATTGCACCAGTATTGTCACAAAAGATTTTCATTGGACCCGATGCACTAGGTATGACACCTAGATCGGATATGAACTCCTTCATCCAGACTCCTTCATTTGCTGCTTCCGAAGCAGCTATGTACTCCGCTTCACATGTAGATCCCGCTACGACGCTTTGTTTAGAACTGCACCAACTGACAGCTCCACCGTTTAATGTAAACACGTATCCGGTTTGCGATTTAGAATCGTCCGGATCAGTGTCAAAGCTTGCATCAACGTAACCATTTACGACGAGCTCTTTGTCACCTCCATATACGAGAAGCATATCCTTAGTCCTTTTCAGGTATTTCAGGATGTTCTTGACCGCTGTCCAGTGATCCACTCCTGGATTACTTTGGTACCTCCCTGCTATACTTATAGCAAGGCACACATCAGGTCTGGTACACAGCATTGCATACATGATAGAGCCTATGGCTGAAGCATAGGGAACATCTTTCATTTTCTCTCTATCTTCTGCAGTGGTCGGGCATTGAGTCTTACTCAATTTCACACCTTGTAACACAGGCAAGAATCCTTTCTTTGCTTGATCCATTTTGAACTTCTTCAAAATTTTGTCAAGGTATGTTGTTTGTGAAAGTCCAATTAAGCATTTTGATCTATCTCTATAGATTTTAATGCCTAATATGTAAGCAGCTTCACCGAGGTCTTTCATTGAAAAACTCTTATTCAATTATCCCTTTATGCTATCCAGAAATTCTATATCATTTCCAATTAATAATATGTCATCCACATATAATATCAGAAATGCTACAGAGCTCCCACTCACTTTCTTGTAAATACAGGATTCTCCAAAAGTCTGTATAAAACCAAATGCTTTGATCACACTATCAAAACGTTTATTCCAACTCCGAGAGGCTTGCACCAGTCCATAAATGGATCGCTGGAGCTTGCACACTTTGTTAGCTCCCTTTGGATCGACAAAACCTTCTGGTTGCATCATATACAACTCTTCTTCCAGAAATCCATTCAGGAATGCAGTTTTGACATCCATCTGCCAAATTTCATAAAAATACGGCAATTGCTAACATGATTCGGACAGACTTAAGCATCGCTACGGGTGAGAAGGTCTCATCGTAGTCAATCCCTTGAACTTGCCGAAAACCTTTTGCGACAAGTCGAGCTTTGTAGACAGTAATATTACCGTCAGCGTCAGTCTTCTTCTTGAAGATCCATTTATTCTCAATTGCTTGCCGATCATCGGGCAAGTCAACCAAAGTCCATACTTTGTTCTCATACATGGATCCCATCTTAGATTTCATGGCTTCAAGCCACTTTGCGGAATCTGGGCTCACCATTGCTTCTTCATAGTTCGTAGGTTCATCATGACTTCCAGAACGGGATTACCGTACCACTCTGGCGCGGATCTTACTCTGGTTGATCTACGAGGTTCAGTAGTATCTTGTTCTGAAGTTTCATGATCATTATCATTAACTTCCTCACTAACTGGTGTAGGTGTCACAGGAACAGTTTTCTGTGATGTACTACTTTCCAATAAGGGAGCAGGTACAGTTGCCTCGTCAAGTTCTACTTTCCTCCCACTCACTTCTTTCGAGAGAAACTCCTTCTCTAGAAAGTTTCCGAATTTAGCAACAAAAGTCTTGCCTTCGGATCTGTGATAGAAGGTGTATCCAATAGTTTCCTTTGGATATCCTATGAAGACACATTTCTCCGATTTGGGTTCGAGCTTATCAGGTTGAAGCTTTTTCACATAAGCATCGCAGCCCCAAACTTTTAGAAACGACAACTTTGGTTTCTTGCCAAACCACAGTTCATAAGGCGTCATCTCAACGGATTTTGATGGTGTCCTATTTAACGTGAATGCGGCCGTCTCTAGAGCGTATCCCCAAAACGATAGCGGTAAATCAGTAAGAGACATCATAGATCGCACCATATCCAGTAAAGTACGATTACGACGTTCGGACACACCATTACAATGAGGTGTTCCGGGTGGCGTGAGTTGCGAAACTATTCCACAATTTTTCAAATGTACACCAAACTCGTAACTCAAATATTCTCCTCCACGATCAGATCGTAGAAACTTTATTTTCTTGTTATGATGATTTTCAACTTCACTCTGAAATTCCTTGAACTTTTCAAATGTTTCAGACTTATGTTTCATTAAGTAGATATACCCATATCTGCTTAAATCATCTGTGAAGGTGAGAAAATAATGATATCCGCCACGAGCCTCAATATTCATCGGACCACATACATCTGTATGTATGATTTCCAACAAATCTGTTGCTCTCTCCATAGTACCGGAGAACGGTGTTTTGGTCATCTTGCCCATGAGGCACGGTTCGCAAGTACCAAGTGATTCATAATCAAGTGGTTCCAAAAGTCCATCAGTATGGAGTTTCTTCATGCGCTTTACACCGATATGACCTAAACGGCAGTGCCACAAATAAGTTGCACTATCATTATCAACTCTGCATCTTTTGGCTTCAACATTATGAATATGTGTATTACTACTGTCGAGATTCAATAAGAATAGACCACTCTTCAAGGGTGCATGACCATAAAAGATATTACTCATATAAATAGAACAACCATTATTCTCTGATTTAAATGAATAACCGTCTCGCATTAAACAAGATCCAGATATAATGTTCATGCTCAACGCTGGCACCAAATAATAATTATTTAGGTCTAATACTAATCCCGAAGGTAGATGTAGAGGTAGCGTGCCGACCGCGATCACATCGACTTTGGAACCGTTTCCCACGCGCATCGTCACCTCGTCCTTAGCCAATCTTCGCTTAATCCGTAGCCCCTGTTTCGAGTTGCAAATATTAGCAACAGAACCAGTATCAAATACCCAGGTGCTACTGCGAGCATTAGTAAGGTACACATCAATAACATGTATATCATATATACCTTTGTTCACCTTGCCATCCTTCTTATCCGCCAAATACTTGGGGCAGTTCCGCTTCCAGTGACCAGTCTGCTTGCAGTAGAAGCACTCAGTTTCAGGCTTAGGTCCAAACTTGGGTTTCTTCTCTTGAGCAGCAACTTGCTTGCCGTTCTTCTTGAAGTTCCCCTTCTTCTTTCCTTTGCCCTTTTTCTTGAAACTAGTGGTCTTGTTGACCATCAACACTTGATGCTCCTTCTTGATTTCTACCTCCGCAGCTTTCAGCATTGCGAAGAGCTCGGGAATAATCTTGTTCATCCCTTGCATATTATAGTTCATCACGAAGCTCTTGTAGCTTGGTGGCAGTGATTGAAGAATTCTGTCAATGACGCAATCATCTGGAAGATTAACTCCCAATTGAATCAAGTGATTATTATACCTAGACATTTTGAGTATATGCTCACTGACAGAACTGTTCTCCTCCATCTTGCAGCTATAGAACTTATTGGATACTTCATATCTCTCAATCCAGGCATTTGCTTGAAATATTAACTTCAACTCCTGGAACATCTCATATGCTCCATGACGTTCAAAACGTCGTTGAAGTCCCGATTCTAAGCCGTAAAGCATGGCACACTGAACTATTGAGTAGTCATCAGCTTTGCTCTGCCAGACGTTCATAACATCCGGCGTTGCTCCTGCAGCAGGCCTGGCACCCAGCGGTGCTTCCAGGACGTAATTCTTCTGTGCAGCAATGAGGATAATCCTCAAGTTACGGACCCAGTCCGTGTAATTGCTCTCATCATCTTTCAACTTTGCTTTCTCAAGGAACGCATTAAAATTCAACGGAACAACAGCACGAGCCATCTATCTACAATCAACATAAACAAGCAAGATACTATCAGGTACTAAGTTCATGATAAATTTAAGTTCAATTAATCATATTACTTAAGAACTCCCACTTAGATAGACATCCCTCTAATCCTCTAAGTGATCACGTGATCCAAATCAACTAAACCATGTCCGATCATCACGTGAGATGGAGTAGTTTCATCGGTGAACATCATTATGTTGATCATATCTACTATATGATTCACGCTCGACCTTTCGGTCTCCGTGTTCCGAGGCCATATCTGTATATGCTTGGCTCGTCAAGTATAACCTGAGTATTCTGCATGTGCAACTGTTTTGCACCCATTGTATTTGAACATAGAACCTATCACACCCGATCATCACGTGGTGTCTCAGCACGAAGAACTTTCGCAACGGTGCATACTCAGGGAGAACACTTCTTGATAATTTAGTGAGAGATCATCTTATAATGCTACCGTCAATCAAAGCAAGATAAGATGCATAAAAGGATAAACATCACATGCAATCAATATAAGTGATATGATATGGCCATCATCATCTTGTGCTTGTGATCTCCATCTCCGAAGCACCGTCGTGATCACCATCGTCAATAGCGTGACACCTTGATCTCCATCGTAGCATCGTTGTCGTCTCGCCAAGTTTATGCTTCTACGACTATCGCTACCGCTTAGTGATAAAAGTAAAGCATTACATCGCGATTGCATTGCATACAATAAAACGACAACCATATGGCTCCTACCAGTTGCCGATAACTCGGTTACAAAACATGATCATCTCATACAATAAAATTCAGCATCATGCCTTGACCATATCACATCACAACATGCCCTGCAAAAACAAGTTAGACGTCCTCTACTTTGTTGTTGCAAGTTTTACGTGGCTGCTACGGGCTTAAGCAAGAACCAATCTCACCTACGCATCAAAACCACAACGATAGTTTGTCAAATAGACTCCGTTTTAACCTTCGCAAGGACCGGGCGTAGCCACACTTGGTTCAACTAAAGTTGGAGAGACTGTCGCCCGCAAGCCACCTATGTGCAAAGCACGTCGGGGGAACCGGTCTCGCGTAAGTGTACGCGTAATGTTGGTCCGGGTCGTCTCGTCCAACAATGCCTCCGAACCAAAGTATGACATGCTGGTAGGCAGTATGACTTATATCGCCCACAACTCACTTGTGTTCTACTCGTGCATATAACATCAACATAAATAACCTAGGCTCGGATGCCACTGTTGGGTTTTGTAGTAATTTCAAAAAAATTCCTACGCACACGCAAGATCATGTGATGCATAGCAACGAGAGGGGAGAGTGTTGTCTACGTACCCACACAGACCGACTGTCGAAGCGTTGACGCAATGTAGAGGAAGTAGTCGTACGTCTTCACGATCCAACCGATCAAGTACCGAAACTACGGCACCTCCGAGTTCGAGCACACGTTCAACTCGATGACGATCCCCGGACTCAGATCCAGCAAAGTGTCGGGGAAGAGTTCCTTCAGCACGACGACGTGGTGACGATCTTGATGCACTACAGTAGCAGGGCTTCGCCTAAACTCCGCTACAGTATTATCGAGGAATATGGTGGCTGGGGGCACCGCACACGGCTAAGGAATAGATCACGTGGATCAACTTGTGTGTTCTAGGGTGCCTCTACCTCAGTATATAAAGGACCAAAGGGGGGAGGCTGGCCGGCCACAAGGGGTGCGCCAGGAGAGTCCTACTCCCTCTGGGAGTAGGATTCCCCCCCCCCAATCCTAGTTGGAATAAGATTCGTGGAGGGGGAAAAGAGAGGGAGGGGGCCGGCCACCTCTCCTAGTCCTAATAGGACTAGGGGAAGGGGGAGGCACGCAGCCCATGTAGGGCTGCCTCTTCTCTTTTCCACTAAGGCCCATCATGGCCCATTTAACTCCCGGGAGGTTCCGGTAACCTTCCCGGTACTCCGGTAAAATCCCGATTTCACCTGGAACACTTCCGATATCCAAACATAGGCTTCCAATATATCAATCTTTATGTCTCGACCATTTCGAGACTCCTCGTCATGTCCGTGATCATATCCGGGACTCCGAACAACCTTCGGTACATCAAAATGCATAAACTCATAATATAACTGTCATCGTAACCTTAAGCGTGCGGACCCTACGGGTTCGAGAACAATGTAGACATGACCGAGATACATCTCCGGTCAATAACCAACAGCGGGACCTGGATGCCCCTATTGGCTCCTACATATTCTACAAAGATCTTTATCGGTCAGACCGCATACCAATATACGTTGTTCCCTTTGTCATCGGTATGTTACTTGCCCGAGATTCGATCGTCGGTATCCAATACCTAGTTCAATCTCGTTACCGGCAAGTCTCTTTACTCGTTCTGTAATACATCATCCCGCAACTAACTCACTTAGTTGCAATGCTTGCAAGGCTTAAGTGATGTGCATTACCGAGAGGGCCCAGAGATACCTCTCCGACAATCGGAGTGACAAATCCTAATCTCGAAATACGCCAACCCAACATGTACCTTTGGAGACACCTGTAGTACTCCTTTATAATCACCCAGTTACGTTGTGACGTTTGGTAGTACCCAAAGTGTTCCTCTGGTAAACGGGAGTTGCATAATCTCATAGTTATAGGAACATGTATAAGTCATGAAAAAAGCAATAGCAACATACTAAACGATCGGGTGCTAAGCTAATGGAATGGGTCATGTCAATCAGATCATTCTCTTAATGATGTGATCCCGTTAATCAAATAACAACTCATTGTTCATGGTTAGGAAACATAACCATCTTTGATTAACGATCTAGTCAAGTAGAGGCATACTAGTGACACTTTGTTTGTCTATGTATTCACACATGTATTATGTTTCGGGTTAATACAATTCTAGCATGAATAATAAACATTTATCATGATTATAAGGAAATAAATAATAACTTTATTATTGCCTCTAGGGCATATTTCCTTCACTCCATTGTGGCAATGATGCCGTCGTGCAATGCCAGGGATGTCCTAGCAGATTGGAGGGTACCCGCCGAGGCCGAAGTGAAAGAATGGTTCTTCAACCTGGCTGAGAGGACGCACAAAGAGGATAAGGACATGATCCACCCTACCAAGGATGATGAAGTTGAGTTCATTGCTTTGAGGTGGAAGAAGCAAGAAAAGCAGTTCACTCCCGGGGCATGGTTAGTGATGCCAACAAGGAAGAGCACGCCGAAGAGAATGAGGATAAAGAAGAACATGCCTAAGAGCATGGAGGTGGAGAAGAGCATGCCGAGGAGCATGTGGTGGAGGGAAAAGAGGAGGAAGAGCCCCCTGCCCCTCCTGCTTGAACAAGGACTACCGCTTTGAAGAAGCCAGCCAGGAAGAAGAAGACACACACTGAGCCGGCAAGCGACGAGCTTGTAGGCACAAAAGCAACTGCCAGGGTTTCCCAACAATAGCCTTCTCTGCGGCAACCACGTCATCGCCCATCTTCACAGCAACCAACTCCATCAACTGTAGAACGGGCGAGAGCTTCTCAGGAATTTTGAACCCTGGTCGTGGTCAACAAAAAGAAAATGGACTGCAATAAATTGCATAACAATTTGCAAATGAGCTGTAAATTATAAAAATATAGCAAATGGGTTGTATGTTGTCCGCCACAGATCCGGAGGCTAACTTGTGGGCCTATTAAGTCGACGCATATGCAGGAATCTTTTACTTACTATATCTTAGTCAACAAACGATTCTAGCAGAAGTGACCGTTGGATGCCAATCCAATGACCGTCGTGCTTCTTCAATCTCTGATCTTCTTGCTTCAGCCAACAAATCCAGCACCGACGGGACCGCCTGCTCCCGCCTCTCGTGGCCGGCTGTGCTGCCTAATGCTTGTAATCTGCGTTGTAATTCCCCGAAGAGGAGGGGATGATGCAACACAACAGTGGTAAGTATTTCCCTCAGTTATGAAACCATGGTTATTAATCTATTAGGAGAACCAAGCAACACTATGTAAACATCACTTGCACGCAAACAAAAAATACTTGCAACCCAACGCGTAAAGGGGTTGTCAATCCCTCGACGGTATTGAGATACATTAAATTGTATGAGATTTGATAAATAGATCTAATTAAAACACACACACAAAATTGCAGCAAGGTATTTTTTGGTTTAATGTATGATAGGAAATAGACCCGGGGGCAATAGTTTTCACTAGAGGCTTCTCTCGAGAAAATAGCATACGGTGGGTAAACAAATTACTGTTGGACAATTGAGAGAAAAGCAAATAATTATGACGATATCCAAGGAAATGATCATGTATATAGGCATCACGTCCAAGATTAGTAGACCGAAACGATTCCGCATCTACTACTATTACTCCACACATCGACCGCTATCCAGCATGCATCTAGTGTAATAAGCTCATGGAAAAATGTAGTAATGCATTAGGCAAGATGACATGATGTAGACAAGATAAACTCACATATGAATAAACCCATCTTGTTACCCTTAATAGCAACGATACATGCGTGTCATGTCTCTTTCTGTCACTGAGATTGAGCACCGCAAGATCGAACCCATCACAAAGCACCTCTTCCCATGGCAAGATAAATCAATCTAGTTGGCCAAACCAAACCAATAAATCGGAGAAGAAATATGAAGCTATAACATTCATGCATAAAAGAGTTCAAAGAAGACTCAAATAATATTCATGGATAGATCTGATCATAAACTCACAATTCATCGGATCCCAACAAACACATCGCAAAAAAGAGTTATATCAAATAGATCTCCAAGAACATCAAGGAGAACATTGTATTGAAGATCAAAAAGAAAGAAGAAGCTATCTAGATACTAACTACGGACCCGTAGGTCTGTGGTAAACTACTCATGCATCATCGGAGGGGCAGCAAGGATGGTGAGAACCCCTCCGTGATCGTTGCCCTCCGGTAGAGTGTTGGAAAAGGCCTCTAGATTGGATGTCGTGGTTTTGGAACTTGCGGCGGCGGAAAAAGTATTTTGTCGACTCCCCTAGGGTTTTTGGGATTTTAGAGTATTTATGGAGACGGAGGTAGGTCAAGGGGGTGCCCGTGGGCCCCACTACCCATTAGGATGCGCCAGAGGCCCCTGGCGCGCCCTGGTATCTAGTGGGCCTCATAGGCCTCCTCTCGTGTGCTCCAGAAGCTTCCAAGGTCTCTTATCACCAAAAAAAAATCTCCAAAAAGTTTCGTGGCAATTGAACTTCGTTTGGTATTGAACAACAACTGGCACTGGGCACTACGTTAATAGGTTAGTCCCAAAAAATTATATAAAGTTGCTAGTAATTGTATATAAAACATCCAAGATTGATATTTTAATAGCATGGAACAATAAAAAATTATAGATACGTGATACGTCCCCAACGTATCTTGTTTTTCTCATGCTTTTCCTCTTGTTTTGGACTCTAATTTGCATGATTTGAATGACACTAACCCCGGACTGACGCAGTTTTCAACAGATGGTCGTGAAGTGAATGAGAAGGGTACATGTCTCAAAATATCATTTATCTCTGTTTTAAAAACTGAGCTCCAACACCTCTGTAAATCACTGCTTCCCTCTGCGAAGGGACTTTCTATTTATTTTTATGTTGTGTCACCACCTTCTAAAACAAGCGCCAGAAACTGAATAGAGCACAACGGTCATGATTTATGCATTGTGTGTAGCTAATGTTGGGTGCATCATGACTGGATCTTTTCTACGAATTACAATGTTTAGTCGCTGCTTGAACTTTGGAGGTGCTATGCATTTATGTTTTGCGGTCTCAGAAAGGGCTAGTGAGATACCACTATTGTCATATTATATCATGGTTGTTTTGACAACGTGTTGCCGTTTGAGATATCTTATTATTGCTCGCTAGTTGATTATGTCATTGATATGAATCATTATAATCTTTAAGTGTTATTGTTGACATGGTTAGTTATAATGTTGGCCGAAAACATGGATGTTGCTTAAGCTTATTTACGCAAACAAGAGCAAAAGAGTTCATAAAAGTTTTTCTTTCTCACTTTCAGTTTATCAACTGAATTGCTTGAGGACAAGCAAAGGTTTAAGCTTGGGGGAGTTGATACGTCCCCAACGTATCTACTTTTTCTCACACTTTTCCTCTTGTTTTGGACTCTAATTTGCATGATTTGAATGAAACTAACCCCAGACTGATGCCGTTTTCAGCAGAACTATCATGGTGTTGTTTTTGTGCAGAAATAAAAGTTCTCGGAATGGAATGAAACTTTTTGAGGATTTTTTATATCAATAATAAGAATTACTGGAGCCAAGACCCACCAGAGAGGGGCCCCTGGGTGGGCACAACCCACCAGGGCATGCCCCCTCTCCTGGCGCGCCCAGGAAGGTTGTACCCACATGGTGGCCCCGCTGACGACCCCCTGATACTATAAAATCACATATTTCCAGAAAAAAAACCAAGGAGAAAGAATTATCATGATCCACGAGACGGAGCCGCCGCCAAGCCCTGTTCTTCCCCGGGAGGGCAGATATGGAGTCCGTTTGGGGCTCCAGAGAGGGGGATCTTCGTTCTTCGTCATCACCAACCCTTCTCCATCGCCAATTCGATGATGCTCCCCATCGGGAGTGAGTAATTCCTTCGTAGGCTCGCTGGTCGGTGAGGAGTTGGATGAGATTCATCATGTAATCGAGTTAGTTTTGTTAGGGCCTGATCCCTAGTATCCACTAAGTTCTTAGATTGATGTTGCTATGACTTTGCTATGCTTAACGCTTGTCACTTTGGGCCCGGGTGCCATGATTTTAGATCTGAACCGTTTATGAATTCATCATTATATCCATGTTCTAGATCTGATCTTGCAAGTTATAGTCACCTACTACGTGTTATGATCCGGCAACCCCAGAGTGACAACAACCGGGCCCACTCTCGGTGATGACCGTAGTTTGAGGAGTTCATGTATTCACTATGTGTTAATGCTTTGTTTCGGTTCTCTATTAAAAGGAGGCCTTAATATCCCTTAGTTTCCAATATGGACCCCGCTGCCACGGGAGGGTAGGATAAAAGATGTCATGCAAGTTCTCTTAATAAAACACGTATGACTATTTATGGAATACATGCCTACATTATATCGATGAACTGGAGCTAGTGCCGTATCGCCCTAGGTTATAACTGTCTCATGATGAATAACATCCAACAAGTCACTGATCTAATGCCTACGAACTTTTCCATATTGTTTCTGCTAAGTTACTACTGGTATCATCAGTGTTACACTTGCTACAAAATTACTGCTATCATTGTTACTGTTACTATTGCTGCTGTCACTACTATCAAAACTATCAAACTACTTTGCTACTAATCACTTTGCTGCAGATAATTAATCTCCAGGTGTGGTTGAGTTGACAACTCAGCTTCTAATACCTTCAAATATTCTTTGGCTCCCCTTGTGTCGAATCTATAAATTTGGGTTGAATACTCTACCCTCAAAAACTGTTGCGATCCCCTATACTTGTGGGTTATCAAGATCTTTTTATCCACCGTTGCCGGGGAGCATAGCTATATTTGTTGAGTCACTTGGGATTATTATCATATTATCGTTATGAAGAATCTGAAGGATTCTAAGACTAAGATATTTCCCTCAAAGACGAGGGGAGGTAAGGAACTGCCATCCAGTTCTGCTTTAGATTCATCTTCTGTTATAAGTAAACTTGCAACACCACCACATGCTATTAATTCTGATATGTCGCAAGTTATTCATGATGATACTTCTACTATGAATGATGCTTATGATGATGCTAGTACCTTGCTTGATAATGATGATGTGTCACTTGGTGAATTTCTTGATAAATAAATTGCTAGAGTTATACAACATAATGTTGTTGAATCTGATGATGAGCTTGCAACTGAATCTCCTAGAACACCGGCTAGAACTTGCCTTCCTAGATATGAATTGCCTAAGGTACCGGAAGGTTATGTTATGAGTGAAGAAACAACTAGATATATTCTTGCTTGCAATGATAGAGATGATCTAGAGAAATTATTACACAAGTATAAAGAAAAATCTCTGAATGCTAGAATGAAATGTGATCCTAAGTTTGCTACTTAACCTATCTTTATTGATGATAAGGATTATGAATTCTCTGTCGACCCAGAGCTAATTACTGTGGTTGAATCTGATCCTTTCCATGGTTATGAAACTGAAACTATTGTGGCACATCTTACTAAGTTGAATTACATAGCCACCCTTTTTACTCATGATGAGAAAACTCACTATTACTTTATTCTCAAATTATTTCCTTTTCTCATTAAAGGGTGATGCTAAAGCTTGGTACTGAAAGTGCTAGTTATCGGCTAGAGGGGGGGTGAATAGGCGATTTTTATGAAAGTCTTCAAAACACGGGGGCTTTGAAGACAAATGATAGAAATGAACCTATTGATATGCAGCAGAAGGAAGACTACACTAGACAAGCCATAGTCAAATAAACAATGAAGTGAAAACACGAAGACTATCAGCAACTAGGTAGTATGGATCAGGATGGAAGATAGTATGAAGCCAAACTGTAAAGAGTCTTCACTTAGTGAAGTCAATCAGATCATACAGGCATGCAATGACTTCACGAAGACAAACTGTAAAGTAAAGGGAAGTGAAGGATAGAACCAGTAGCTTGATGAAGACAAGGATTTGGTAGACCAGTTCCAGTTGCTGTGATAACTGTACGTCTAGTTAGGGAGGCTGAGATTCAACACAGAAGACCGTGTCTTCACCTTATTCCCCTTGAGCTAAGGACACACAGTCCTCGCCCAATCACTCTGGTAAGTCTTCAAGGTAGACTTCCAAACCTTCACATACTTCGTTCACTGGCAATCCACAATGACTCTTGGATGCTCAGGACGCAATGCCTAACCGTCTGGAGGATTCACAATCCTCAAGTGTAACAAGTCTTCAGATCATGCGGACAGAAAGACTTCAGTGATGCCTAACACTCTTTGGCTCTGGGTGTTTTGGGCTTTGTCCTTACAAGGATCTCTCTCTCAAATGCTTTGGAGGTGGGTTGCTCTCAAACGACAAAAGCCGTGGACTAACTCTGAGAAGCCACTAATTTATGGTGTAGGGGGTGGGCTATTTATAGCCAGGAGGCAACTCGACCTGATTTGTCCGAAATGACCTTGGGTCACTAAGGAACTGACACGTGTACAACAGTCAGATTTCAAACGCACGCGACAGCTTGACATGGGCTACAAGTTAAGTTGACTCATCCAGCTCTAGATAAGATTTGCTCTCATTGTCTTCGCTCGAAGACATAGGATTTGGTTGAGCATCACATCAGTCACTCTGACCTTGTTCACTTGGACCCCACTTAACAGTACGATGGTTCCTATGACTCAACAAAGAAGAAAAGGAAACTACAAAACAACTATGTCTTCGTACTCCATAGTCTTCATATGATGTCTTCTCATGTCATAGTCTTCAATGTGAATCTCTTCACAGACCACCATTGTCTTCAATGTCTTCACACATTTTTAGGGGTCATCTCTGGTAGGTAAACCGAATCAATAAGGGACTACTACCTGTGTTATCCTGCAATTCTCATAAACACATTAGTCCCTCAACCAGGTTTGTCGTCAATACTCCAAAACCAACTAGGGGTGGCACTAGATGCACATACAATCTCCCCTTTTTGGTGATTGATGACAAACTGGTTGAAGTTTTCAACGGGGATAAAAGTGTGTGAAAGTTGAGAATTATGGCATTATCTTCGTAAGTAGAAAAAGGCTCCCCCTGAAGATGTGCATATAAGTAGTTTGCTTTTGAATGCAAATGCACATGGCAGGTTTTACTTTGTGGAGATCATCTTCAACTTATGAAGACAATTCATCAGGCATATAAATATATAACAAAGATAATGACATGCATAATGAAAAATGGGCGTCTGCGGAATGATTTCATGCGGAATTTATCACCACATCACAGAGTAGCAGAAAAAGTAGCAGACGACCATCGATTTTAAGTGTTACAACCCAAAGAAACAAATGTATCAAAAGACAAGAGTTGTAAACACTTGGCAAAAAATAGTGCAACCACCCATAAGGACCGCTTGAAGACTATCAACTCATATGCTTCTCCCCCTTTTGTTAGTAATGGCCAAAAAGGTTTGAAGACACAGAGTATCTACTCGTTCCCATCAGGAGTAGATGTAGGTGCAGGGTCGACATTGGAGTTCGGTGGAGCAGAAGGGCCTGGTGCAGTGTCGAGATGCAGTGAAGCCATGGTTGGTGAAGTGGCGTCATCTTCTTCATCGATGACTCCCGCAACAATAGTTGTAGCCGAAGATGAATACTCAGAGTCTTCTATGGAAGGAGTCCGACGCCATCTTGCATTCTGTGGAGGCCTGGAATCAAATTTGAAGCCCTCTGCGAAGCCATCTTCGCGAAGATCTTCTTTAGGGCATAGGAGTGTGAGACTCTTCCAAGACCGTCGACAGGCTTCATGGGCAACGAATGAGTTCTTGGTCTCCAAGTTTCTGATGTGATTGACGTCCACCAGATACTCTGCATCTAACGCTTAAGCCAGTCGTGATGCTTATCATGCTTCTGATGTAAGGCAACAAGAAGCTCTCGGTCATTGAGAACACGAGAACGCTTCTGAGGCCTTTGGGCAATCGTACTATCAGTGGCTTCGGTGTTTGCACGATGGGGCACACGCATATTGCCAGCCAGGGGATAAGCAGGGGTAGCAGCATTGGAACATGAACCCCTTCTATGGGCTGCGTGAAGCTTTGATGATCAACATTGTGAATATATAGCGGCTCCTTGGCAGGCTCTGGGTAGATGGCTTCAACGGACAGATCAACCTCAGGCAGAAATACAAGATGGTTGCATGCTGAGGGCTGATAGTCAATAGAGGAGTGGAGATTGATCAGGCACATCACCCATGGAGCATAAAACTCCAGGCCAAACAGATCAATCCTAGATGCAGCAAGTTGTCTGATGAAGAAATCCTGGGTGTTGAATCTGATGCCATTGATGATGTAAAAGACCAAAGTCTTCATGGCTCCTTCAAGTTTGGCTTCAGTAGTATATCCCTTGATTGGACATAGAGTATTCCTCAGAATGTGATAGACTATGAGGGGCAAGTACTCGAGGTCCTTGACGAAGAATTCCTTGGGATATTCAGCATCTTGAGGCAATGGCTTCATCGTGCTGAGCATCTGACTCATATTTGGTTCAGGCCACTGAAAGATACTCTGCAATTCATTATTGTGAAGCTGACAACCATGCTCATACAAGTCACCTGGAGTGGGCAGGGAAGTAAGCTCAATAATGTCTTGAGCTTTGGCTTCATGGTGCACATCGCCTGACATCCACTCAAGGATCCATGTCTTCAGATCCCTGTTGTAGCCACGAATGTGAAGAGTGGCATAGGACTGCAGCAAGAGCTCTTCATTCTAGTGCTCCTTGTCAGTGACGAACTATAGAAGACCAACCTCCCTGAAGCAATCAAGGGCTTCTTCCAGACAGGGCAGCCCAACAATGGCTTCAGAATCAAGACACATGTGTTGAAAGATTCACTCTTGATTGTATAGGATGCATGAGTAGTAGCTGCGCTGCTGATAGCTCCAGAAGTAATCAGAAGAGATCTTGGGCTTCAAGTATGGATTCTTGGCACTGTCAAAGAAAGTATTGTGTGCCCTGAAGCTGTTCATGCTGAACGATCCTGGGGATGTTGCAACACCTGGAAGCCTTGGCAGCCCGGGCTTTGGCTTCTGAACTTGTGGCCTCTGCTCCACATGATAGTCATATTGAGGTCCGGGAGCAGTGGGAGGCACCATAACGGGCCATTTCACAGTGACCAGCTGCCCATGATCGAAGGCCTGTTCAATTGTGTGAGGCCTTGGAGATGGAACAGTGGCTTCAGCATGCACAGTGGCTTCAGGTTGAACTTGAGCTTCAAGAAGCACATTAGCTTCAGATTCCACATTGGCTTCAGACGCCATATTATCTTCAGGCGCCACATAGTCGCTAGGCGCCACATGGTCTTCAGCCATGACAGTGTCATTGGCTTCAACATCAGTGTTTGTGGCCGCCTCAGTAGTTTCAACCTCCATCTGTTTAATGATAGGAGGGTTGGGCACAGACTCATTCTCCCCGAGAATGACTTGTTCAGTAGGAGGGGTGTAGCAACTCTTTCTTCTTCTTCTTCTTCTTCTTCTTCTTCTCTTGTTTCTTGATTTTCATCGGCTGATGCAGTCGGAATGTCTTCAGCAGTTTTTGCTTCAGACTCGGAGACATTCACAATTAGGGTGGCTTCAGGAAACACTTGACGTGCTACTGAGCTGTGTTGCACTTCCCCTTCTGGAATGCTCAACATGGTGACCTGTGGCCTGGGGCCTTTGCGAAGCCTGTGGAAAGCGGGCGACGCCTGTGGAGATGGAGTGGTCTGTTCCATGTAGCTATCATCGTCAAGCACTGATACGTCTCCAACGTATCTATAATTTTTGATTGCTCCATGCTATATTATCTACTATTTTGGATGCTTATGGGCTTTATTATACACTTTTATATCATTTTTGGAACTAACCTATTAACCCAGAGCCCAATGCCAGTTTATGTTTTTACCTTGTTTTAGAATATCGCAGAAAAGGAAAACCAAACGGAGTCCAATTGACCTGAAACTTCACGGAACTTATTTTTGGATCAGAAGAAGCCCAGAAGACTTGGAGTGCACGTCAGGGGATCTACGAGGAGGCCACGAGGCAGGGGGCGCGCCCACCCCCTGGGCGCGCCCTCCACCCTCGTGGGCCCCTCGTGGCCCCCCTGACGTACTTCTTCCGCCTATATATCTCCATATACCCTAAAAACATCCGGGAGCACAATAGATCGGGAGTTCCGCCGCCAGAAGCCTCCGTAGCCACCGAAAGCCAATCTAGACCCGTTCCGGCACCCTGCCGGAGGGGGCAACCCCTCTCCGGTGGCCATCTTCATCATCCCGGTGCTCTCCATGACGAGGAGGGAGTAGTTCTCCCTCGGGGCTGAGGGTATGTACCAGTAGCTATGTGTTTGATCTCTCTCTCTCTCTCTCTCTCTCGCGTGTTCTTGAGGTGATACGATCTTGATGTATCACGAGCTTTGCTATTATATTTTGATCCTATGATGTTTTCTCCCCCCTCTACTCTCTTGTAATGGATTGCGTTTCCCCTTTGAAGTTATCTTATCGGATTGAGTCTTTAAAGATTTGAGAACACTTGATGTATGTCTTGCCGTGCGTATCTGTGGTGACAATGGGATATCACGTGATTCACTTGATGTATGTTTTGGTGATCAACTGGCGGGTTCCGCCCATGAACCTATGCATAGGGGTTGGCACACATTTTCGTCGTGATTCTCCGATAGAAACTTTGGGGCACTCTTTGAGGTTCTATGTGTTGGTTGAATAGATGAATCTGAGATTGTGTGATGCATATCGTATAATCATACCCACGGATACTTGAGGTGACATTGCAGTATCTAGGTGACATTAGGGTTTTGGTTGATTTGTGTCTTAAGGTGTTATTCTAGTATGAACTCTAGGGCTGTTTGTGACACCTATAGGAATAGCCCAACGGATTGATTGGAAAGAATAACTTTGAGGTGGTTTTGTACCCTACCATAATCTCTTCGTTCGTTCTCTGCTATTAGTGACTTTGGAGTGACTCTTTGTTGCATGTTGAGGGATAGTTATGTGATCCAATTATGTTATTATTGTTGAGAGGACTTGCACTAGTGAAAGTATGAACCCTAGGCCTTGTTTCAACGCATTGCAATACCGTTTACGCTCACTTTTATCATTAGTTACCTTGCTGTTTTTATATTTTCAGATTACAAATACCTTTATCTACTATCCATATAGCACTTGTATCACCATCTCTTCGCCGAACTAGTGCACCTATACAATTTACCATTGTATTGGGTGTGTTGGGGACACAAGAGACTCTTTGTTATTTGGTTGCAGGGTTTCTTGAGAGAGACCATCTTCATCCTACGCCTCCTACGAATTGATAAACCTTAGGTCATCCACTTGAGGGAAATTTGCTACTGTCCTACAAACCTCTGCACTTGGAGGCCCAACAACGTCTACAAGAAGAAGCTTGTGTAGTAGACATCAAGCTCTTTTCTGGCGTCGTTGCCGGGGAGGTGAGTGCTTGAAGGTATATCTTTAGATCTTGCAATCGAGTCTTTTAGTTTCTTGTTTTATCACTAGTTTAGTTTATAAAATAAAATTATAAAAAATGGAATTGAGGATACCTCATATGCTTCATCTTTTTAATATCTATCATGAAAATAAGGATTCCGATAATTGTGCCCAAGCGTTAGAAGAAGAATGCATTAGAATGTTTGGCACTAAATATTTGAATGATGAGCATGATTGCAATGTTGTTAGTATGAATTCCTTAAATATCTATGATGCTAATGATATGCAAAGCCACAAGCTTGGGGAAGCTATGTTTGATGAAGATGATATTTTTTGTCCCCCAAGTTTTGATGAGAAAATTTACTATGATGAAAGCATGCCTCCTATCTATGATGATTATTGTGATGACATGTATACTTTAAAGAATAATGATAACCATGAAACTTGTCATCTTGATCTTAAATTTCAATCACATGATAGTTATTTTGTTGAGTTTGCTCCCACTAGTATTAATGAGAAGAACCTTGCTTATGTGGAGAGTAGTAAATTTTCTATGCTTGTAGATCATGAAAAGAATGCTTTAGGTGATGGTTATATTTTTTTAATTAATTAATGATGCTACTGAAAATTATTATGAGGGAGGAATATATGCTTGTAGAAATTACAATAATATCAAGTTTCCTCTCTATGTGCTTAAAATCTTGAAGTTATGCTTGTTTTACCTTCCTATGCTAGTTGATCATTGTTCCCATAAGTTGTTTGCTCAAAAAATCCCTATGCATAGGAAGTGTGTTAGGCTTAAATGTGCTAGTCATATTATTCATGATGCTCTCTTTATGTTTCAATTCTTATCCTTTATGTGAGCATCATTAAAATCATCATGCCTAGCTAGGGGCGTTAAACGATAGCGCTTGTTGGGAGGCAACCCAATTTTATTTTTGTCCCATGCTTTTTGCTCCTGTTTAGTAATAAATAATTCATCTAGCCTCTGTTTAGATGTGGTTTTATGCATTTAATTAGTGTTTGTGCCAAGTAGAACCTTTGGGAAGACTTGGGGGAAGTCTTTGCGATCATGCTGTAAAAAACAGAAACTTTAGCGCTCACGAGAATTGCTGCCATTTTTATTTGGAGAGTGATATTTAGTTAATTATTTTTGAGGATGATTAATAGATGAATTCCTCAGGTCCAGAAATTTATTTGAGAATTTTATGAGTTCCGGAAGTATACGTTAGTTACAGATTACTACAGACTGTTCTGTTTTTGACAGATTCTGTTTTTCGTGTGTTGTTCGCTTATTTTGATGAATCTATGGCTAGTAAAATAGTTTATAAACCATAGAGAAGTTGGAATACAGTAGTTTTAACACCAATATAAATAAATAATGAGTTCATTACAGTACCTTGAAGTGGTGTTTTCTTTTCTTTCGCTAACGGAGCTTACAAGTTTTCTGTTAAGTTTTGTGTTGTGAAGTTTTCAAGTTTTGGGTAAAGATTCGATGGACTATGGAATAAGGAGTGGCAAGAGCCTAAGCTTGGGGATGCCCAAGGCACCCCCAAGGTAATATTCGAGGACAACCAAGAGCCTAAGCTTGGGGATGCCCCGGAAGGCATCCCCTCTTTCGTCTTCGTTCATCGGTAACTTTACTTGGAGCTATATTTTTATTCACCACATGATATGTGTTTTGCTTGGAGCGTCAATTTATTTTAAGATTTGCTTTCTGTTATTTAGAACAGTTCTTTGCATCTTTTATTTCAATAAAAGTGGCATTTATAGCCTTTACTATGCCTATTTTAGAAGTCCACATGTTGCTGTTTGAAAACAGAAAGTTTACCGCTGTTGCAATAATTCCCTAGAAAAGTCAGAATGTGATAAAATGTTGAAACCTTTTGCATATTAAGCTCTGATAAATTTACTACAGTGAGAATTTTCTTTCATAATTTTTTAAGCTAGGGAAGTATGGATGTTTCTGCATTCTTTACAAACTGTCCTGTTTAGGCAGATTGCTGTTATGTTTGCATTGTTTGCATATGTTTGCTTCTTTAATGATCCTATTTGAGGATAGGACTATTAAATATGCAGAGGCATTTAGTATGCAATGTTGAATAATAATTTTAGTGATTTGCTACAGTAGAGTATGATAAGGTTTTTGCAATGGCTTATACTAACTTATCTCACGAGTCCTTGTTGAGTTTTGTGTGGATGAAGCTTTTGAGATTTAGGGAGACTGTGATATGAGAGGAATTAAGGAGACACAAAAGCTCAATCTTGGGGATGCCCAAGGCATCCCAAGATAATATTTCAAGAAGTCTCAAGCATCTAAGCTTGGGGATGCCCCGGTTGGCATCCCACCTTTGTTCTTCAACAACTATCGGTTAGTTTCGGTTGATCCTAAGTTTTTGCTTCTTCACATGATGTTTGCCATTTTTAGAATGCCATTTTCTTTTGTTTGCTTGCTGTTTGAATAAAATACCAAGATCCCAAATTATTAAATGTTAGAGAGTCTTCACATTGTTGCATAATTATTCGACTACTCATTGATCTTCACTTATATCTTTCGGAGTAGTTTGTCATTTGCTCTAGTGCTTCACTTATATCCTTTTAGAGAACGATGGTGGTTTTATTTGTAGAAATAGATGAAATCTCATGCTTCACTTAGATTATTTTGAGAGTCTTAAATAGCATGGTAATTTGCTTAAAATCCTAATATGCTAGGTATCCAAGATTAGTAAAAATTTCTTATGAGTGTTTTGAATACTAAGAGAAGTTTGATGCTTGCTGATTGTTTTGAGATATGGAGGTAATAATATCAAAGTCGTGCTAGTTGAGTAGTTGTGCATTTGAGGAATACTTTTCTTGAAGTTTGCAAGTCCCGTAGCATGCACGTATGGTAAACGTTATGTAACAAATTTGAAACATGAGGTGTTATTTGATTGTCTTCCTTATGAGTGGCGGTCGGGGACGAGCGATGGTCTTTTCCTACCAATCGACCCCCTTGGAGCATGCGTGTAGTACCGAGGTTTTTGATGACTTGTAGATTTTTGCAATAAGTATGTGAGTTCTTTATGACTAATGTTGAGTCCATGGATTATACGCACTCTCAACCTTCCATCATTGCTAGCCTCTTCGGTACCATGCATTGCCCTTTCTCACATCGAGAGTTGGCGCAAACTTCGCCGGTGCATCCAAACCCCGTGATATGATACACTCTTTCACACATAAACCTCCTTATATGTTCCTCAAAACAGCCACCATACCTACCTATTATGACATTTCCATAGCCATTCCGAGATATATTTCCATGCAACTTTCCACCATTCTGTTTATCATGACACATTCATCATTGTCATATTGCTTAGCATGATCATGTAGTTGACATAGTATTTGTGGCAAAGCCACCGTTCATAATTCTTTCATACATGTCACTCTTGGTTCATTGCATATCTCGGTACACCGTCGGAGGCATTCATATAGAGTCATCTTTTGTTCTAGCATCGAGTTGTAATCATTGAGTTGTAAATAAATAGAAGTGTGATGATCATCATTTTCTAGAGCATTGTCCCAAGTGAGGAAAAAAAGAGAAAGGCCGTTAAAAAAGAGAAGGCCCAAAAAAAGGAGAAAGGCCATAAAAAAAGAGAGAAGGCCCAAAAAAATAATAAAAAATAAAAAAATGAGAGAAAAAGGGAGAAGGGACAATGCTACTATCCTTTGCCACACTTGTGCTTCAAAGTAGCACCATAATCTTCATGATAGAGAGTCTTTTGTTTTGTCACTTTCATATAATAGTGGGAATTTTTCATTATAGAACTTGGCTTGTAAATTCCAACAATGGGCCTCCTTAAGTGCCCTAGGTCTTCGTGAGCAAGCAAGTTGGATGCACACCCACTAGTTTCTTTTGTTGAGCTTTCATACATTTATAGCTCTAGTGCATCCGTTGCATGGCAATCCCTACTCCTTGCATCAACATCAATCGATGGGCATCTCCATAGCCCATTGATTAGCCTCGTTGATGTGAGACTTTCTCCCTTTTGTCTTCTCCACATAACCCCCATCATCATATTCTATTCCACCCATAGTGCTATGTCCATGGTTCGCACTCATGTATTGCGTGAAAGTTTATAGGTTTGAGATTACTAAAGTATGAAACAATTGCTTGGCTTGTCATCGGGGTTGTGCATGATGAGAGCATTCTTGTGTGACGAAAATGGAGCATAACTAAACTATATGATTTTGTAGGGATGAACTTTCTTTGGCCATGTTATTTTGAGAAGACATGATTGCTTAGTTAGTATGCTTGAAGTATTATTGTTTCTATTGCAATATGAACTTTTATCTTGAATCTTTAGGATCTGAATATCCATGCCACAATTAAGAAGAATTACATTGAAATTATGCCAAGTAGCACTCCGCATCAAAAATTCTGTTTTTATCATTTACCTACTCGAGGACGAGCATGAATTAAGCTTGGGGATGCTGATACGTCTCCAACATATCTATAATTTTTGATTACTCCATGCTATATTATCTACTGTTTCGGATGTTTATGGGATTTTCTATACACTTTTATATCATTTTTGGGACTAACCTATTAACCCAGAGCCCAGTGCCAGTTTCTGTTTTTACCTTGTTTTAGAATATCGCAGAAAAGGAAAACCAAACGGAGTCCAATTGACCTGAAACTTCACGGAACTTATTTTTGGATCAGAAGAAGCCCAGAAGACTTGGAGTGCACATCAGGGGATCTACGAGGAGGCCACGAGGCAGGGGGCGCGCCCACCCCCTGGGCGCGCCATCCACCCTTGTGGGCCCCTCATGACCCCCCTGACGTACTTCTTCCGCCTATATATCTCCATATACCCTAAAAGCATCCGGGAGCACAATAGATCAGGAGTTCCGCCGCCAGAAGCCTCCGTAGCCACCGAAAGCCAATCTAGACCCGTTTCGGCACCCTGCTGGAGGGGGCAACCCCTCTCCGGTGGCCATCTTCATCATCCCGGTGCTCTCCATGACGAGGAGGGAGTAGTTCTCCCTCGGGGTTGAGGGTATGTACCAGTAGCTATGTGTTTGATCTCTCTCTCTCATGTTCTAGAGGTGATACGATCTTGATGTATCGCGAGCTTTGCTATTATATTTGGATCCTATGATGTTTTCTCCCCCCTCTACTCTCTTGTAATGGATTGAGTTTCCCCTTTGAAGTTATCTTATCGGATTGAGTCTTTAAAGATTTGAGAACACTTGATGTATGTCTTGCCGTGCGTATCTGTGGTGACAATGGGATATCACGTGATTCACTTGATGTATGTTCTGGTGATCAACTTGCCGGTTCCGCCCATGAACCTATGCATAGGGGTTGGCACATATTTTCGTCGTGATTCTCTGGTAGAAACTTTGGGGCACTCTTTGAGGTTCTATGTGTTGGTTGAATAGATGAATCTAAAATTGTGTGATGCATATCGTATAATCATACCCACGGATACTTGAGGTGACATTGGAGTATCTAGGTGACATTAGGGTTTTGGTTGATTTGTGTCTTAAGGTGTTATTCTAGTACGAACTCTAGGGCTGTTTGTGACACCTATAGGAATAGCGCAACGGATTGATTGGAAAGAATAACTTTGAGGTGGTTTCGTACCCTACCATAATCTCTTCGTTCGTTCTCCGCTATTAGTGACTTTGGAGTGACTCTTTGTTGCATGTTGAGGGATAGTTATGTGATCCAATTATGTTATTATTGTTGAGAGGACTTGGACTAGTGAAAGTAGGAACCATAGGCCTTGTTTCAACACATTGCAATACCGTTTACGCTCATTTTTATCATTAGTTACCTTGCTGTTTTTATATTTTCATATTACAAATACCTTTATCTACTATCCATATACCACTTGTATCACCATCTCTTCGCTGAACTAGTGCACCTATACAGTTTACCATTGTATTGGGTGTGTTGGGGACACAAGAGACTCTTTGTTATTTGGTTGCAGGGTTGCTTGAGAGAGACCATCTTCATCCTACGCCTCCTACGGATTGATAAACCTTAGGTCATCCACTTGAGGGAAATTTGCTACTGTCCTACAAATCTCTGCACTTGGAGGCCCAACAACGTCTACAAGAAGAAGGTTGTGTAGTAGACATCAAGCACCAGAGTGATGACTTGATGTGTTAGAGTTCTGGGTGTGTCTTCAAGAATGGGGGAGTCTTGTTGAGGGCGATCTGCCCACGAATCATCCTGAGCAATTGGCGTCAAAGGACAACCAATGCTGATGAGTTCACTATTCGTAAGAACATGCGATGATACTAGTTGATGCTTGAGTTGAGGAAGGACTTCATCATCTTCAACATTGTCTTCACGATCAATGTCTTCAGCTGTGATGGGGTCAACAACTGGAACTTCTTCATCTTCAGGAGCCTCTGTGAAAGCAGGCTCGTGGATCACAAGTTGACGCTCTTGGTTGGTGGAGGCCGGACGGGCAACAGAAATGAGCTCAACCACAAGGGGATCAGAGGCCGCAGCACGCTCTTTCTTTGAAGACTTCTTCAATTTCTTCTTTGATGGTGCATCATCAGAAGCATTCTTCTGCTTGCGCTTCTTGGCTTCAAATTCAACTGCCCTTGTCTTCTTCAGTTTTGAAGCTGCTGAGGGGACCTTAGGCTTCGAGCCTGTCATGCTGGCAGGGAAAACAATATGAGGTTCTTCCTCCCTTGGTGCTTTAGTTTGGACCACAACAGGCTTCTTCTTTTGTTTGGCAGCCATCTTGGGATCAATGCTAGGACGCCCAAGAGCCTTGCGTTTCTCAGCCTCATTGTGTGCTTGAACACATTTCTCTGCGAAGTATTTCATCCGCTCTCATGAGCCTTTAGCTTCTTCACGTTTCTTGTGAAACTGTTCCTTGAGCTCATGCAACATCTTCTTGAAGCTTTGAACATCAGCCACGCTGAGCTTTGCCATGTTCTTCTTGAACTGCGCCTTCTCATAATCAATCTTGTTTTTCAACTCGACGATTTTCTGAGCCAGGGCCATTTCATTGGCAATGGCTCCATGGAAGGTGACACTGATGTCCACAGGAAGCTGAAGATCATCAATGCCGACGCTCGGGTTGTCAAACCACTCATCAATGATTTTTTTAGTATATCCACATCAAAGAGGGGCATATCATTGAAGATCTCTGCCTCTTGCTTGCTCTTGATCAACATCTCAAGGGCTTCATCACCAAAGTCTTCGTCACTTGACAGATCAATGGTGTTTTCCTCGTTCCTGAGAACGATAGCTGGAGTCAGTTCATGCCCAGAAATCTTCATGGGTTTCTTCTTGGGCTTCTCCGTCTTCTTGGAGACACGGGAAAGATCTTCATATTGCAAAGTGGGTTCAGGAGGTGCAGTTTCCAATGGCTTCACACGCAAAGCTTTAGGTGGGACAGAGGGCTTCGTAGCCTTTGTGTTGGGGATATTACTACTGGGCGTAAACCGGCCTATCTGGGCCAGGTTAACTTCGTCAGTAGTTAAGTATGTTAAAGCCCAAGAAGGCAGATGAGGGATCAAGGCCCATGGTCGGTTCAAGGCCTGTAGCTGTAAACCGACGTTGGTGGTTAACTTGTATTGTAAGTTAGGAATAAGTAGAGACCAAACCTGACACATCTATGAGCCGGTATTGGGACTCTGTGAACCGACAGGCGTCACCCGTGTATATAAGGGGACGACCCGGCGGCGGTTCAAGGAGGACAGAGAACAACTCGAGACATAGGCGAAGCTTGTTTGCTCCCTAGTCATCGAAACCCCATCAATTCCATCACAACTAGACGTAGGCTTTTACCTTCATCGAAGGGGCTAAACTAGTATAAAACTCTCTCGCGTCCCTGTGTCCGCTTTAACCCCTTCAAGCTAACCCGTCGCGATGGCTCCACGACTAAGTCCTTTCTCTAGGACATCTGCCGTGACAAAACCACGACAGTTGGCGCCCACCGTGGGGCTATTGCACGATGGTTTCAAGTTCTTGGAGGGCTGCTTTGAAGGACTCAAGGGCTACGCCGTGGGCCGGATGACTAAGAGTCATCGCGGCAAGCTCTACATCGATGATGTAGGCTGGGGCCCCGAGGCCGGCTCAGTTGAGTACGGGTACCGGGTCCCCTTTGGTGGCATACATGTTTTCATCGGCAAGATCGGAGAACCGGGCCCTGAGCCGGATATCTGCACCGACCTCATCGAAACGGCTCAGCGTGCGCGATCTGCCCGGGTTAAACCGGCCATGAAGCGTACCTTCATGGGAGTCATCCATGGAGGAGGTCATGAGGACGGATCGGGATCTGGCGGCGAGACCGTCATTTACTCCGGTGATGAGTCATCTGGAGAAACCGAATCTCTTTATCAACTACAAGATGGCCGGATTGGGGGCTGTTCCGATGGTAACAGTATTCCGGACCCCTCTGATCTACCCAACTGAGTTGGAATATTCATGGCTGGCACACAAGCAGCACTTCATTCTTCGACTGCTGCGCCAATAACCTCCAGTTCAGCAGTGGCGACAGCTGCTGGGGCAGGGAGCTCTGCGCGCCCGCTGGCTCAAGTTCTATCAGATCTATTTGATGCATTGGCTGTGCTTATGGCAGAGGCTAATCCGGCGGATCAGGAAGTCCACAACGCGGAGATTGCAAAGGTGAAGGAACAGATCACCCAAGCCAAGGCGGACCTGGCAGTTGAGGATGCCAGGATGACCGCAGAGTGGGCCGCTTTAGACGCACAAGCCTACAGGCTCATGTTGGACCAGAACGCGTCGCATGAAGTCATGAAGAGGAAGTACCGATCCCGTTTGCCTTTGGTTTTTGAGGCCAGAGACCTTTTCAATACCCCAGGAGCAGGAACCAGTAATCCGCTGGAGGTAAACCGGACGGAAGCCCCTGCGACCGACGCCCCGGTTCAGCCCCGTCGGATGGATCTGCCTCATCAAAATACTGTTATACCTCAGGCTGTTTCGACACCTCCAGGTCACTACTCCAACCCGATGGACAATCTCGTTGTCGCTGCTGCACGGCTGGAGGCCATTCCAATTGAAGGTGACTCGCTGCAGGCAGTAGAGACGCGATGGGTCGAGGAGCTTCTGAGGACAATTTTGGTCCAACAGGAAGCATACTCGTACAGCCGCGACCGGATCCACTCGACCCCCCGTCCAAGCCGGAGCTATAAAAGACATATGGATGAACCGGCAGTGTCGAGTAATGAACGACGTGGAGCACCCCGTGGCAACAACCCGGCGGGTGGTGCTGATAACGCTTAGGAAGTGGTGGACCGGGCCCGAGCGCGGGGAGGCCGAGTTAGCCGCATAACATCAGGCTCGGCAGCTCACTCCGGTTCGTCCAACTATCTCGATCGAACCTGGTGTTACTTCTAGTTCTTTGGGGGTGCCTTGCCTTGTCCCCGCTTTACGCAATGTGCGCCTGCCCAAGGATTTCAATGGCCCGCGCAAAGTACCAAATTAGACGGCGGATCAACCTCCAGAGACATGGGTGGAGAGCTATGAGATGGCCATGGAGATGCTTGATGTGGATGACGCGGCGTGTGCGAAATACTTCACCATGATGCTTGAAGGAACGGCCCGTACTTGGTTAAAAAGCTTGCCGGCTAACTCTATCAGTTCATGGGCCCAATTACGAGCCTGATTTATCAGCAATTTCAAGGATACATGTAAACAGCCTATGTGATAGTGGACTTAGCTGCCTGCGTCCAGGAGGAAGGAGAATCGACGACTCATTGGGTCCGCCGGGTTTCACAAGTGTTGCATTCATCAGACCGCATCAATGCTGACACCGCAGTATTAACTCTAGAAGGCAACTGCCGGTTTGGGCCCCTAAAGCTGAAGTTGGGACGGATGAAGCGTCATTGCACTGACATGGGGACCCTCATGGCTTCTTTGGTAAAGTATGCTGATTCTGATAGTACCAAGGATCTCGAATCTGATGATGACAAGGCAGGGAAGGGAAAGAGGAACAACAACTCCAAAGGTCAGCAGCATCACTAGGCAGGCAATGGTGGTGGAGGCAAGCGTAAAGCGGATGGTAACATGGACTTTGTGGCTAATACCAACGCGTAGGACAATGGCCAGCGACGCAAGAGTAAACCGAAAAATCGCAGTGGGGCACCCAACCCTAACCCGGACCGCCTAAACTATCTACTGAGCCAGCCCTGTCCAAGACATGGGACGAAGGAGGCGCCAGCAAACCACCTTTGGAAGGATTGCTTCATTATGCAGGAGTTCAAGAATTCTAATGCTTTCCGGTATGATCACGGCTCCGGCGGTGGCTCAGGATCCGGTTATGGTGGAGGAAATTCCGGTTCAGGATTTAACGGTAATCCGGGCGGACATAATAATCAAAATAGTCAGAACAACCAGGGTGGTTACAACCAACAGCAGCAACAGTCAGGTTACCAGAGCAACCCAAAGCAGTTGAGTAGTGGGCAGTACCATGTCTTCACCACTATCTTGGACAAGCGAGACCGGAAGGTTCAGAGGTGGGCGGTCAACTATGTTGAACCGGCCATGCCCCGTTATCTATGCTGGTCTGAACAGCCAATCATATGGAGCAGAGAGGATCACCCTCCCCAGGTTGATAATCCGGGTCAGTTGGCTCTGGTGGTGGTGCCTCAGGTGGGAGGTTACAAGTTCACCAAAGTGCTCATGGATGGAGGGAGCAGCATTAATATCTTGTACTATGAGACCTTCCGTCGTATGGGACTAACAGATAAAAATCTCAAACCGTCTAATACGGCGTTCCACGGTGTGGTACCTGGCAAATCAGCATATCCTGTTGGTAAGATAGCTCTGGAAGTGGCCTTTGGGGATGATCATGATTCCAGGTCGGAGACATTGACGTTTGAAGTGGTGAAAATCCAAAGTCCATATCACACCCTGTTTGGGCGACCGGCCTACGCCAAGTTTATGGCACGACCCTGTTATGTGTATTTGCAGCTCGAGATGCCGGGTCACAAGGGGACAATAACGGTTCACGGAAGCCGCAAAATCGCTTTGGAGTGCGAGGAAGGAGATGCGGCCTATGCAGAGTCGGTTTGTGCCACCGAGGAGCTGAAGTATTATAAGGACAATGTTGATCCGGCGGACATGACTCCATTAAAGAAGCCAACTACGGAGCATGATCCGGCCCTGGAGTTCAAATCGGCAGTAGAAACTAAGCTTGTTGACTTCGTACCTGGTGATTCGTCCAAGCAGTTCAGCATCAGTGCCAACTTGGATCTAAAATAGGAAAGCGCGCTCATCGAGTTCATCCGTGAGAATCGGGACATTTTTGCATGGAAGCCCTCTGACATGCCAGGTGTATCGAGGCAACTCGCTGAGCACACCCTTAATGTGGATCCTAAATAAAACCGGTGAAACAGTTCCTCCGCCGGTTTAACAAAGAAAGACGCAAGGTGATTGGAGAAGAGGTAGCCAGGCTCTTAGCAGCTGGCTTTATTGTTGAAGTTTTTCACCCTGAGTGGCTTGCCGGTCCGGTGCTGGTCCTTAAGAAAAACGGCACCTGGCGCATGTGTGTGGATTACACAGATCTTAATAAGGGTTGTCCAGCAGATCCTTTTGCCCTCCCCCGTATTGATCAAATTATTGATGCTACGGCGGGTTGTGAGCGTTTAAGTTTTTTGGATGCATATTCTGGCTATCATCAGATCAAAATGGCAGTTAAGGACCAGGAGAAGACGACATTCATAACTCCCTTTGGAGCCTTCTGCTATGTGTCTATGCCCTTTGGGCTCAAGAGTGCCCAGGCAACTTATCAACGGTGTGTACAAAATTGTCTTCACAAGCAGATTGGCCGTAATGTACATGCTTACGTGGATGATATCGTGGTTAAGTCCAGGGAGAAGGAGACTCTGATTGATGATTTGAAGGAAACCTTTGATAACCTGAGGACATACAAGATGATGCTTAATCCAGACAAGTGTGTCTTTGGTGTACCGGCGGGCAAGTTATTGGGTTTTCTGGTGTCCAACAGGGGAATTGAGGCTAATCCGGAGAAGATCACAGCCATCACCTCCCTGGCTAAACCGAAGTGTATCAATGATGTTCAACGCCTGGCAGGCTGGATTGCCGCGTTAAGCCGGTTTATCAGTCGTCTTGGTGAGAAGGCAATCCCTTTGTATCAGATGTTGAAGAAGACGGATTAGTTTGTCTGGAGTTCCGCTGCTGATGAAGCATTTGAGGACTTAAAGTGGCAATTGGCCAATCCTCCTGTGCTCGCCTCTCCCATTGACAAGGAGCCGTTACTGCTATATGTTGCTGCTAATGCTCATGCGGTCAGCGTGGCTATTGTGGTGGAGCGAAAGGAGGCAGGTAAGGAGCATCCGGTTCAACGTCCGGTCTATTATATCAGTGAGGTACTCATTGAGTCCAAGCAAAGGTATCCGCATTGGCAAAAGCTGGTGTATGGAGTTTTTATGGCAAGCCGGAAGCTTGAACAATACTTCCAAGGGCACCCAATTACGGTGGTCAGTTCTACTCCTTTGGGGGATATCATCCAGAACCGGGAAGCAACTGGCCGGATTGCCAAGTGGGCTATAGAGCTTGGGCCGCACGGTTTGAAGTATGTGCCTCGGACAGCAGTTAAGTCTCAAGCACTTGTTGATTTCATCAATGATTGGACGGAAATGCAAGCACCTGAAGAAAAGCCGGATCACACATATTGGACCATCCATTTTTACGGATCCAGGCAATTGGAAGGCTCGGGGGCTGGAGTCGTATTAACTTCCCCACGAGGTGATAAGTTTTGTTACGTCCTCCGCTTAATGTTCCCTTGTACTAACAATGCAGCTGAGTATGAATCCTTGCTCCACGGTCTCCGGATGGCTAAGGAGATGAATCTAAGTCGAGTTAAGTGCTTCGGTGACTCGGACCTTGTGGCTCAGCAAGTATCTGGCACTTGGGACTCCAAGGACCCACTCATGGCAGCATATCGTCGTGAGGTGGATATTGTTGCAGGTCACTTTAAAGGCTATCAGGTGGACCACGTGGACCGGCGGAAGAATGAAGCGGCGGACGCTTTAAGCCGGTTGGGCTCTCAGCGCAAATCGGTCCCGCCCAATATTTTTCTGGATGTGCTGCACAACCCGTCAGTCAAGATCCCTGGTGAAGAGGATTTGGCTATTCCTGATCTGGAGGCTCAATTGGTGGTAGCTCTTCATGTTATTCCGGATTGGATGCTTCCTTACCTGGCGTACAAGAACCGGGGCGAGTTACCAGAGGATGAGACTCTGGCCCGACAGATAATCCGGCGGTCCAAGTCCATGACTATTATCAACGACGAGTTGCATCATTGCAGTGTGTCAGGGGCGTTTCAACGCTGTGTGTCTCCTGGAGAAGGCCGTGAAATTTTGCGTGAGATCCACGAAGGAGATTGTGGTCACCACGCCAGTTCAAAATCTCTGGTGGCTAAAGCGTTTCGCCATGGCTTCTATTGGTTAACTGCTCATGCTGATGCGGAGGATCTGGTTAGACGATGTGATGGTTGCCAAAAGTTTTCAAGACGTGCTCATGTGCCAACTCAAGAATTGAGAATGATTCCAATTACTTGGCCGTTTGCGACTTGGGGGCTGGATATGGTTGGGCCTTTCAAAAGGTCCAAAGATAAGAAGACCCACCTCCTGGTGGCGGTTGACAAGTTTACAAAGTGGGTGGAGGCAGAACCTGTTAGCAAGTGTGATGCGGTCACGGCGGTTCAGTTCATCAAAAAAGTGATTTTCCAGTTTGGCTTTCCACACAGTATCATCACAGATAATGGTACCAATTTGTCCAAAGGTGCCATGAAGGAGTTCTGCGAACGGGAGCACATCCGGCTCGACGTTTCATCGGTGGCACACCCGCAGTCCAATGGTCAAGCAGAAAGTGCTAATCAAGAGATCTTGAGAGGCATCAAGCCCCGGCTTATGGTTCCTTTGCAGAGAACACCAGGTTGTTGGGTAGAAGAGTTACCATCTATGTTATGGAGCATCAATACTACACCCAACAGATCAACAGGATACACACCGTTCTTCATGGTTTACGGAGCGGAGGCGGTTCTCCCCAGTGATATCCGTCATGATTCACCCCGTGTGGCGGCTTATGTTGAAGCGGACAATGAGACAGCACGGCAAGACGCTTTGGACCTGTTGGATGAAGAATGTGACATAGCAGCTGCCCGCTCGGCGATTTACCAACAGGATCTTCGTCGTTATCGCAGTCGTCGAGTCAGAACCAGAACCTTTCAGGAAGGAGATTTGGTGCTTCGGCTCATCCAAGATCAGACTGATATGCATAAGCTATCCCCACCTTGGGAGGGGCCTTTCATGGTCAGCAAGAATCTGCACAATGGGTCATATTATCTGATCGATATTCGAGAGCATAAAGACTCACGTACATCAGAGGAGGAGACCAATAGGCCGTGGAACATAGCTCATCTTCGGCCTTACTATACCTGAGCTATCGGCTCTACTTATGTACATATTACGACGATGTATATATTATGATTAAATATAATAAACCGGAACCTCAGCTAAAGCGGGGTATCTGTTCTTTTACATCATGTGTGGTTACACAGAGTTGTTATAAAGCGGCCTCCGGTTTACCCCTTGAGTTAGCTTTTCAAAAGCGTCATGTTATATCACTTGGGGGCTTGGTCATGTCCGAACCAATGCAATACCTCTTGATAGGCGAGAGCCACCAAATCACTTGGGGACTTGGTCATGTCTGAACCAGTCATGCCTCTTGATCGTCCTAAGGCCACAGAATCACTTGGGGGCTTGGTCGAACCCGAACCATTGCCATGCCACTTGATCGGCATAAATGCCACGGTTTCATTTGGGGACCTGGCTGACTTGAACCATAGCTACACCTATCGGGAGCTTGGTCGTGTTCGACCATGGTAACGCCATCTGATCAGCTCAAATAAGCCTCTTTTTGCAAACGGTTTTATCATTGCCTTTGCTTCACATTTTTCTTTGAAAGATATTTCTTTCTTTTTATTGCTTTTTTAAACCGACAAAGTTTTAAGCCAGTTTAAACTGTCAATTGATGGAACACGGTTCATTTTAATCCGGAGACTATTTGCCCGGTTTGATTTTTTTGTTAACATCCTATTATGGAGTAACACGGTGTTTATTATAACCCGGCACGGTTTACATGGTAAACCGGCATCATATATATATAGGAGCTGCTATCTCCTCCAACAGTGTGGGTTTATAAAACTCCGCTTCAAGATTGGCTAAGCCAACTTCATGCTCAACGATGGCAGGTATTATGTATCTCAAAAATTTGGTCATATACTTAAAAATTTCGGATGTTTTGATTTCATGTATGCAGACATCATATTCCATCTGATGGTACAACCGCGGTGGCACTTTAAGATTTTTTTTGCAGAAAGTACTTTGGAAAGCTCATCACCCAAAGGAAGAGCAAGTTGTAGTAATTATGCACGAAGGCATATCAACATCAAAAGTATCAGCTAGCCTATTACAAGGCAACATGGTGCCCACAATAAGATCATTGTTTTTCGCAAGGGAGAAGCAGTTTTAAACCGGCTTCCGGTTCAAGCTTGGTCACCAGCTTGGCCTGATGGTTGTGGATCATCCCGCGCCGCTTCAGCTTCAGTTTCTCTACCCAACGGCTGGAAATCAATAGTTGTCCAGTCGATTCCCATTAATGCTTGAAAGACAGCTTCATCATGGATCAGCAACGACGGGTCAATATCGGGAGCGTAAGTATGCTTATGGATTGGAGGGATATGATTTTCCGCTTCATGAATTGGTGCAGCTATTCGCTTGTTTTGATTGTCATATTGGGCTTGATAATGAGACTAGTCTGCTTCTTCAGCCAATTGACAAGCTAGCGGACGCACCTCCCGGTTTATTGCTCGCAGATCCGCTTCACTAAACTCTAACCCGTCTTCCTTCAAGCTGGGATAGCCCTGAGCCGCTTCAATAGGATCAAAATCTGGCACCCAAGCTTTTGCCCGGATTAAGGCATTGATCGCACCGGTTCGAGCAGCAGATTTCTTCAGCTCTTCAACCCGGGCAGGAAGCACCGACAGTTTCATCGAGCAGCAGAAATTCAAAGTGGGCGCCGGCTTGTTGTGGGATGCAGTACAAATGATCCGCTGTGCACCAGTGTACAGTTGTTCGACCAACGTGTAGGCGGCTTTCAATTTCTTCCGCACATCTGACCCCAAGTGACCAATGCGTGTCCCTGAAATATC
The DNA here is from genome assembly GCF_002162155.2 of Triticum dicoccoides. Lineage (NCBI taxonomy): Eukaryota > Viridiplantae > Streptophyta > Magnoliopsida > Poales > Poaceae > Triticum > Triticum dicoccoides. The sequence continues at coordinate 405,265,435 of NC_041382.1, read as the reverse complement.
ATAAAGGGTTAACAAACCGGCAGCTCTGTAAGACGGCAGAATCAATTCAGAAGTCAAACTGGCTTACCAAAGATAGCAGTGGTCATGGCATGCACGTGCCGCTTTATGCTGGTCAGTTCACCCGCCACCGGTTTTAGTGCAGCCTCGGCATCTTCTGCTCGTTTGATTAAAGCGGATTTTTCAGTGGCCCAATCCACCTGCTTCTTCTTGAAGCTCTCCTTAAGCTGTTCCATGGCGCTTAAAGCGCCGGTTAATTCCTCTTTTTCTTTGGAGGTTTCAGCTTGTTGGGATTTTAGGTTATCTTGGAGATCGACGACTTGGCTTTCTTTCGTATTCAGCTCAGCCTGCATGCAGACAATTATATGATTCAGCAAAACGGTACAAGGATTGAAGTACCAACCACATAACAAGTTATGCACTTGGCACTTGGGGGCTAATGCATATTCGATCTTCATCTTTCAATTGCTTAAAAAGTCCCAAGATCAATACAAGTATTCAACTTGGCACTTGGGGGCTAATGGCTATTTGCTCGTATATATTCTGATGCGGCGATCTCAATTACTTAAAGTCCCGGTTTAACTACGCTAAGTTGAACCGTCCCTTGGGGACTACATCAGCGAATTTCAAAGCATTAAGATTTATATTAGTAAGTCCCGGTTTGAAAGAAGATTACAAACCGGCCCTCGGGGGCTAGGAGCATCAACAAGAATTAAAATATACAAGCAGGAAAGAGCATATGGAAGTTACCTCATATTTATCTTTCATCATATTAACCAGACCGGCTTCATAGTCACGACTGGTATACAACCGGTTCAGGTAGCCGGAATGGATATCTTGGGCGTTCAGAGCAACGTAAGTCGCCAAATCAGCATTCCACTTGCCTTTGCCAAAGGCAGCAAATTCTTCCTTGGCAGAATGTTTGGACAAAGCGACAGGATTGCTTGGCTCTGTATGGCCAATGCCAGTAATGACAACCTCATCATCCTTGGTATCGCCGGTTTGCACTGGGGCTGTTGGCTTGTTAGTAGGCTTTGTTGGACCGTTGGATTTCTCAATCCGGATGGAGCTTGTGGGCTGATTGACAAGACTTGAGGTATCAATAGGTCTCTCTTCAGCAATAAGATCGTCGTCTTGCTGCGGTGGATCATTGGGTATATCCTCAGGAATAGCCGCTTCAAGATCTGGTGTTTTGCCCGGTTCAAGGACGGCATCCTCTTTGGCCGCTTTGTCCAGGCGAGCCTTCTTGCTTGGCCTAGGCTTGGCCCTGAAAGGAGTAACAAAATCAAATACAACATATGTTCCAAGGCGATGTGTTGCAAATATTATGATAAGTATAGCTTACCCAAGCACCGTTTTGAGCGGTGGCAGCTGAGTAGCCAATGACTCGACAGAGGATGAGTGGGAAGTAACCTGGTAATCGGAGTCAGATGGATTAAGAGGTTGACGAAAGCAGCCCGCTTTAGCACTGACAAGCAAATTAGAGACCTCTAAACGGCGTTTCCGAACCGGACTGTTCGGTAAACCGGCAGAGGTAACTACCTGGCCGCTGTGCCGGGTTGTGCGACGAGCTTCGTGCTATTGGGTCTTCATAAGAAATTTGGGATCCAAATAAGCAAGAGGATGAGAAAATTTAACTTTCCGGTTTGCCTGACGGATTTTTAGTGAAGGCAAAGGTTCTGAATCGGAAGAGAGAATAATTACCTCTGCAGCATCAGCATGGCTGGCTTCGGCATCATCCTGACAAATATCATCATCAATAAGAGGCATGAAAAATAAGCCAAGTGAGTCAAGCCCTACCTCAAGGTCTGGATTATCCACATCATCATCAGGGGCCGGATTAGGATGCAGTGGTTCTTTTCCTATGGGCAGTCTTCTTCACAGCTTTAGTCTTTTGCCGGGTTGCTCTTTCCGGTTTTTCTGGTTTTTCTGGTTTCTCCGGCGGCAGTTTCTTGCTCCAAAACGGATCATTGCCCTGGTTACACAGACACTGATATTAAACAATGACCAGATATATCAATAGCAGATTCAGCAAAAAGAAAAATCAAACTCTTACAGCTGGCGGTTTGTTGGTGGCACAGAAGGGAAGCAGGCCGGTTTTAGCATAGATGTGTTCCGGTTCATTCAGCATCTTATTCACAGCCTCTGTGATTTCTTCATCGGTGAGCTGGATGTTGGAATGTCGTAGTGGGTCATCAATACTGCCAGTATACTCACACATCAAACCGGAGCGCTGACTAAGGGGCAGTATGCTCCATGATATCCAACAGCGGGCGAGATCAACCCTTGTTAAACCGTTGGCCATAAAGGCTCTGAGCTTCGACAGTTGAGGAGCATATTTGCTTCTCTCCTGGGCAGTCAACCTTTGCGGAAAGGGGTGTGTATTGCTGAGCCGCTCCGGACGAAAGCCAGGCAAGGGATTTTCACCAGCAGGGGAGGTGTCTTTGCAATAGAACCATGTTTGATTCCACTCTTTGGGGTGGCTGTGCAGTTTGGCGTGAGGGTATGTGACCTATTTCCTTTTCTGAATCGCCACGCCACCCAACTCCGTATGGAGCCGTCAGTAAACTCAGTATGAAGGTTTAGATGGAAACAGTCTCTGAACAATTCCACTGTGGGCTCCTCTTGAAAGAATGCCTCACAAAGCACTTGGAAGTGACACATGTTTGTAACAGAGTTGGGGCCAGTATCTTGTGGATGGAGTTGAAAATCGGCTAAAACGTCCCGGTAAAATTTAGAACCGGGCGGCTTAAAGCCCCGGGCTAAGTGATCTATGAAAACGACGACCTCTCCTTCTTGAGGTGTGGGAGGGCATTCTTTGCCAGGATCCCTCCAATGGATGGTATCTTTGCTGCCTAAGGCGCCGATCAGGACTAAATCGTTCAGTTGAGCCTCTGTGACGCGAGAAGGAACCCAGTTGCACTCATATACTTGCTTGGCCATGATGAAATCTACAAGGTAGATGATCCCGGTTCAAAAATGCATTGATTAAGGTACGTTGGTATGTGCAATGTTAAAGCGGAGACAGATCTATCTAAACCGGAGTTTTATGAAGCAACAACATCTGGCGGTTCAACAAGGGGACTAATGGTATATACCGGTTTGGCAATTTTTTCTACAAAGTTAAACCGCCTGGTCTAAACATTGAAGCAGATGAGTAAGTTTACAGAAACAGATTTCACAAGACTTCTCTACAGCAACGGATCTGAAGCAAGTTCAGAAAAGAAGGAAAATATTCAAGGTTCAAAAAAGAACAGTACTGAATCAATGGGCAGAGATACATATAGATCTATGGTCTTGAGGCATGAAACTGAAGGCGGATGCTAAAACCTACCACTACACAGAGCAAGGATTCACAGATGCATCTAGGAGCTATCGTATGAACATGAAACAGGCGATGAACACTAGAAGAACATGAAACCCTAGAACAGATCTGTGTTGAAAAGAACAGAAGACTTACTGGAGATGAGAAAGACGCGGAAGGTTGCCGTGGTACTCTGGTGCGCCCAGGTTGATGCAGTGGCCAAGGTTGATGCAGAGGTTGACAGTGGCGGCGGAGCTTCGAAGATGGGTGACGCGAGGAAGACGAAGCAGAAGGGCACGGAGGGGAAAAAGAAATGACCCTTCGGTCCTATTTATAAGGCAAGGGACAGGAGTCAGGTGCAAAAATCAAGGGACCGAGGGTTTGGAAACGAAGATGTCGCCTTAATTGTCGCAGACCTATTAAGGTCCTTTATAACAGGTGACGTCACGCCGGTTTACAACGACCAGAGAAGATGACATCATGGCGGTTCAACAAACTACAAGAAGATATTGAAGATGAAGATTTTTGCTAAAGGATTGACATGAACATGTTCAAATCAATCTGGGGCCTAATGTTGGGGATATTACTACTAGGTGTAAACCGGCCTATCTGGGCCGGGTTAACTTCGTCAGTAGTTAAGTATGTTAAAGCCCAAGAAGGCAGATGAGGGCTCAAGGCCCATGGTCGGTTCAAGGCCTGTAGCCCTAAACCGGCGTTGGTGGTTAACTTGTATTGTAAGTTAGGAATAAGTAGAGACCAAACCGGACACATCTATGAGCCGGTATTGGGACTCTGTGAACCGATGGGCATCACTGTGTATATAAGGGGACGACCCGGCGGCGGTTCAAGGAGGACAGACAACAACTCGAGACATAGGCGAAGCTTGTTTGCTCCCTAGTCATCGAAACCCCATCAATTCCATCACAACTAGATGTAGGCTTTTACGTTCATCGAAGGGGCCGAACTAGCATAAAACTCTCTCGCGTCCCTGTGTCCGCTTTAACCCCTTCAAGCTAACCCGTCGCGATGGCTCCACGACTAAGTCCTTTCTCTAGGACATCTGCCGTGACAAAACCACGACACTTTGTCTTCTTCTTCTTCTTCTGCGGCTTTGGTGGAGCTGGCGCTTCGTCAGAATCTGCGTCATCAGCTGAGTGCTCCACGGTGGCCCCCTGTACAGCTATGTGAGTGAGAAGGCCATCGAGGTTGTAGAAGGGGCCGATGACATTTGGATTGGCATCACAGGTGCCATCAGCCCTTCGAGCTAATGGACCAGGGTTGAAGTTGAGTCCCAGGTCCTTCTTGTTCTTGACAGTAGACTCCTTGGCAAATTTATAATTGCGCTTGAAGAGATTGTCGTCGCGACACCATAACAGTGATGATGGGTCAGCATTCTCTGGCTATGGCCCTCGGAACATGCAAGGGTAGAAGTCTTGAGCAATGGCTTCAGACTTGGTCTTGGGCTGCAGATTTCTGTATAGAATATCTCCCCAGGGGCCATTGATGGCGTTCTTTTCAGCATATTCAGCAGTCACAAATCTGTGCTACCTGCCGCCCTTCCTGACAGATTTTTCAGTTGCCATGAGATTCAAACTGAAAGGCTTTAGAACTATGAGTGGCTTCCTTTTGTTGGTCAAACATGAACTGGCTTTAGGAGACTTGATGTGACGCTGCAAGAACTCTGCAAATGAATGCAGACTATGAGAACCAAGGGATCCTCCCACGGACATGTACCTGTGACAGCATTAAGGTGCAAGGGTAGGGGACGAGGTCATATGCATTCTTAGAATATTTTGAAGATAAATCAGTTTGAAGATATTGGCCTCATAGCGCGAAGACATTCACTTATTTGAAGAGAGTCGGTTCTAGATTTGTACGAATCCATGAATAAGTACAAGTGAGGAATCTAACTATTTATGAAGCATAAGTGAATATACTTGGCATGATATGAGATGCAGACAAGGGCAAATCCAGATTTGGAAGTTGAGAAACCACTTTCGGTTGAAGTGGATGGATTTGACGGATCAAAAGGGCAGTAAAAAGTAGGTTTTATTTACCGCTTACGAACTGCTAGACGAGGTCGAAGATAGAGATGCCGAGCAGTTCAATCTTCCATGCCCTAACTTGGCGGCAGAAGACACCTACGACGGTGATGGAGAAGACAAGGTCCGCGACCGGCGTGAGGATGACGTCGAAGAAGTCGCGGTAGCTAAGCGCTTCGTCTTTAGCGTCGACATGAGCTAGTGGAGGCGCTAGGGTTTCTGCGAGGTGATGAGGTGGAAGAAGAGATGATGACCACGGTGAGTTGTGTATTTATAAGGAAAGGGACAACACAACGTAATTACGCAGGTGCCCCTGGCGGTTCACATCTGAAGGACATGTGGCTTGCATGCAACTCATTGGGAGGTGATCCATGTTCCCATGCACGCCTGGATTGTCGGGTGGTCGTTCCAGCTTCTCCGGTATTCAGGCAAACAAGATGTGGCATTAAAACACTTTTAAACTCTTGTCACTTTGTCTTCTGCTGACAAGGATTCAGAGAAGACAATCGACGGGTTTCAATAGAATGCATACGATTTGGATAGATAGAATTTGAGATAGAAGCACAGAGGGGGTTAGGGTCCGATCACATTCACTTAGATCAAGAAAGATTCAAGCATGAAGACATAGCTATAAGTGAATGTCGTAGAGGACAGAACACGAATATATATATATATATATATATTGTTACTATTCATCACGCAGGGTGCAGAATATATTATTCTTCACCCGAGGTAATCTTACGATCGCTTCCTAAATAAATTATATTTACAATATAAATACTTACATGCATATTGCTTCAATATGTAAAATTTGATATAAAAATTAAAAAATAGGTTATAAGACCAGAAAAATCATATTTTATGTACGTTTTACACTATGTTCTTACATTCGTAATTTTACGTAACATAAAATATTTTTTACAGAGAGTACATATTTTTTTACGTTCTCTTTTTATGTATGAAATAAGACAAAATTTACGAAACGTAAAAATACGTTGCATTGATGTTAAATTAGAGAGGGGGTGAAGAATAATTATTCCTCACACAGGGTG